>NC_133720.1:4022500-4382500 GCF_048934315.1 Petromyzon marinus | reverse complement strand
ATTGCAGCACGTGGCTCGCGATCGTAAGATCGAGAGTTCACGTTCCGAGCTCACGACTGGTAGCGCGGAACCGCCAAAGACGAAAGGTCATCAGAGGATGTTCTGCGGATGGGGACTTGGGGGCCGTCCATAAATGACGTCACGCAATTTTTGACCCCCCCCTCCTCGTCACACGGCGTCACAAAAAGTTAGACCCCCCTCAAATATGACGTCACAAAGCTCTGCCCCCCCCCCCCAAAAAAAATAAAACATGCTTCAAATCGAATTTTGATTTAAAGCTTTCGTGACTGCAGGGATTCATATTCTTGGTTCTTTCGGTAAAGTCACGTCGTGAGAATTGTATTGTTTTATATTTTTATTATTTTATTGTTTCCCTTCTACGTGACTTTACCGAAAGAACCAAGTATATGCTTCAAATCGCTTTAAACTATTGTCATTGTAGTGCGTATTTAATGTGGCGATGCACTCTGATGTTGTAGGAGAAAACATTTATTTAAAAAAAGTTATTTAATTAAGTAGAACGTGTTGTAGAACGTGTTGTGATTAATTTTACTTTATTTCTACCCACGTGATGATCTTTGCCGAAAGAACCAAAGAGTATGGATTCACGCAGTCACGAAAGCTTCAAATCAAAATTGTGGGAGGTGCACTTAGGTGACGGAAGAGCAATGCGGTGTGAGATGCGATGGAGAGGCGAAGATGTTGGAGATGTCAGGGTGGAAGATCGGGGGGGGGGGGGGGCGTGGGGGGGCACAACGATTTTTTGTTTTCTATAAAATCGTGGTGCCCTTGGGCTACTTGGGGACCCTAAGCTTTTTTTTTGGGCTTTCACTCCGCTGAGCACCGACGCTGCACATTCGTCGCGTAACTTCCGCCCTGGCTGGAGTGTCGCGGGCCCATCGTTTCAGTTGAATCGCCCAACAAAAGTGTGAACCGAGCGAGTGCGCCCCCTTCCAGCTTACGGCCGGCCACAGGCCCCGTGTGAAACGATTCGTCGGTGTGACGCCGATGCGCTAACAAGACACCGGTTCGGGATCGCACTGCGGGAACTAGCGCAGAGAGAGAGAGAAAGAGAGAGAGAGTTTCAGTTTCATTTTATTTATTTAGGTATAGCCCTGTGAGCCATTCGGCTCTTGAATCGTGTGCAACCACAACAAACAAAAATAACAAAACCACGAGAGAGAGAGAGAGACGAAAGGGTTCCGTAGGGGAGGTGGACGACAGATTCTCCGTAAATCGTTATTTTATACCTACGTGACTTTACCGAAAGAACCAGAGAGTATGGATTCCTGCAGTCAAGCAAGCTTCAAATCTAGGTTTAGAAATCCGTTTGACACGTAGGCTTTCGCGAACAGTATTATTCATTATAAAGGGTTTTTTTTGGGTTAGATCGCGTTATTTAAAAATGTGTCGCGATCTGTCATCGCGTTTTTTTTTGCTGTTGTTGTTGTGGATTTCGGTCGCATTGACCCACAGATTTCCACGGCTCGGACACACGATATGCAGGCTGCTGAAAATGTATATATTTTTTTAACACTTCTGAGAAATTTGCAACAATACCGCGAGAAATGCGCTGCTGCCTCCTCCTCCGGACCCTGGAGAAGATCCCAGGCCACGTGTTGACAACGATGGCGAAACAAGTGGAGAGACTCTTGGACTTTTTAAAGCTATTAACAATTACATTTGTTAAATTTTGATTTCAAGCTTTCGTGACTGCAGTAATTCATATCCTTAGCTCTTTCGGTAAAGTCACGTCGTGAGAATTTTTTTTTATATTGTTTCATATATTTTTTATTATTTAATTGTTTCCCTTCAACGTGACTTTACCGAAAGAGCTAAGAATATGAATTACATTTGTTATCACGTTACAGTGTATTATTATTATTATCATACGAACGATAGCCCCGTATAAGTGTTCAAAAGCATTTGTAAGCGCCCGGTATATACAAAGGGTACGCGGCGCGACACCGCGTCTTTGCTGTCGGCAGTGGTTGAAGGTTGTTGTTGTTGTCGTCGTCAAAGACCTTGCGCGCGCTCTCTCCCACGTGCGCGATGCACGGACGTGTTTAATTGCCACGTGACACCTCCGCGCGACACTTAGTGCGCGCGCACTCAAGCTGTCAGATAATTGATCAGTTTATGGGGTGGGTTTTTTTTCTTCTTACGGGAAATGGATGCGGTTAGACTGACACTAATTTAATGCGTGAGCCTCGCCTCGCCTCGCCGTTCATGAATGTTACAATTATTCAGGACAAATGAAAGCATTTTTAAACGGCACGAAGACAAAAGATCCCCCGTGTAGCCTTAATAGACTGCTGGGGCAAGTGCTGTTGTGCGAGTAGCACCTGTGAAGTCTGGCACGGCACACGAGGGGGTGGGTGGCCAGCACCACGCCCGGCCGCCTTTGTCTCCCCAGTGGCGATGCTTGCTACACACCGCACCAGGTACTCAGCCTCTAATGTTACACTCAAAAAATATATAATCAATTTACAACCATTTTTCAATGTACTGCACTCGTGATTGGGGGTGGGAGTGGTGGTGAGGGAGGGGGGGGGGGGTGTTGACCATACTTCGCCACGCCGGTTCGCGAAGGGATTGAGGGGGCAACCGGTTTGAGATATCGCTCAAAGCCGATGTTGACAGCGACCCGATTCGAAGCCCACAGTGTGCCAACCCGATGCGCCACCGCTCCACCCGACGCTCACAAACAGGCGAGGTCGCGTCGCGTCGCGAGTGAGCGAGAGTCGATCGCTGTTCACCAAAGTTGGAAGCAACGGGCGTGCGCTGCTGGTTCACTTCACGCCAGCGAAGTTGTCCAACAACGGCAGCCTTTGCAGAACGAGCGGTGCACGCGAGCAGGTACAGACATGGCGGTAGAAATAGGACGAAATGTAGACCGTGTTCATTTTTCGAGCTGTGACCACCCGCCCCCCCTGGATTGTGGCGATCCAGCAGGGACGGGTAAAGGTTGACTCGAGAGAGGACACGAGGGAACGAACGCGTCTCGTACGGCTGATGTCGACGCAAGATGAACAGCCACATCGACGCTTTGTCGTTCGTGGTAGATTTGCAAATGGGGGAGGGTAGGGGGGGGTTTAGGACGTTCCGGGGCGAGCCCCTGTGACCTTGTTTGTCACAGGACGCAATTATACCACCACCACCCTACCACCACCATCCCACTACCATCATCCCACCCTATCCATCAGTCCCGATGTTGATGCGCGTGAACACATCGTGTTTTGCGGTCTGGAATGGTATTGTCCCGCGCGGTCGGCTGCGTTATTACGTTGGGGGGGGGGGCATAGTTGTCAAGCAACAAATTGTCATCCATCATAGAGGTTTATTTGGGGGTTAGATCGCGTAAATATATAAATGTGTCGTTAAACCCGCCACCACCCGACACAGCCAACTGGTAAGGTTTGTCACGTAAACAGAACGTGGCCATTTCGTTACTAGCACAGCAGCACCGGTGTGTTGGAGAGCAAATCCACAACATTTACAATCGGAGTACTCGGAGTATATATTTACGCGATCGAATCCAACAGAAACCTGTAGCACGGATGACATTGGGTCGCGAAAAGCCTACTTACGTGATCGACTGTGGGTGGGGAGGAGGTAATATGTATGTTTTAACATTCATATACCGCAGCAACACACGCGCCTGTTTGTATTTGGGGGGAGAGGGGGGGGGTCGTTTTTGTAAATGTTTCGAGAGCAAAAAAAAATAAGGGATGGAGGTGTTTACATTGAGTGTTGTTTTGTCCATTGCTGGCGGGGGGGGGGGAGACTTGAATCTTACTCAGGCTGGCTCGCACGCTGTTTTATTCTCTGCAGAGCAGGCGGATGTGTGCATCGTTGTCCCGCCGTGGAGGAGCGAACACCCGCGTGCAGTGAGAGAGGGAATCAGTGGCTAGGAGATGTTAACTACCTCGCCTGGTATACAGGAGATCGTGAGTTTGATCCCGACCTTGCCCTGACGCCTGCTGTATATTTGGAGTTTGTAGTGTCTCTCTCATCATCATAATCACGGTGGCTAGGAGATGTTAACTACCTCGCCTGGTATACAGGAGATCGTGAGTTTGATCCCGACCTTGCCCTGACGCCTGCTGTATATTTGGAGTTTGTAGTGTCTCTCTCATCATCATAATCACGGTGGCTAGGAGATGTTAACTACCTCGCCTGGTATACAGGAGATCGTGAGTTTGATCCCGACCCTGCCCTGACGCCTGCTGTATATGTGGAGTTTGTAGTGTCTCTCTCATCATCATCACGGTGGCGAGGAGATGTTAACTACCTCGCCTGGTATACAGGAGGTCGTGGGTTCGATCCCGACCCTGATGCCTGCTACTGTATATTTGAAGTTTGCGGTGTCTCTCTCTCTCCCCCCGTGGTCGCGTGGATTTTTCTCCGGGTCCTCCGTTTTTTCCCCTGCACATTTAGAAGCATACATTTCCCTTACATTTCCACGTGATAAGCCACTTCGTTGAGCTATCATTGGTGGCCAGGTCGCTTCTGAAGAAAGAGCTGCAGAGCTCAGTGGGTCTTACCTGATAAAATAAAATGTAAAAAAAAATGTTTAATGTAGTTGTAGATCGCCGCCACTGGTGTTGGCTGTGAGCAGCAGCAGCTTTGTGGCATCACTCACAGCAGCAGCAGCATCGCACCTCCGATTAGCACCGTTGGCTACGTACGGTGCGAAAGAAGTTCAACATGCTTACTACACTATACACTACGCTATACACTACACTACTATACACGACACCGCTATACTAGATTGAACACCCTTTACAACTGCTTTTTTGTGCCTAGTTTGCTGTCCTTCCCCCGCACCTCGGATTAATTAGCGCTGTTGACTACGCACGGTACCGAAATAAATTCAACATACCGTACATACATACAGCAGCAGCGGACAGGCAGATATGCCAGTAGAGACCTCATGAATAATTTAGGCGCGTTCATGAGTACGGCGGCTCGTGAATTATTCATGCGCCATCGGATATAAAACGATCCCCCTTATTATCTTCCAGAGCATCTAGAGATGTATGGTTTTTTGTTGTGTGTTAATTAGCTATTTTGGGATTAAAAAAAAATACAAACTGTTGGTGTGTTATTTGCTAGGCGAGTTTAAAGTATGGAATTGCAGCTTTAGTTTATTGTTGTTATGGAGAGTATATAGGTACAGCAGTGGGGGCGAGCGGTGGCACAGGGGTTAGCGCACTGGCATCTCGACACTCTGTGGGTGTCTCTTAGTCACATCTAGACACGCTGTGAGTGTCTCTTAGTCACATCTAGACACGCTGTGAGTGTCTCTTAGTCACATCTAGACACGCTGTGAGTGTCTCTTAGTCACTTCTAGACACTGTGGGTGTCTCTTAGTCACATCTAGACACGCTGTGGGTGTCTCTTAGTCACATCTAGACACGCTGTGTGGGTGTCTCTTAGTCACTTCTAGACACTCTGTGAGTGTCTCTTAGTCACATCTAGACATGCTGTGGGTGTCTCTTAGTCACATCTAGACACGCTGTGAGTGTCTCTTAGTCACATCTAGACACTCTGTGAGTGTCTCTTAGTTACATCTAGACACGCTGTGTGGGTGTCTCTTAGCTACATCTAGACACGCTGTGGGTGTCTCTTAGCTACATCTAGACACTCTGTGGGTGTCTCTTAGCTACATCTAGACACGCTGTGGGTGTCTCTTAGCTACATCTAGACACGCTGTGGGTGTCTCTTAGTCACATCTAGACACGCTGTGTGGGTGTCTCTTAGTCACTTCTAGACACTGTGGGTGTCTCTTAGTCACATCTAGACACGCTGTGGGTGTCTCTTAGTCACATCTAGACACACTGTGTGGGTGTCTCTTAGTCACTTCTAGACACTCTGTGAGTGTCTCTTAGTCACATCTAGACATGCTGTGGGTGTCTCTTAGTCACATCTAGACACGCTGTGAGTGTCTCTTAGTCACATCTAGACACTCTGTGAGTGTCTCTTAGTTACATCTAGACACGCTGTGTGGGTGTCTCTTAGCTACATCTAGACACGCTGTGGGTGTCTCTTAGCTACATCTAGACACTCTGTGGGTGTCTCTTAGCTACATCTAGACACGCTGTGGGTGTCTCTTAGTCACATCTAGACACGCTGTGTGGGTGTCTCTTAGTCACTTCTAGACACTGTGGGTGTCTCTTAGTCACATCTAGACACGCTGTGGGTGTCTCTTAGTCACATCTAGACACGCTGTGTGGGTGTCTCTTAGTCACTTCTAGACACTCTGTGAGTGTCTCTTAGTCACATCTAGACATGCTGTGGGTGTCTCTTAGTCACATCTAGACACGCTGTGAGTGTCTCTTAGTCACATCTAGACACGCTGTGTGGGTGTCTCTTAGCTACATCTAGACACGCTGTGGGTGTCTCTTGGCTACATCTAGACACTCTGTGGGTGTCTCTTAGCTACATCTAGACACGCTGTGGGTGTCTCTTAGTCACATCTAGACACGCTGTGAGTGTCTCTTAGTCACATCTAGACACTCTGTGGGTGTCTCTTAGCTACATCTAGACACGCTGTGGGTGTCTCTTAGTCACATCTAGACACGCTGTGTGGGTGTCTCTTAGTCACTTCTAGACACTGTGGGTGTCTCTTAGTCACATCTAGACACGCTGTGGGTGTCTCTTAGTCACATCTAGACACGCTGTGTGGGTGTCTCTTAGTCACTTCTAGACACTCTGTGAGTGTCTCTTAGTCACATCTAGACACTCTGTGAGTGTCTCTTAGTTACATCTAGACACGCTGTGTGGGTGTCTCTTAGCTACATCTAGACACGCTGTGGGTGTCTCTTAGTCACATCTAGACACGCTCTGTCTCTTAGTCACATCTAGACACTCTGTGAGTGTCTCTTAGTTACATCTAGACACGCTGTGTGGGTGTCTCTTAGCTACATCTAGACACGCTGTGGGTGTCTCTTAGTCACATCTAGACACTCTGTGAGTGTCTCTTAGTTACATCTAGACACGCTGTGTGGGTGTCTCTTAGCTACATCTAGACACGCTGTGGGTGTCTCTGAGCCACATCTAGACACGCTGTAGGTGTCTCTTAGTCACATCTAGACACGCTGTGGGTGTCTCATAGCTACATCTAGACACGCTGTGGGTGTCTCTTAGCCACATCTAGACATGTTATGGGTGTTCCTTAGCCACATCTAGACACTCTGTGGGTGTCTCTTAGTCACATCTAGACACGCTGTGGGTGTCTCTTAGCCACATCTAGACACACTGTGAGTGTCTCTTAGTCACATCTAGACACACTGTGGGTGTCTCTTAGTCACATCTAGACACACTGTGGGTGTCTCTTAGTCACATCTAGACACTCTGTGGGTGTCTCTTAGTCACATCTAGACACTCTGTGAGTGTCTCTCTTAGTCACATCTAGACACTCTCTGGGTGTCTCTTAGCCACATCTAGACACACTGTGGGTGTCTCTTAGTCACATCTAGACACTCTGTGAGTGTCTCTTAGTCACTTCTAGACACTGTGGGTGTCTCTTGGTCACGTCTAGACACGCTGTGGGTGTCTCTTAGTCACATCTAGACACGCTGTGTGGGTGTCTCTTAGTTACATGTAGACACGCTGTGGGTGTCTCTTAGCCACATCTAGACACGCTGTGGGTGTCTCTTAGTCACATCTAGACACGCTGTAGGTGTCTCTTAGCCACATCTAGACACTCTGTGGGTGTCTCTGAGCCACATCTAGTCATGCTGTGGGTCTCTTAGTCACATCTAGACACGCTGTGGGTGTCTCTTAGTCACATCTAGACACTCTGTGTGGGTGTCTGTAAGCCACATCTAGACACACTGTATGGGTGTCGCTAAGCCACATCTAGACACACTGTGTGGGTGTCTCTTAGTCACATCTAGACACTGTATGGGTGTCTCTTAGTCACATCTAGACACGCTGTGTGGGTGTCTGTAAGCCACATCTAGACACACTGTGAGTGTCTGTAAGCCACGTCTAGACACACCGTATGGGTGTCTGTAATCCACATCTAGACACACCGTGTAGGTGCCGCTAAGCCACATCTAGACACGCCGTGTGGGTGTCTGTAAGCCACATCTAGACACGCTGTGTGGGTGTCTCTAAGCCACATCTAGACACGCTGTGTGGGTGCCGCTAAGCCACATCTAGACACGCTGTGGGTGTCTCTTAGCCACATCTAGACACTGTGTGGGTGTCTCTTAGTCACACCTAGACACGCCGTGTGGGTGTCTCTTAGCCACATCTAGACACACTGTGGGTGTCTCTTAGTCACATCTAGACACACTGTGTGGGTGTCTGTAAGTCACATCTAGACACGCTGTGTAGGTGTCTGTAAGCCACATCTAGACACACTGTATGGGTGTCGCTAAGCCACATCTAGACACACTGTGTGGGTGTCTCTTAGTCACATCTAGACACACTGTGGGTGTCTCTTAGTCACATCTAGATACACTGTGGGTGTCTCTTAGTCACTTCTAGACACGCTGTGTCTCTTAGTCACATCTAGACACGCTGTGGGTGTCTCTGAGCCACATCTAGACACTCTGTGGGTGTCTCTTAGTCACATCTAGACACACTGTGGGTGTCTCTTAGTCACATCTAGACACTCTGTGGGTGTCTCTTAGTCACATCTGGACACTCTGTGAGTGTCTCTTAGTCACTTCTAGACACGCTGTGAGTGTCTCTTAGTCACATCTAGACACACTGTGGGTGTCTTTTAGTCACATCTAGACACTCTGTGGGTGTCTCTTAGTCACATCTAGACACTCTGTGAGTGTCTCTCTTAGTCACATCTAGACACTCTGTCGGTGTCTCTTAGCCACATCTAGACACACTGTGGGTGTCTCTTAGTCACATCTAGACACTCTGTGAGTGTCTCTTAGTCACTTCTAGACACTGTGGGTGTCTCTTGGTCACGTATAGACACGCTGTGGGTGTCTCTTAGCCACATATAGACACTCTGTGGGTGTCTCTTAGCCACATCTAGACACACTGTGGGTGTCTCTTAGTCACACCTAGACACGCCGTGTGGGTGTCTCTTAGCCACATCTAGACACACTGTGGGTGTCTCTTAGTCACATCTAGACACGCTGTGGGTGTCTCTTAGCCACATCTAGACACACTGTGGGTGTCTCTTAGCCACATCTAGACACACTGTGGGTGTCTCTTAGTCACATCTAGACACGCTGTGGGTGTCTCTTAATCACGTCTAGACACGCTGTGTGGGTGTCTCTTAGTTACATTTAGACACGCTGTGGGTGTCTCTTAGTCACGTCTAGACACGCTGTGAGTGTCTCTTAGCCACATCTAGACACGCTGTGGGTGTCTCTTAGTCACATCTAGACACGCTGTAGGTGTCTCTTAGCCACATCTAGACACTCTGTGGGTGTCTCTGAGCCACATCTAGTCATGCTGTGGGTCTCTTAGTCACATCTAGACACGCTGTGGGTGTCTCTTAGTCACATCTAGACACTCTGTGTGGGTGTCTGTAAGCCACATCTAGACACACTGTGTGGGTGTCTCTTAGTCACATCTAGACACTGTATGGGTGTCTCTTAGTCACATCTAGACACGCTGTGTGGGTGTCTGTAAGCCACATCTAGACACACTGTGGGTGTCTGTAAGCCACGTCTAGACACACCGTATGGGTGTCTGTAATCCACATCTAGACACACCGTGTGGGTGCCGCTAAGCCACATCTAGACACGCCGTGTGGGTGTCTGTAAGCCACATCTAGACACGCTGTGTGGGTGTCTCTAAGCCACATCTAGACACGCTGTGTGGGTGCCGCTAAGCCACATCTAGACACGCTGTGGGTGTCTCTTAGCCACATCTAGACACTGTGTGGGTGTCTCTTAGTCACACCTAGACACACCGTGTGGGTGTCTCTTAGTCACATCTAAACACGCTGTGTGGGTGTCTGTAAGCCACATCTAGACACGCCGTGTGGGTGTCTGTAAGCCACATCTAGACACGCTGTGTGGGTGTCTGTAAGCCACATCTAGACACACTGTCTGGGTGTCTCTTAGTCACACCTAGACACGCCGTGTGGGTGTCTCTTAGTCACATCTAAACACGCTGTGTGGGTGTCTGTAAGCCACATCTAGACACGCTGTGTGGGTGTCTGTAAGCCACATCTAGACACGCTGTGTGGGTGTCTCTAAGCCACATCTAGACACGCTGTATGGGTGTCGTTAAGCCACATCTAGACACGCTGTATGGGTGTCTGTAAGCCACATCTAGACACGCTGTGCGGGTGTTCAGTCGCCTCGGGACACCCACAGTGGCCGCTATCCGCGTGCCGTCTTCGCTATTTTCGGTGCCTTCCTCAATTTCCCTCCTCCTCCCTCCCTCCCTGGTGTGCCGGGTGTGAGGTTGCCCGCCAGTGGGGTTGTTGGGCGCGTGATCAACACGCGGCTGCTGAGCCATTTCTCACCGTCTCAGCATCACGCATCACCTGCGACCCCAATCCCCCCCAATCCCCCCCCCCCCCCGCGAAAGCGTGTGCCCCCAAGATGTGCGGCTATCCCTCTTTTCGCGTAAATATATAAATGTGTCGTTAAACCCGCCACCACCCGACACAGCCAACTAGTAAGGGTTGTCACGTAAACAGAACGTGGTCAATTCGTTACTAGGACAGCACTAACCGGTGTGTTGGAGAGAAAATCCACAACATTCGCAATCTGAGTATGACGTTTCGCCAGTAATTACAACTCGCTTCAAATCCTCCTGAAACAGGAGGATTTCTCCACAAATCTGGATATCGCCTGATGAAGCTAGTTGATATTGCTGGCGAAACGTCATATTCAAGATTGTAAATGTTGTGGATTTGTTCTCCAACACACCGGTTAGTGCTGTACTAGTAACGAATTGGCCACGTTTTGTTTATGTGACAACCCTTACTAGTTGGCTGTGTCGGGTAGTGGCGGGTTTAACGACACATTTATATATTTACGCGATCTAACCCCCAAAAAAACCTCAATTATGGAAGATACATTTTACGTTTTATATAAAATTGTATTACTTACCTTTTAACTTATTCATTTGAATTGTTATTTTTTTTATTTCTCTCACGTTTTGCCTCTGACGCGGAAACGGTGGGTGTGTGTGTTTTTTTTTGGTTTTTAATCGACGAAAGCCACAACTAAAGAGCTTCTCAGCGCACAGGGCATACTTCAACAATAAACTGAGCTCAAACTGAACTGAAACAACTCCATCCCATGCACAGCTGCGATCCGGCATTTCCCGTTACCGCCTTATGACGAGCCCAGGGGTTTGTGGCGCTTTCGATCGACGCCCGCGGGAAGAGATTATCCCAACATTGTCGTGATCCACCAACCCCGCCCCCCCCCCCCCCCCACATCGCTGCCTCCCATGCTGTGCGGCGTTGGAGCGACAATAATGAACCAAGGCGGAGTGCGACGAATTCGCGGACCTTTGCTGACGCTCGCCAATCGCCGTTAGCCATTTCAATAAACGTCAGCGGCCGTGACTTACAAAGCTCAAAACGGCCCAGGTCCTCAGCACCTGCAGTCGCGTCTGACCCCCTCCCCTCCAAAGACTGCGTCTGGTCGAGATAGATGCATGCCTTGCTCTCATATTCTTTGGGTCTTTAGGTAAAGTCACGTAGATAGGTTTAAAAAAAAGTATGTCTACGTGACTTTACCGAAAGACCCAAAGAATATGAATCCCTGCAGTCACGAAAGTTTTAAGTGAAGATTTGTGCCCTGCTCTCTCCCCAGGCCAAGCCCTGCTGGCAACAACCCAGGAAATAAATTTCGATTTAAAGCTTTCGTGACTGCAGGGATTCATATTCTATGGGTCTTTCGGTAAAGTCACGTAGAAGGGAAATAATAAAATAAAATAAAATATTCTCACATGTGAGAATTTTATTGTTTTTATTTCCATTATTTTATTATTTCCCTTCTACGTGACTTTACCGAAAGAACCAAGAATATGAAACCTAGGAATTGTTCATTCTACGCTGGGCGGTAGCAGGCAGCAGGTAATTAAATGTACTTGTTGAACCTTTGAATGCATTTGTGTGTATTATCAAATTTCTCTCTGATGCGTTGTGTCTGTCGCTGAGTTGAACTCTCGTCCAGCGGAACTCTCAGATTGGCTCCGAGCCTGGCAACATTTCAGGAAACTCTGCGAGAGCTAAAAGTGTTTTGAGTGTTGTTTTTTGTTTGTTTGCATTTTGACTGCAAGTATTGTGGTTAATGTAAACGTGATTCATGGCACAAAAGGTTTCAGTGTTGTCGCCAGATAAAAGGGGAAAACCCCTATTATTATTATTATTCTTGTTTGTTCCTCTTTTTTATTTAGCTTTTCCTCGAGTGTGTCCCCCTCATTTTCATATATATTTTTATTATATGAGTGCCTTGATTTAAAAGGCCTTCGTTTAATTTGTACTGTAAAGCATTGCGATGCCCTCTTTAGTAATGGAGGGGGGGCGAGTTTTTACTCAAACAATTAATTGAATGAATTAAATAAAGGAGGAGGGGGGGTGTGGATGGAGAGGGCGTGTGTTCACACGACGACTTGATCCAACTATCGATTGCCAATTAAACGACATTTTCAATCGGGCTGCCCCGATCGACTTTGAGCTGGGCCCCCGGATCGGCTGAGCTGCATCGATGCAATTCAACCTCGATTGATGATTTACGATGATCGTATAGGGGCAAAGGGTCCCTTCCCTCCCTCCACCACCGCTTCGACCACCACGACATCTGCACTTTGTTCCACCTCCTCCGTGTTTTCCCTCCACGCTGGGAAAACGCGCCTTTCGACTATAGTGGGAACCTCGGTACGCGTCGTTAATGCGTTCCAGAAGGTAGGAGGACTTACGCCGAAAATGACGAATACCGAACGAATGTTTCCCATGAGAAATAAAGGTAAAGGAAATCATCCGTTCCAGAGTATAAGCAATGATATTTTACATGGCATATTATACATTAATGGGATCGCATAACATAATGTAGGCACTACTAAGTACTAAAATGCATGCATACATACATTAAAATAAATGCATAAATAAATTGAAATAAATTGGAATAAAAATACAATTTAACGTCACTTTAACTTGCTGAGAGGAGTTCAAACCCGTGAAAATTCACAGACAGCTATAGCAAGGGGGTTGTGCACTGAACGAGATCTACAGGCAGACTGAGTATCGGCGCTTTGTCTCAGTCGTGAACGGGGTCTACGCGGGTACCTCGGTGTCTCATCCCGACCCATACAAGTTCTAGCAAGCGCCTCGTATCCCAAGACGTGTTCTTCTCGTCAAAACACGACGTGTACCAAATTCGACGTATTCCAAAGCGGTCGTATACCGAGGTATGACTGTACGTTTATATTTATGTTGCTGCGACGAAATGTCCAAATGCTGGCCCACTTTGTTGAGCTTAGCAGTCGTGGTGGGCAGGTCGCTTCTCTGAGAAAAGAAGTAGAATGCCTCAGCGAGCGTCGTCTGGCATGATGGGGGCTGGTTTAGGGGCCGTCCATAAATGACGTCACGCGATTTTGGACGATTTTTGATCCCCCCCCCACCCTCGTCACACGGCGTCACAAAAAGTCAGACCCCCCCTCAAATATGACGTCACAAAGCTCTGCCCCCCCCCCCCCAAAAAAATATATGAAACATGTTTTAAATCGCTTTAAACTATTGTCATTGTATTGCGTATTTAATGTGGCGCCGCACTGATGTTGCAGGAGAAAACATTTATAAAAAAAAAAAGTCTATTTAATTAAGTAGAACATGTTGTCTATATGTAAAGTTACGCATTTTGATGTGACGTCACATTTCTCAAACCCCCCCTCCCTCGTCACACATCGTCACAAATGTCTGACCCCCCCCCCTCTCCCCTAAGTGCGTGACGTCATTTACGGACGCCCCCTTATCACGTGGACATTTATCGCAGAAGGATCATCGAAATGATCGAGACGCGTGGATGTCGATTCAAAATGTGGAGTGGGTGGGGGGGGAACCCGGAGGAGCCCGGAGAAATCAACGCGACCAAGGGGGGAGAGAGAGGGGAACACGCTGGCATTGTGTTGTATCTATAATCTAAAACATATATATTTGTTTCCTCTCACACAGCTTAAAGGTCGTGATCTGAACGTGGCTCTTTCACTCCAGCGCTGTCCTACCAGACAGTCTCGTCCCTTCACCTGATGAAGGCCGCTTGTGTTGTGGCCGAAACGTCGTGAGAATATTATTGTGTTATTTTATTTTATCAATTTATTATTTTATTCTCATTCTACGTGACTTTACCGAAAGAACCAAAGAAGATATTTTTTTTTTATTTGATCAGGTAAGGCCCGCTGAGCTGTGTAGCCCCTTTTTTCAGAAGCGACCTGGCCGTCACAAATGGTGGCTCAACGAAAGTGGCTCATCATCATCATCGTCGTCGTCATCGTGCGGACATTCACAGCAACGGGCAAACACCCGCAATAACTGGTGGGCGCGAGCCCCGATGCGAGCCAGCTGTGCCGCGCTCAAGCGCCTCTGCTTCAGCCTCATCCGCAGTGCCCGGATGAAGCTAAGTGCGGGGCATGTAGCACATGTTGTTATAAAGGGGCCCTAAATGAAATAAATAAAAAAAACACACGTCAATATTACGACGCAATTTTTTTTTGTTATTTTTAACTTGCAGAGTAAAGTAATTGTATTTTTTTTTCACTTGCTATACAGCCAGATAATACGACAAATCGCTAACCTTTAAACACCCAGCCGTTCGTAAAAGTTGAAGGCGGTATAGTACTGTAGTAATAGAGCAAGTGCAGAATCACTGAACCGGAATTGATAACTTGAAAGCATTTAGCGCGGGGTCCTTGAAAGTGATGGGGCCCGTAGCATATGTAGTTACTTTTGCTACGAGGATAATCCGGCACTCCTTCTGCTTGTGTCAGTGTCACGCCCGAGGTTGGCAGAACGCGAGCGGGTTTCGCGTTTTTTCCCTCGACGCGTGTCCGAATTGCAGCACGGTTGGCTACGTACGGTGCGTGAGTTGTGTAATGTACATTTGAAATTAGTCAGGTGGTATAGAAGAATACAATTCTCATTCGCCGTATACGAGTTGAATTGATTCGACGGAGGTGTTTGCTGCGTCACGTGTGCTACCGATGTATCGCTCTGGTCCACGATCGATATACAGGGTGCTTCAAAAAATGTTAACATTTACATGGGACTATCGTTTTAAATGGAAGAATAATGGATAATACACGGTCACGTGATAACAAATGTATGTCAATAGCTTCAAAAGGTCAAAGAGTCTCCCACGTGTTCGCCATGATTGTCAACGCACGTGCCCTGGCATCTTCTCCAGGTGATCTCCAGAGTCCGGGGGCAGCAACACGTGTCACGTGGTGTTGTTGCAAATTCTCTGAAGTGTAAAGACGTTTTTTTTAAGCAACCCCATGTATTTCCGATGCTGCGCGCCTGGATGGACGTCAACAATCCTGGGGCCTCTCACGGGAATCGCGTCGAGCCGCTGGGGTTGGGGGGGGGGGGGTCCTTTGTTACGTTTCTGTAATGAGGGCTCCCGACGATGTCCCTGGCTCTTAACGAGCACGCGGGCGGTGCCCACCTGCTGTGCATGGGCTTGGAGCAGGGGTGGAAAATGCCACGTCCCTACGGCGGGGGGGGCGAGCATACTCAGGAGGACAAGCACTCCATTTAAAAATGAAATATCGAGGCAATGTGTGGGCCCGTTACATCACTTTGTGATGCACGTGTACACACACACACACCGTCGACGTTAGCCAAACCGGTTATGGAAAGCAGAGGGGGGGGGGGTATAGAAAGATGTGGGGGGGGGGGGGCTCGCTGCCCCAAACCATACGGGGGTCCCACCCAAGGGGGAAAAGGTGACTTTTTTAAAGGGGGAAGGGATGACAACTGGGAGAGAGGGGATAGACCCGAAACACACATTGACATAAAGAAAAAAAATAAACATGAGGCGACCTAAACGACATTTTTTTTTCTATCCACCCCTCCGAATCCGGCTCCCGTCTAAATCTGCAGTGGTTAAGCCCCTTGCCATCGGTCCCTGTCCCAGGAGCTAGCACTCTTGACGTCCGCACAAAGTGGTGCTCTGATTTATCGACCCCCGGAGGGAGGGAGGTATGATGGGCTGAGGTGAATCCATTTACGCGGCTGGTTGGATAACGTGGCCTTCAATTAAACGCAAAACCATTTTTTTTATTCCATACGGGGATATTTATTTCGTGTGTTGCAGGGTGAAAATTGTGCTGAGAATGCCGCGCGAGCCTAGGAGGGTTGTTTTTGTGTGCAAATATCTCAGCAGAGCTGCGTCGTGGGTCGTGTGGCTCTCCACGGAACGCTCTGCTTTTCTGGGCATCCACGGTGTTTATTTCGCCCGGCAACCACGGTGCTCATTCCAACCCGGCAACCCACCCACGTGATTATTACAACCCGACAACCCACCCACGTGATTGTTCCAACCCGACAACCCACCCACGTGCTCATTACAACCCGACAAAACCCACCCACGTGATTGTTCCAACCCGGCAACCCACCCACGTGATTATTCCAACCCGACAAAACACACCCACGTGATTATTACAACCCGGCAACCCACCCACGTGATTATTACAACCCGGCAACCCACCCACGTGATTATTACAACCCGACAACCCACCCACGTGATTGTTCCAACCCAACAACCCACCCACGTGCTCATTACAACCCGGCAACACACCCACGTGATTGTTCCAACCCAACAACCCACCCACGTGCTCGTTCCAACCCGACAACCCACCCACGTGATTATTCCAACCCGACAACCCACCCACGTGATTATTACAACCCGGCAACCCACCCACGTGATTATTACAACCCGACAACCCACCCACGTGCTCATTCCAACCCGACAAAACACACCCACGTGATTATTACAACCCGACAAAACACACCCACGTGATTATTACAACCCGGCAACCCACCCACGTGATTATTACAACCCGACAACCCACCCACGTGCTTTGCGGGTCGCGCTCTCCACGGGCTCGTTAGGAGCCACCCCCTCCACCCCTCCGCAACCCCCCCCCCCGTGTCCCTCGTACCTGGCGATGTTGTGGTCGCGTTAATTAACACGGCGCTCAGCAGGGGCACATTTCGTTGCACGTTACCGCTATGCTGTATGGTGGGCTTCAGGAGGAATGAGCAAACTAAAGCGAAGGGTTAAGAGTCCCAAGAGGCAGCTCAAGGAAGGGGGTGGGGTGGGGGGGGATCAGATCCATATAATAAAAAGGGTTGCACCAACTCAGATGGTAATTAGCATTCAATATTCTTTTTTAAATAACCAGAAATTATCGTAATTGGTATGTTCAACGTCATTATTTCACACGGCTGTGATACACAGTATATTCATATATCTACCGTCATTCTCCGTATTAAAAGACGAGCCCAATATTTGTGCCCGGGGTCAAAAAACGTTACACAAAGACAAAAATCCCCCGAATAGCCTTAACCGACTGTTGGGGCAAGTGCTGTTCGCGAGCACCTATGAAGGCCGGAACGGCACACGAGGGGGTGGGTGGCCAGCACCACGCCCGACCGCCTTTGTCTCCCTAGTGGCGATGTTTACGCACCGCACCAGGTACTCATTTGAGGCTGAATCGACCTAGGGGAGGCCCATTACCGGTTCAGATAATCGTCACTGGGTGCTGGCCGTGAGCGGAAATCGAACTCGAGGCGCCGGATAACCGCACACTACCGCTCCCCACACACACATACATTGTAACCACTACGATGTACACACACACACATTGTAACCACTACGATGTACACACACACACACATTGTAACTGCTACGATGCACACACACACACATTGTAACCACTACGATGCACACACACATTGTAACCGCTACGATGCACACACACACATTGTAACCACTACGATGCACACACACACACATTGTAACTGCTTCGATGTACACACACACACTGTAACCACTACGATGTACACACACACACATTCTAACCGCTACGATGCACACACACATTGTAACCACTACGATGCACACACACACACTGTAACCACTACGATGTACACACACACACATTGTAACTGCTACGATGCACACACACATTGTAACTGCTACGATGTACACACACACATTGTAACCACTACGATGTACACACACACACACATTGTAACCGCTACGATGCACACACACACATTGTAACCACTACGATGTACACACACACATTGTAACTGCTACGATGCACACACACACATTGTAACTGCTACGATGTACACACACACATTGTAACCACTACGATGTACACACACACACACATTGTAACTGCTACGATGCACACACACACACATTGTAACCGCTACGATGCACACACACACACATTGTAACCGCTACGATGCACACACACACATTGTAACCACTACGATGCACACACACACACACATTGTAACCACTACGATGTACACACACACATTGTAACCACTACGATGTACACACACACATTGTAACCACTACGATGTACACACACACATTGTAACCACTACGATGCACACACACACACACATTGTAACCACTACGATGTACACACACACACACATTGTAACCGCTACGATGTATACACACACACACTGTAACCGCTACGATGCACACACACACACATTGTAACCACTACGATGTACACACACACATTGTAACTGCTACGATGCACACACACACATTGTAACTGCTACGATGTACACACACACATTGTAACCACTACGATGTACACACACACACATTGTAACTGCTACGATGCACACACACACATTGTAACCGCTACGATGCACACACACACACACATTGTAACCGCTACGATGCACACACACACACACACATTGTAACCACTACGATGCACACACACACATTGTAACCACTACGATGTACACACACACACATTGTAACCACTACGATGTACACACACACATTGTAACCACTACGATGTACACACACACATTGTAACCACTACGATGCACACACACACATTGTAACCACTACGATGTACACACACACACACATTGTAACCACTACGATGTACACACACACATTGTAACCACTACGATGTACACACACACATTGTAACCACTACGATGCACACACACACATTGTAACCATTACGATGCACACACACACATTGTAACCGCTATGATGCACACACACACACATTGTAACCACTACGATGCACACACACACACATTGTAACCACTACGATGCGCACACACATTGTAACCGCTACGATGTACATACACACACATTGTAACCACTACGATGCACACACACACATTTTAACCGCTATGATGCACACACACACACATTGTAACCACTACGATGCACACACACACATTGTAACCACTACGATGTACACACACACATTGTAACCACTACGATGTACACACACACATTGTAACCACTACGATGCACACACACATTTTAACCACTATGATGTACACACACACATTGTAACCACTACGATGTACACACACACATTGTAACCACTACGATGTACACACACACACACATTGTAACCACTACGATGCACACACACACACACACATTGTAACCACTACGATGCACACACACACACATTGTAACCACTACGATGTACACACACAC
Organism: Petromyzon marinus; assembly: GCF_048934315.1. NCBI lineage: Eukaryota > Metazoa > Chordata > Hyperoartia > Petromyzontiformes > Petromyzontidae > Petromyzon > Petromyzon marinus. The sequence goes on along the minus strand of NC_133720.1, from coordinate 4,362,818 downwards.
ACATTGTAACCACTACGATGTACACACACACATTGTAACCACTACGATGCACACACACACATTGTAACCACTACGATGTACACACACACACATTGTAACCACTACGATGCACACACACACATTGTAACCACTACGATGTACACACACACACACATTGTAACCACTACGATGCACACACACACATTGTAACCACTACGATGTACACACACACACATTGTAACCACTACGATGCACACACACATTGTAACCACTACGATGTACACACACACATTGTAACCACTACGATGTACACACACACATTGTAACCACTACGATGTACACACACACACATTGTAACCACTACGATGCACACACACACATTGTAACCACTACGATGTACACACACACACACATTGTAACCACTACGATGTACACACACACATTGTAACCACTACGATGCACACACACACACACACATTGTAACCACTACGATGCACACACACACACATTGTAACCACTACGATGTACACACACACATTGTAACCACTACGATGTACACACACACACACATTGTAACCACTACGATACACACACACACATTGTAACCACTACGATGCACACACACACACATTGTAACCACTACGATGCACACACACACACACATTGTAACCACTACGATGCACACACACACATTGTAACCACTACGATGTACACACACACATTGTAACCACTACGATGTACACACACACATTGTAACCACTACGATGTACACACACACATTGTAACCACTACGATGCACACACACACACACATTGTAACCACTACGATGTACACACACACACATTGTAACCACTACGATGCACACACACACACATTGCAACCACTACGATGTACACACACACATTGTAACCACTACGATGTACACACACACATTGTAACCACTACGATGCACACACACATTGTAACCACTACGATGCACACACACATTGTAACCACTACGATGCACACACACACATTGTAACCATTACGATGCACACACACACATTGTAACCGCTATGATGCACACACACACACATTGTAACCACTACGATGCACACACACACACATTGTAACCACTACGATGCGCACACACATTGTAACCGCTACGATGTACATACACACACACATTGTAACCACTACGATGCACACACACACATTGTAACCACTACGATGCACACACACACATTGTAACCGCTATGATGCACACACACACACATTGTAACCACTACGATGCACACACACACACATTGTAACCACTACGATGTACACACACACATTGTAACCACTACGATGTACACACACACATTGTAACCACTACGATGCACACACACACATTTTAACCACTATGATGTACACACACACATTGTAACCACTACGATGTACACACACACATTGTAACCACTACGATGTACACACACACACACATTGTAACCACTACGATGCACACACACACACATTGTAACCACTACGATGCACACACACACACATTGTAACCACTACGATGTACACACACACACATTGTAACCACTACGATGTACACACACACATTGTAACCACTACGATGCACACACACACATTGTAACCACTACGATGTACACACACACACATTGTAACCACTACGATGCACACACACACATTGTAACCACTACGATGTACACACACACACACATTGTAACCACTACGATGCACACACACACACACATTGTAACCACTACGATGTACACACACACACATTGTAACCACTACGATGCACACACACATTGTAACCACTACGATGTACACACACACATTGTAACCACTACGATGTACACACACACATTGTAACCACTACGATGTACACACACACACACATTGTAACCACTACGATGCACATACACACATTGTAACCACTACGATGTACACACACACATTGTAACCACTACGATGTACACACACACACATTGTAACCACTACGATGCACACACACACATTGTAACCACTACGATGTACACACACACATTGTAACCACTACGATGTACACACACACATTGTAACCACTACGATGTACACACACACACACATTGTAACCACTACGATACACACACACACATTGTAACCACTACGATGCACACACACACACATTGTAACCACTACGATGCACATAACGCTCGACTCCTCGCCCCCTCTCCAGCACCTTCTTTCTCTCGCACCTCCGATTGGCTACGTGCGGTTGCGAAAGAAGTTCAATATACGTACATTTATATGCCGTGTATACACGCGCGCCCGCTTGCTTTTTTGTTTGCGGTGTTGGGGGGGGGGGTCGTTTTGTAAATTATTTGAACAAAAAAAAGTGTTGGCGGTGCTTACATTGAGTGTTGTTCTGTCGATTTCTGGGGGGGGGGGGGGGGGGGGGGGAAGAAGAAGACTTTAATTTTACTCTGGCTGGCTCGCCCGGTGTTTTATTCTCTACAGCGTATGCGGCCGCGTGCATCGTTGGTCCGCTGTGAACGAGCGAGCATCCTTTGCGCAGTGGCTATGAGATGTTAACTACCTCGCCTGTTATACAGGAGGTCGTGGCTTCGATCCCGACACTGACGCCTGCTGTGTATTATGAGTTTGCGGTGTCTCTCTCTCTCTCCCCGTGGTCGTGTGGATTTTTTTTCCGGGCCCTCCGGTTTTCCCCCTCCGCACAGCATACACGGTCTGTTATCCCGTAACGCCGCTGGTTGTTTTCATAACACGAATTGCATACAGCGCGATGAATGTATTAGGCAACACGTTTTTTTTTATATAACGTGGATGCGAATTGGATACGAAGCCGAACGAGCGAACGGATCTACGTCGCGCGAGTCGGAATAACGCGGTCGTACGGCTGCCCTAGGCGCAGCGTCGTCGCGCGAGGCATCAGCGGGATGCTGCTGGATGCTTCTAGATGCTACCCACGCGCATCGGTCTCTGTTCAGGGCCTGCGTACGCATCTGGCGCGTCATCGCGGACTGCGCTTTACCTCTACATTGCATAATTATTCATTCATGACGCGGTGTTCATTCAGGAACGCAACTACTACCACGCTTACAGGAGAACAAGACTGTGCGTACGCACTCACGTCAGCTGTTCCCGCGGCGCGCCCCGCACATTTGCCCTCGATCTCCTTTGCTCTGAACCAGACAGCTCTCAGCGATGTTTAAAACTCAAACCATTAATTTGCCAGATGAGCGATTGTCAAAAGACATGCGAATGGAAACATTTCTTTAAATTAAACTTCCGTGAAGGCCCCATCGTGCGTAGCGCAGTCCCCATCCATATCGCTCCCGTTCGAACTCTCTGTTTTCTGTGCATGAGGGCCATTGCCCGGAACGTTTCCTATTGCATACACTGCGGGGCTGTGTTATCGACACGGAATGTCTCGGGCTGTGTTGTTCATTGTGTAGTGACTGGGTGCCATCTGTTGACCAGGAGGGATTATTACGGGTATGTGTGCGCTCTATAATAGCCAACCATAATGGGGGTGTAACTGGGCTAAAGGTCAGAGGCGGGGATCAGTCGGGAAGCTCCTGGAACCTGCACGAGAGTTCTAGAAGGGGGCGTGGCCAGAGGCGGGGCTTGGCCACGCCGAGGGGGGTATATAAGGAGGACGTGACCGGAGGTTCGGGGCTGTCGTGGGGGTTCGGGTCCCGGCTGCCGTCGCTGTCTTCGCCGTCATCCCTTCTTCATCGTCCGGCCGTTTGGCCGATCCGCTGTACGGTTCCCATCGTCGTCATCGTCGCTGTATTAAAGTCAACCAGCTACATACAGGTAGTCCTCTAATTACGATGGAGATGCGTTACGACGACCCCATCGTAAGTCATAAATATCGTAAGTCAAAGATGGCCTAGCCTACCCAGGAGTCTTAAAGAATGGTGATTATTGAGCAAAACAGAGCAATTTACAGTACTGTACTGTATAAACTATATACTGTATGCATTTATTAATTACAATACTGTATTGCACAGTCAAATGTAAAGTAAAAAAAACAAGGTAAATTCTTACTCTACCTTGATGAACTGCAATTTAATAGAAAGTTTTTTTCAGCAAACAATCCTATCTGCTATTAAGAAAAAAAAACTTTTAACATGCGTACATCCCGGCAGCGTCCCAACGTGCAACATCGTACCTCGTACGCTGCTGCGTTTGCCTGCCGCGCGAAATTTAAAATATTTTACAATTTTCTCGTATCGCCATCGTAAGATCGAAATATCGTAAGTCGGGGACCGTCGTAAGTCGGGGACTGTCTGCAGTTAGACGCCGGCGATGGGGCTGTATATTAGTGGATCAGCTCGACGTAGCCCGGTGTATATGTCGCTCAGTGATTCTGCCTGCAAAGAGCGAGAAATAAACAAAGAGCCTTCAACACGTCGCTTCTCGGGAGTCGCTCACTACAATTGAAGCAATTGGCGGGACCCCGGGGTCCCATCACTGCCCCGGGGTGGAAAAACCCGCGGTAGCGACACGAGTCTTGCTGCCTTACCGACAACAAAACTAGTGGTCAATCGATTGGCCTCGTCGAGAGCTACTCGGGGCACTAAGTTTCGTAAAAAGTTGAAAAATTACATAAACACGTTAAATTCACTGCCTGGGGTTGGCGGCGGGGCTCGCCTTGGCAAAGAAGCTGAGGATCGACGGCTGACCGGAGGGCGTCGTCGCCGCGCGCGACTGCGGCGGACGCCCCCCCGGGGCTCGCGTTTGGCCGGTGGGGGTGGCGCCCATCGTGTCGATCGCCGCCTGCTGCTGCTGCTGCTGGCGCTTGTTGGCGCGGCGAGTCTGGGCGGGCGGCGCGTTGCTGTCGGGATCACGTAGTGGGGCGGACTGAAGAAAAATAATTATTATTTTTGACTTGATTTTTGCGGGACCCCAGGGTCCCGCCAAATGATTCAATTGTGCTTGTGCACGCCACTGCCAACGCTGCAGCAGCAGCAGCAGCATCGCACGTGTTGTTCCTTCAAAGGATGTTATTTCGTGTATAATTCCCCATTCGTTTAAAAAAATAAAAACATGTTCAGCACTTACCAGAATTTCCAATTATTTAGCCGCGCGAAGCTGCAAGCAATGCGTTCACTTTAATCACGAATTTTTCAAACGGACCGCAATATGCCTCGACGCGCGTTGAATAATTCCACGTTGGCAATTTACGTGACCTATTTCGCCCGCGAGAGAGCGGTTTGGGATTTTTCTTCTTCTTATTCTTCCCCGACACTAAATTCTACAAACGTTCGCGGCCAGAGACGTCTGCGACATCGCGCGAACTCCTGTCACCACCCTCGCTGCGGCAGCGTCGGATTTTGGCTCGAACAAAGACGGCGGACACCGCAGTCGCCGCGCTTTTCAAGTGCGCTTCTCTGCGGCCGTCTGGAACGCTCTTCCTTCCGACATTAGGAAGCCACTGGGCGCTATGCAATTTTCAATCGTCTCGATTGAAAAGTTGCATAGCTCGTCTCGATTGCTAGCTCAGGGGTGGGGAACGTCCGGCCCACGGGCCGTATGAGGCCCACGACATATTTTGGTGTGGCCCTGCCAAGGCAACCGCAGGCGGGACTCGAAATTCAATGAATCTCGGAGCAAACCTGGAAAAGCAGTTGCGAGTAGCAAGAACATCATCAATACCGGCTAACATCATCACCACGCCTCGCCAAAGAGAAGCAGTGCCAGCCATCACATTAGGGGTGAGTTAATGAAATGTTTGACCAAATATAACGGGCAATTTTTTTGTAAGTTGATAATTTTGTATGGCCTCGCGAATGATGTTACGTAAAAATAACAAATGGCCATTGGCAGAAAAAAAGGTTCCCCACCACTGGCATAGCTCGTCTCGATTGAAAAGTCATTTCTTGAGAACTGCTTTTTGTGTTCAGTTTGTTCCCCCCACCCCCCGCCCGCCCACCCTCGCGCGCACCTCCGATTAGCGCGGTCGCAAACGTAACGGTGCAAAAGGAGTCCAACATACTTGCACGTAGTGCATACCGGGATCTCGTCGGGAGCCTCCGGTGACCGTGAAGTATCCCGTCGCAGCGGCGGCCTGTGAATTGAATGCGAGAGCTAATAATAAAATCCTCACGTTTAAAATGCGGTTTGAGTTCACGTGACGGTACGATTTAGGATGATGGCTCTCGCTGAGCTATTAATCACTTAACCTCACTTCCCCCACATTACCCCACCCCCCCTCCTCCTCCAACACCATCCCGCTGTGTTCATCATTAAATCGGTCTGCGTTTGACGGGCGGACTTCATTACGCTTCGGTGGCTTCAGATACTACAACAACAACAAAAAAGTTGACCAAATGGGCAAAGCACGGAGCCTATTTGAGGCCAAACCCCTTTTGCATGGTCAGGGCAGTGGGGTTCTTCACCTGGGGTGCACGCAGCACCCCCCATAGACTCAACAACTACCACTGGGGTTGCGAAATGCCCTTTCTCTGGGGAGTGCGAGACGTGGACAGATTTTGTTTAGAAGGTAAATCATCGTCACACAAATGTAAGCACGGGCACGTAAGTTACAACTTACTTTGTTTCATAAAACCCCTATGCATTTATTGACATTGTTTTCATTTTTCTTGGTTCTTTCGGTAAAGTCACGTAGAAGGGAAACAATAAAATAATAAAAATATAAAACATTTTTTAAAAGTCACGTAGAAGGGAAACAATAAAATAATAAAAATATAAAACATTTTTTTATTATTGTTTTGTTTCCCTTCTACGTGACTTTACCGAAACAACCAAGAATATGAATCCCTGCAGTCACGAAAGCTTTAAATAAAAATTGTTTCATTTGTTTAACGATTGAGTTCCACAGGGGTGCAAGGCTGGGGTAGCAAAGCCAACTGCCTCGCCACGAGGGGGGGGGCGGCGACTGGCAGGAACGTTCAAAATATAAACTCCCGATTTTTTTGTGTGACTTGCTCTTCATTTCAATTACACGCATTTAATGCACATGTAAAACGCCATCGCGGTCGTATACACCACAGCAGTACACCACGTCGGGTGTTATGCACGAGAGGAGATACATAGACGTAAGGACTGACGACACATTTATATATTTACGCGATTTAACCCCCCCAAAAAACCCTGCATCATGAATGATATTGGTCGCGAAAGCCAACAACGCGTTCAACTTACGTCATCACCTTCGCGAGCCCATACTTACCAGGCGACATCAATAGGGGGCGCAATCACACGCATTACCGCCGAGCGGTGGAGGAGCGGTGGCGCTGTGGTTAGCGCAGTGCACTTCGAATCCAGCGACCTGATTTATACGTCCACTGCCAACGGCTAACATCAGTGGCGAGCGATGTCCGAGCCAGTCACTCGAAACCCCTCTTCGCCAGCCTGCAACACTGTCCAGCCAGCGTGGCAAGGTATGGTTGAACATCCACGTGGTAATCATGTAGGTTGTTCAACCACGTGGTGTGGGGAGTCCATCATCCAGCAGTGGATTTGAACAGGGAATAAAAAAAAGTATTTATTACTTTATCTGCAAGGGTCACTGCTGACATACACGCTCGATTGTCGTGGAATTATGTATGCGTTCTCGAATACACAATTGTAACATCATTTGTATAAATTCCAGCACCGATAATTAAATACATCCGATTCATTGTCATTCGACGAAAGCGTCAATCTCATACGTAGAGTGGGAGCAAACGTGCGACTCTGTGGACCAGAGGTCACTTCGAGGGATCTCGGAAGTAGCTCAGGGATATCCACTTCCGTGGGCAACTCTCTAAACACGCAGGGCAACGCCTGCTCTGCAAGGGATCTGGACGGAGTAATTCATACCGTGACTTGGCTCCGATGCATCACAACAACGAAAAATATCCCCCAAATGTTGAAAACATTTCATCCGACCGAGCTCGAAATAGTGGGAAAGCGCTTTATAGTTACGGAGCGTTCCAATACTCGACTCACAGAAGCAACCCCTGAATTTCTCGGAATCGTCGCCTTTACCACGACGGAAACTTTTACTCGGCGCTTAACGTCTCGCTAGAAATCAGTGTTTTTTCGGGTCACTGGCAGACTGTAGGTGGCACGTGACTAGTCGTAGACCACAGCCAATGCAAAATGAATGTATTTTGAACTTAGTTCGCACCGTACGTAGCCAACCGTGCTCATCGGATGTGCGGGAAATAATGGATGTGGTGTATTGGGTGTCTTAATATTTTTTTCCAGGTCGCCTTAAAGAAAAAACGTTTACAGGGACTCCTCCACTTACGGACATTCGACTTACGACCTTTCAGAGATACGAACAAACCCGGTCCGTATGTCCAGTTGCCCATTCGGACCGAGAGTCGTAAGTTCAACCACCGCGCAATAGATAGCGGTGGTGGCATCTACATCTACAGAACATGAAGAACCAGTGGCATCTACATCTAGAGGAGATTATACAGATTTTAAAGCCATTCCCCGTGTTGAGTATACACGCCGTACAACACGTTTAGAATCGACAGGAGCAAAGTTGGACTTACGAACAAATCGGCTTACGAACAGAGACCTCTGGCACCTAACCCGTTCGTAATTAGAGTCCCTGTAATAGGTGACGTTTTGGCCAACGGGCCTTCTTCTTTGCTACGGTTTTTTTTTCGGGGGCAGTGTTTTTTGACATATGTGTGTGTTGAGTTCGTGTTATTTGGGCTGTGTGCATCACTGCCAATGGAGCATCACCAAACATGTTTCGAGCGAGCGATGGAATAATTCCTGTTGCAAGGCGCGAGGTGGAAGTGTCGTAACTCGGGATCATGAGAGGTGGTGGTGGCGGTGGTTTGAGGAGGCCTTCATCCAGCAGCGGATTTACTGTGAGCAATGAGAATGAAGCAAAGATCTAGACAGTATATATGTTATAATAAATAAGCAGACTACACAGCTGTCAACCCATTGGTTTACCACGTATTCTTGTACAGGGAAATCGAGTTTGCAGGTCCATATGGCGTACAACCGTTTCAGCACGGCCAAACATTTTTTGTTCGTGTTTCTCCCTTGTGATAGAACTTTGTAGGGTGAAGGTTGAGATTTATAAGGAAACGCGGGGTGACCAATAAGGTCTGAATTGGTCTGTAATAAGGTAGGGCACTGATAAGGGGTTGACAGGAATGAGACAATATGCATGAAGTGAACTATAAACTCAACAATTTAACCAGGTAGGCCCCACTGAGCTATATAAAGATTGCTTACTTATTTCGTTATTTTCCCCACAACGACGCCAAAGACTATTTGAAGTCGCACTGTACTGTACATTATATACGTGTAACTTTACATCGTTGATAGGCCGCGGAGTTCTGATAAGAGTTCAGTTAAAACATTTTTTTTCAGTTGAATTTTTTTGTTTTTAAAAATTCTGCTCACAGCGAGCAAACCCGTTTCACTCGCACGGTGGACTGATTCCTCACGACACTGGTGGCACGAGAGGCAATGTTGCACTTGCACCGGAAGCGTGGTTTTCCACATGCCATCGGGGAGCGACTCAACAACGGGGGATTTTTGTTGTTTTTACTACACTGCATAGACCGAGGGCAGACATCCTGCTGATAAAATAACCGAGCTTACAGACATGGCTCAATATTCCACGCTGAGTGTACGATTGGTGATTCATCGGTGAGCGCAGTCGTGCGTGCGCCGATAAAGTTGAACAATTATGGCGAGGAACTCTGGGAATTTGGGCGCCACGGTGACTAGGAGATGTTAACTACCACGCCTGGTACGCAGGAGGCCATGGGTTCGAACCCGACCCCGACGCCTGCTGCTGTATATTTGGAGTTTGCGGTGTCTCTCTCTCTCCCCGTGGTCGCGTGGATTTTTCTCCGGGTCCTCCGGTTTTCCCCCTCCGCATTTAGAATCAACGTCACCACGCGTTTTGAGCGTTTGGCTACTGCCATAAATTTCCACGTGACGATAAGCCACTTCGTCGAGCTAGCATTTGTGACAGCCAGGTCGCTTCTGAAAAAGAGCGACATAGATCAGTGGGTCCTTACCTGGTAAAACAAAAAAATTAAACGTAGTTTGTAGTCTAAATTTAAATGTACTTCATTGGGAAAACAAATCACAACATCACACCCCTGGCCTACCGGCAGACCAGATGCCCACCTGGTAGGCCCGGTAAACGCGTTCATCTTGCGCCACACAGGAACAGCTGCTCTTGGTGGAATTCTGGGGGAACATAGAAGTGCAGTAGAACGATAGTTTTTGGATTTCTCAAAAATGCCAATACGCAACCCTCTCCTCATCTATTATTATTATTATTGCTGTACGCTCCGGATTATAAGATGGGCCCTACCACCACCCAGTGAATTTTGTAGGTTTATATGTTACACCCAAATTTCCCGACTTTCCTGGGACGTCGATGGTTTCTGGAAATGTTCGAGACGGCGCCAAAGTTTCGAGTGCATCTTTACCTTGGGCGGCGTCTTATAATCCAGGGGAATACCGTGAGCAGGTTGTGAGGGGTCGGCGCTGTTGTTGGCGTGCATGACATTTAGCTCGTTGATCATCCGCCCTCTCTCACCTCCGATTAGCACGGTCGACTACGTACGGTGAGAAAGAAGTCCAACATACATATATACATGCATAGCACGATTGGCTACGTACGGTTATGTCATAATCCACGGTCCTGACAGCCAGCCAGCCTGCCTGCCGCAGCAATACAAGCGATTGGGAGCCCTCAACACACAAGAGAGTGTACAGTGTCCCAAGTACAGTAGACTCTCGATTGTCCGCGTGCGGTTTATCAGATTTGCGGGATTAACAGCACACCTGAGATTTTGACACAAGTTAATAACTGATGGATTTTTCCCTCAAGTCCAAATTAATAATGTATTATACAGGGTTATTCTTGTAAATGTTTACGACAATTCACGTGCTTAAACCGAACAAATATGTGCTCCAGGTTAATCCGAAATCCGCGTGAACTCCCCTACAGCACAGTCGTTGCATATCTTTACACCAATTGGGTGGAGTTTTACTGATCTTAATTGGCGTGGCTCTGCTATCATCCACTTAGTGGGCCGAGTCTTCTACACAGCAACAGGAAAGTGTTATCACTGTGCTATCACTGTGCACGCGCATTGTGGAGTAACTCATGCAGCCAGCTATGGCTCTAGGATTTGGTGTTACATGTTATTTATGTAGTTTATTGTAAAAATTCGGTCACAGTCCCTGTGATCACTGTTACGTTGCAATTATGGCTTTATTTTTTGGTGATTTCGAAAACGTTTTTTTGGTTTGGACATGTTTGTTTTGTTGTAGTACGGAGTTAGACTGATGGCCTTAATCTGAGTTGTCTTGTGGTTGTTGTTGTTGTTGTTGTTTGACTTGCATCCCACTGGGATTTTTTTTGCACACAGCGTTGGTGTACGGTGCTTTTTTTCAGGAATATTTTGCTGTTTTTTTGCATGTATTTTCTGTTTGCACAGTCACACACAGTCACTTTAAGATGTTTTTCTTGTTCGTGTTTTTGTTTTTTTGTTTGTTGTGGTTGAACCCGATTCAAGAGCCGAATGGCTCACAGGGCTATACCAAAATAAATAAACTGAAACTGAACTGAACTGACCGGTCGCCCGTTAGTTTTCATCACAGAGATCCGCGGAAAATGATTATATTTTTGGATTATCCGCGATTTTGAATTATCCACGGCCGTCCTCCCCGTCATTAGCGCGGACAATCGAGGGCCTACTATAATGAAACGAAGCCTGTTGCCCGGGCCCCCCCCCCCCCCCCACTTGCTCCTCTGGCCCCGTGGGCCCCAATGCGGTGGCACCGCCCGCGCACTTCGAGGGCCTCGCCGACGGAGCCGTCGGGCTACGGGGAAGGTCAACGGCAATCCATCCGGCGCCTTCTGTGCAAAAACACTGCGGTCGCTCGCTCCCCGTTGCGGTGGATGCCAGAGCACAGCGGGGTTTGGCCCGTGACCGCCAAGAGCGCTCAACTTGTCGCCGGCGTGTGTCACAATGCTGGCCACCAGATGCTCTTCATTGTCGGGCGTGCGAATGGGAAACAATGGACTTATTTAAATCTCCGCGGCTAGGTCTCCCACTTGTCCGGCCCCTCTGCTCGTCCTCCCGTTCACGTGAATCGGGCCTTCTGTGGGGCGGCGTTAAATGAGGTGGAAAACTGCGCGACGCCCACACGGCCCCACTGAGCGGCCTTTGTGGGGCTGTTGTGACTTCCGTGGTTTGAGAGGGCACCTGATGTTCCCATTATGAGGCGGCGGCGGCGGCGGCGGCGGCTCAGCAGATTGTTTCGCTGTAGCGTGTGCGTGGCTGGCAAGTTAACACGTCCTAAACAGTACGGTAACTTATTCTTGGCTCTTTCGGTAAAGTCACGTAGAAGGGGAACAATAAAATAATAAAAAATATAAAAACAATAAAATTCTCACGACGTTTCGGCTGCAACACAATGATTGCTTGTGTTGCAGTCGAAACGTCGTGAGAATTTTATTGTTTTATATTTTTTATTATTTTATTGTTTACCTTCTACGTGGTGACTTTACCGAAAGAACCAAGAATATGAATCCCTGCAGTCACGAAAGCTTTAAATCAAAAAGTACGGTAACTTAATTCAGCTTGTGTACAGATGTTGGGGTGGATATTTGTTTGCGTTGCAAGGCCTTTAGAGATGGTAATGGCCTCGGGAGGTCTTCATCCAGCAGTGGATTGATCATAGATTATGATGATTTTAAAATCGAATTTAAAGGCTGCTGTGGGGTGAGCGCTGGACTCAACGGTCACGAGGTCGTGAGTTCAAATCTCGATCAAGACAACTCAGCCTATCCCCCTGGGGGTGAGTTAAAATAACTACCACTTTAAATTTTGATTTAAAGCTTTCGTGACTGCAGTAATTCATATTCTTAGCTCTTTCGGTAAAGTCACGTTGAAGGGAAGCAATAAAATAATAAAATATATATATAAAACAATAAAAATTCTCACGACGTTTCGACCATAACACAAACGGTCGTCATCAGGTTATGGTCGAAACGTCGTGAGAATTTGTATTGTTTCATATATATTTTATTATTTTATTGTTTCCCTTCAACGTGACTTTACCCAAAGAGTTAAGAATATGAAGTACCACTTTGTGGTCGTCCTTTGGTCGTACTGGCTCCTTGCAGAGGAATGTGCCATTTCCGCTATTGGCCCACATCCACTCATGTAGACGAATAACTGCCCAATGCTCATTTGAGAATGGAGACATTTCAATTTCGATGATGATATAAACATTCAGTTTCAACAAACCGGGTGTGCTCGTGCGCGCGTGTGCGTGTCGTGTTGAGTGACGGTGGTGATGTGGTGGGGAGCGGTGGTGTAGCGGTTAGCGCGCTGCGCTACGAACCCGGCGTACCCGAGTTCAAATCTCGCTCACGGCCGACACCCAGTGACAATTATCTGAACCGGTCGTGGGGCCTCCTCCCCCTGGGTTGACTCAGTCTCAAATGAGTACCTGGTGCGGTGTGTAAGCATCGACACTGGGGAGACAACGATGGTCTGGGCGTGGTGTTGGCCACCCAACCCCTCCGTGTGCCGTGTCGGCCTTCGTAGGTGCTGCCCGCTAACAGCACTTGTCCCTGCCGTCTGTTATGCCTATACGGGGCAGTGATGTATGAAACTAGGGCTGCCACCCGTCCGGTTTTTCTCGGGATATTCCGGATATTGGCATCTGTATTCGGTTGGCAGGAATTGATTTGCACTGCTATTGTCGTGTTGGTTTATTATTAATTTTATGTTTTAGTGCCTTGCTCACCATTGTCTCTATTTTGCACTGCTATCGCTGCTGTTGTAACTTTGCTGACACCGCCAATAACCGGAGGTCCGTGGAGTAAGAACAAACAAAAAAGAGAGAGCTTCACAGCTCATCGGATTCCCCCCGCAGCCTAAATAAAAGATTCTGACCAAAACACGACCACGATTTCGCGCACGTCGTCTTCCGTAGCCAGACCGCCCTCGTGCTGACTTTGAGAACTCGCGTCTCGGTGTGTGCGGAATCAGAATCAGAAAGGGTTTTATTCGCCATGTAAGTTCACACCGACACGGAATTTACTTTGGCAGGATGGTGCATACATTCGACATATAGGAATCTAAAATCTTAAATAAGTTTTAAACAAGTCTTACTATAATAAGGGTTAAAAGTCTAACACCAAGGGGCTGAAGTATATAAAATTAAATACATATCGAATATAAAATAGCTTTAAGATATAATTTAAAAATAAAAAATACAAATAGGGTAACATAGTTAATATCGGCAAGGTGTCGTTATGTAGATCAAATGTTAAAAAAAAGAAATGTGATGACTCCCCCACCCCCACCTTCCTTACTCTCTGCTACCCCCCCCCCCTCCAGCGTTGCTTCAATTTCCTTCTTCCTTCCCCCCCCCCCGCCACCGCTCGCCACTCCTCCATCTATAGCCTCCGCTATCACAATTAGCACGGGTCAGCACAGCACCATAGCGCACCATCTGCCTGCGTATGCTGCCAAAGATTCACCACCCGCCACCCTCCCCCGCGCCCATTATTTATCCCATTGTGTCCCAGCGTCGCGGGTCAAGTGAATCCGCCTGCAATAAATATGTAATAGCCTCCGAAACGAACACACAAAAAAAAACCCAAACCCGCGGCCCACTTTGTTAACGGGGCGTCTGTGTTACCAGTGAATGGTGGTGAAGACAGACAGACGATTCTCGTGTAGTGACTTCTTTTTTTTGGGGGGGGGGGGGGTCGGGGATTTGGGTGTGAATAAAAAAAAAACAATGCATGTTTTTCAACCAAATGTGTGCGGCTCGAAGTGAAGGCAGCTTTATGCGAGTTCCTCGTCACAGAGCAACAGCAACGTCGCCTATCCGAATCTACCATTTACTGTTTTATTAAATTTTATTTTACCCACTGAGCTGTGTAAAGCTCTTTTTTTTTATCAGAAGCTGACCTGGCTATCACACAGCGTTGGTGTACGATGCTATTTCAGGAATATTTTGATGTTTTTGTCCTGGATTTTCTGTTTTGCACAGTCACATAGTCACTCTAAGATGTTTTCTTGTTCATGTTTTTTTTTGTTTGTTGCGGTTGCACCCGATTCAAGAGCCGAATGGCTCACAGGGCTATGCCAAATAAATGAACTATGATAGCTAGACGAGGTCGCTTATAGCAGCCAAATACTTCAAAGCGCACGTTGATTGTAAATGTGGATGGGGAATAAAACCCGAGGATCCGGAGGAAAATCCAAGCGGCCACGGAGAGAGACAGCTCAAAATATACAGGCGTCAGGGTCACGACTGAACCCACGACCTCCCGCAAACCAGGCGAAGTATTTAACATCTCGCCGCTGACTTCAATCTCAAGTCACTAGCTTCTGGGGAAGACATTTTACATAAAGGGGGGATTAGTAAATTAATTACGCTTTATTAAATGCAGCAAGTAATTTCACCCACGACCTCATTGTATACCAGGCGAGGTAGTTAACATCGCTGGGGACGGAGGTACGGGCGGTTATATGAAAAGGTCGCATATCTGAGCATCTGTATAAAATAACAACAAAATCTCAAAAGTGCATAACGCACGGAAAGATGCGCGCTTGCAATGAGAGGCAAAAAGGGGAATACATGGGTCAGATAATGTAAGTATGTATGTTGGACTTCTTTCGCACCGTACGTAGCCGACAGTGCTACTCGGAGGTATGTAAGTTAGGTACGTATTAATGATCAGTGGTTCTTCACATTTAGTGCAGCACGCACCCCCTTTGGTTCTAAATCGTACTCAAAATTATCATGATAATAAATACATAGGGGTTTGATGAAAGACCCAAAGAATATAAATTCCTGCAGTCACGTAAACTTGAAGTCAAACTAGTTGTGCTTACGTATCCGTGCTTAATTTGTTTTTTCGATTATTTACCTTCGGAAAAAAAACTGTCCACGTCTCGCACCGCCCAGAAAGGGCATCTCGCACCCCCCAGATTAAGAATCACTGCTTTAAATAATAAGTAAGCAGGCTTGGGCAGGGTCAGTTCCAAACGGCAACACAACTTCATACCAAAATTGTATAAAGTATTATGCGAGTTATCGTGAGCCCCTGCTACAGACAGATGGACAGAGCTCACGCGATTCGGTGCCTTTCGGGCACACGTGGCCAAAGAGAGTTTACGTGGAAAACCGATCCCATATTTTCTCCGCGTGTTCTCTCGTGTGAACATCCTGGGATAGACTGGACATTTTGTCCAGGGCCGGCAATGTGCAGATGCCCCCCCCCACCACCACCATCACCCAGTACGCCCCCACTCTCAAGGCAGCGGTAAATATAGAAAGCGTGTGTGGCTGGATGGGGGAAGAGGGGGTGCGATGGCTCGTGGTGTCGGAGCTCTCGACTCAGCTTCCGATCATCGCAGATGGAAGCCCAAAGTGGTCGCAGGCTTCTCAAAGCATTGCTGCGGAGGCAGTGGTTTGTTTACCCAGAGTGCAAGCATCTCCCTGGGGGTGCGAGATGCCCTTTCTGGAGGGTGCGAAACACAACTTAAGCTACGGGCACGCAAGCACAACTACTTTGTTTCATCAAACCCCTATGTATTTATTAACATTTCTTTTTTTGCAGTAAAGGAGGCAGGCTCCCTTCCCCTACCCCCTCCCCCTGTTGCCGCTCGCCTACCACTCTCGTAAAAAGTGCCATTGTCAACAAGAGGGGGTGCAGACGGGTGCAATCGGGCTCGCTCTCTAGCCAGTGACAACGACTTCCACCTCCCGGGGAGACGCGTGATCACCCATGCGATACCCCGCATGAGAATCATCAGAATACGTGTTTGTTACTGGAGCAATGCGATGAGCTATAAAGCTATTTTTTCACAGATGTCCAGAATCAGAATACGTTTTTATACTGGCGGAAAACGATGAGCTATAAGTTATTTTTGCACAGATGTCCAGAATCAGAATTGTATTTATACTGGAGGAATCCGATGAGCTATAAAGCTCTTTTTCACAGATGTCCAGAATCAGAATAAGTATTTATACTGGAGGAAACCTATGAGCTATAAGTTATTTTTGCACAGATGTCCAGAATCAGAATTGTATTTATACTGGAGGAATCAGATTAGCTATAAAGCTCTTTTTCACAGATATCCAGCAGGGGCACGGGGTCAAAACGTTACAAAAACACAATAGGAGTGCAATGTATTAAGTAAACAAATCACTTTTTTATTTTTTGTTTCCCTTCTACATGACTTTACCGAAAGAACCAAGAATATAAATCACTTTTTGTGATTTTATCTTACCAGGTAAAGCCCATTGAGCTATTTATTCGCTTCTGTTTTCAGAAGCGACCTGGCCATGAATGATAGCTCAACGAGAAGTGGCTTATCATTGTGTGGAAAAGAAAATGACAGTGGCCAAAATACTCTAAACGCGTGACGTTGATTCTAAACGTGGAGGGTAAGAGCGTGGCATGTGGGGGGCACCGCATGCCAAGTTTGTGTCCTCGGCACACCGCCGGCTCTGTACAACTCCTCGATGCACGAGCAGTGTGATTCAGCCAGAATAGCGCCGGAACGCTGTTAGCAGCACAATGATATCGGCACGTCACATCCATCTTGCCTTATTTTGCTGCTATGTTACAAATCTAGTGGTAGTGCCTTATGCCAACAGTGCATACTCCAAGCCAGCCTGGCGGCATTCCTAAAAATATGGAGTGATATTAAGCGTGGTGTCGATCAGGGTTTGTAGCCCAGAAAGTGCGCCTATTGACGCACATATATATATTTTTAAAGAGGCACAGGCAATGTCTGCCCGCATACAAATTAAGATGGCACGTTCGTGAAAATACTTCTCAGGAATGTTCTGGCGGAGGTGGAGTGGCATTTGTCTCACGGCTGCTGCGTCACCACCTCCTACACCAGCAGCCTTCGCTAATTTTTCGAGATGTGTGGGGGGTCACTTTTGCCGATAGGGCATCACCAGAGTGAGGGTCGACACTCATTTTTGAAACCATTGGGGGGGGGGGGGGGAGGTTGACAGCAGCACGATGATGATGGGGAGGTGAGAGGGGGGGGCGAGTCCACCGTGGGGTGGGGGGCGAGTCCACCGCGTGGGGGGGAGGGCGAGTCCACCGCGTGGGGGGGAGGCGAGTCCACCGCGTGGGGGGGAGGGCGAGTCCACCGCGTGGGGGGGCGAGTCCACCGTGGGGGGGGGGCGAGTCCACCGCGTGGGGGGGAGGGCGAGTCCACCACGTGGGGGGGGGCGAGTCCACCGCGTGGGGGGGGGGGGGCGAGTCCACCGCGTGGGGGGGAGGGCGAGTCCACCGCGTGGGGGAGGGCGAGTCCACCACGTGGGGGGGAGGGCGAGTCCACCGCGTGGGGGGGAGGGCGAGTCCACCGCGTGGGGGGGGGGCGAGTGCACTCCGTGGGGGGGGCGAGTCCACCGTGGGGTGGGGGCCGAGTCCACCACGGGGGTGGGGGGCGTGTCCACCGCGTGGGTGTAAGGGGGGGGGGCAAGGCGAGTGGGGGGAGGGTATCCACCGCTCGTGGGGGGGGGGGTGGTGGTCACCACGTGGGGCAAGTTTTGAATGGGCGAGCTCGCTCCCGTGATGCTCCGCGCGCGCTAACGGCTTCCCCCACCCCCACCCCACCCCACAGTCTCCCCCCTCCCTCCTCCCCTCACACTCTACAGGGATCGCGATGGCGTCGACAGGGACGGACGCGACTCCGGCCACGCCGAGCAGGCACGAGAAGAGCCTGGGACTCCTCACCGCCAAGTTCGTGTCGCTGCTGCAGGAGGCGCCCGACGGAGTGCTGGACCTCAAAGTGGTGGGGCGCTCCTCGCAAACAGCTCTCTGTCTCTCTCCCTCTCTCTCTCTCGCTCGTTCTCTCTCGTCGTCGGTCGTCGTTTGTTGTTGTTGGTTTGCTGATTGCGCGAAGCTTGCGCGGCGAATTTGACATGCTCGCAAGTGACCACCGCGGTCACCGCTCATGCGAGGAATTGGTTAGAATCCCGTGGTGGTGGTGGAGGTGGTGAGTTGAGTGGCGAATCGATATTAACCCAACGCTCGTCCATCATCCCCTCAGAACCCACGTTGCAGCGCGATACGATTTAAGCGACCGCGGTCATTTTTTTTTCAATTTTCGAACCGAAACGATAATTGTCGCGTGCCTTGGATGTTGTTTAGTTTTGTGTGTGTGTGTGTTTGTGTGTCGCCACTGGGGAGACGAAGGCGGTCGGGCGTGGTGCTGGCCACCCACCCCCTCGTGTTGTAACCTTTTTTTTCCGGCCTTCGTTAGGTGGCTCCCCGCTAACGGCACTTGCCCCAGCAGTCTTGTTACAGGCTACACGGGGGAGCTTTGTCTTTGTGTCGTCTCGCATCGTGTCACCGGTTTGTAGCCTCTGGAAATCAATGCCTGTTGTGGACTTTGTCAAACAATCGAAGATTAAATTGTTCGTGTTATATAAAGTACTCGCTATCCGTGGCGGGGGGGGGGGGCGGCTGTTGTTGTTGTCTTCGTTGTGAGAATCGCTTCGCCTCGCCACCATTGTCAACCTCTTGTCGAATGACAACCGCAGTCGCCGATCGAGTGCAATGGTTGTCGATACTTGGTGGAGACGGGGTTTGGGGGTTTGGGGGTGAGGTTTAAACTCGGCGAAGACGTAAGACACGAGGGAGCCCCTTAGCTCCATTGTTGTTGTAGCCGGGACTCGTGTTAAGGTTCCAACGCAGGATAAATGAAACGCGTTTCTCGTAATATCGCAACTCCCTCTTCTCACCAATGTCAAACGGGGATTGCGGCCGTGGTTAAAATCAACGTGGGGTTGGGGGAGGAATTAATCCTGGGGGGTAGAGACTGGAAGGGGGGGGAACCCCACTTGTGTATCGCGGCCAACCTCGTGTCTACTTCATCACGAGAGGGCTTTCAATGGGGCTTTAACTGCGGCCGCCTCACTTGTTACCAGATCGGAGGTTTTTTTTTTAAAGAAAAATATCCTCACGCCCCTTGCAGGGCCCTCTTGTGTTTTGCAAATGAATTAAAGGCAATAAAACACGATTACCAAATTATTGGAAATTTGTGTGGCTGAAATAATGGAGGTTTGCAATTAAGACGTGGAAATATAATAAAAAAAAAATCGGAATATTTATATTGCAGGAGGAATCCAATGAGCTATAAAGCTTTTTTTTGCAGATGTCCAGTAGTTGTCACGGGGTAAGAACGTTACAAAGACAAACAATATAGAATATTAGTGCAAAGTACAAGAAAGGTAACCAAATCACCCAAACACATGGAAATAAAACTAAAGCATCGCCATCTTACCAGGCAAAGCCCCCTTCGGTATTAATTTATTTTTCAGAAGCGACCTGGCTACCCCGAATGATAAGCTCAATATAGTGGTCCCCGTCATTTGGATATTTGTAGCAGCAAATTAATCTAAATAATCTCCATGCGTGTTTCTAAATGTGGAGGGGAGAAAACAGGAGTGCCTGGAGAAAAAATCCACACGACCACAGGGAGCGAGAAACACGCAAACTCCAAATATGCAGGCAGTTTCCCCAACACTTTTACAAGGGAAATCCGTGGTGCTGAGTGAAGCAACACCGCATTTTTGGTTGAAAAAGCGCCAGGAATTTATGTACTTGTTTACGTACGTTTTGTTTTATATTTCGTGGCTTAGCTTTCATTTACTTTGTACTGCTATCGTATTTTTGTATTGTTTATTGTGGTAACTTTTTGACCCGACCCTACTGGACATCGGTGAAAAAGAGCTTCATAGCTCAAAGGATTCTTCCAGTCTAAAGAAATATTCTCATTCTGAACAAAACAACAAAAGCGTAACTATGCCAGAGAACGAGTACCGGGTCCTGAAGGAATATCACAACAAACTAGGTATTTGACAGTACAGTATTAAACATTGATCCTGAGGTTCAGGTGGAAATGTCAATACTTTGTTCACCCCCGTGAGCGTGAAGACGCTACCAATCTGATCACAGCCCTGGGCTACTGTTGGAAATTCCACATTATTATGGTGAGATTGAGGACAGATGCTGTTGACTTGCACAGGTGACACTGCATTTTTTTAAAAATAGAATAAAATATTAAGCAGAATGACGATCCTATGCATCCAACTATTAATAAAACTAGATTTTTTTTTGTCCTCGTCCATCCGCCTATTGGATTTTTAAGGCCAATATTGTCAAGCTGCAGTTGTTTAAGCAAACCAACCCTGGACCGGTTTCTACCTTTTGAGAGTTTCATCAGCAAAGTTAGGCTCACTGGCCGGAGGACTCCATATAAAGTGCGGGACGTCGTACAACACAAAAAGCAATGCGGTTATTAACGTGTTTTTTTCTGCTTTGAGATATATATTGCTGTTAAAGAGTAGTTGAAATAGATGTGTAAATTTCGATTTGAAAATTTCGTGACTGCAAGGATTCATCTTCTTCATTACCGAAAGAACCAAAGAAGATAGATGTGTAAGCCGATAATTTAACGTTTTAGTTTTATTTAAAAATCTCTTTCAAGATGTCTGGCCAGCATGGAAGAGTAGACCAATGTTCCTTTACAGGGGCTCTATAGTGTTCTCCTTCGCAGTGGCCGTCCCTCCGCCAGCAGTGGCGTGAGCAAGACATTTCAGGGCTGTCTCTTTACCTTTTCAAAAATCTAAATGGCAATGCTTGTAATAAGGGAATGAGCTTGCTGGGAGTTCACTGAAGGTGCTGAGATTCTATGTTAATGTCACAACAAGTGGCCACTGCACAGTTTTACCAGGTCATTGCGTATT
The DNA here is from genome assembly GCF_048934315.1 of Petromyzon marinus. Taxonomy (NCBI): domain Eukaryota; kingdom Metazoa; phylum Chordata; class Hyperoartia; order Petromyzontiformes; family Petromyzontidae; genus Petromyzon; species Petromyzon marinus. The sequence goes on along the minus strand of NC_133720.1, from coordinate 4,341,074 downwards.
GAGATTGGCAGAGTTTTACTTGATAGCGTATAATTCGAATATTGTATTCTAAACTGGACAGGTAATAGCTTTGCTGATGTCATGCCTACCGATTAACCAATTATGGAAGTTTTATATATTTATAAACGATTAATTGCTTCAGCGCTAATGTTCAGTATATACACTGATGGGAAAAACATCCAATGAAAATGCTAACATCACTTAATCCCTCTCCGTTGCTCGAAACGAAGGGTAACAATGCTTATGATGGTTGCTCTTATCTTTTAAAATGTTCAGCAATTCGATTCCCAGATTCCCCTTGTTCACCGTTGGCCCGCAGTTGAACGCCTCTGTCAGCAGCGTACATCACACGTGCGCGGTCTTGACCCTGTGGGGAATGCATTCGCGAGCAACGTTGTGTGGCGATGCAAATCTTTTTGTTGTTGTTGTTAATGGTGCAGTGGTCCAGCACTGCAGTGTATTGCAGCAGTGCGTAATTCACAGCTGTGTAATTTATAGGACGCCAATTGTGAAACGGCTCTGCGGACTTGCGTATGCTGCACGCGTGACCCCAGAGCTATGCGCATCAGGAAACCTCTGCCGCTTCACAAATGCGCATTGCTCGCAGCTACTTGCTATAGCCCATCTCCACAACGCAAGGCACTCCGTGCGCTGTCACAGGACCGTGAACAATGTTCATGAACAAATAGTCAAAGGTCAGCGGCGGCTTGAGGAGGCCTTCATTCAGCTGTGGATCGACCATGGCTGATGGTGAGATGAGTCTATCTCCACATGAAAAATATATATTTTTGAATCCTTCAGTCCGTGGGTACTTCTGGACCATTATTTTACAGGATCATCTGAAGCAGAATAAGTAATATTAAAAAAAACAACTTTTTCAAAAAAACACGCTTTAATTAAATGTACCCTACGAGTAATTGAAGAACTTCACGACTACAGGAAGTGGCCCCGAAGCTTGCCATAACGTAAGAGACCGTGGTGATTTACAGCCAACGTTAGTTGAGCGTGGACAATTAGACCCAAGCCGAAACATAACGTAAAATTATCGTTAATTTATTTTTTATGATAGAATATAGTATTGTCATCAGTAAGACATAAGTATACCAAGTTTGCAGTCGATACCACATTGGGAAGTGGGTTAAAATTGAGTTACAAGATTTGAGGATACAACAACAACAACTGACAGAGTGAGTTAATAGAAAGCGTGTTAAAACCAGGACCAGTATTTAACTTTGTTAGTATCATCTGCGGCGTCCAGCTTGTGGTTATCATGTTGCCAGATGCTATTGGCAAGAGCCATCCACCTACACCATAGAGCCCATTCAGTGCAAAACAGTTTTATGTGGAGAGACAAACTCTTGTTTATTTATGTTATCCAGGTTACAAGGTATGCGTAGTTCTATAGCTGCACGGAAAACGTGTAGAGGATGCTAATAAAACACAGATGAGTGGTGCCCCATACTTCACCATTATTATTCTCTTCGCACAAAAAAAGACAAGTGAAAGGCAAACTGCAAATTAAAAAAAGTGTTAAAAGATGTGCAGGTGAGGTTGGAAACCCAAGAGGGCTTATATGAAAACCACAGCAAAACAAAAATAATAATGTATATGCAAAACAGATTGTTCAATCATGCTATTCACTGCAGTGTTGGTGAAGACGGAAAGCCCACTGCCGCTTCTGATATCACCCGACTTAGCCGGGAATTGAACCTCAGGTCGCCGGGCTCATGGTGCAGTATGTTAACCACTGTGCTACAAACCGTATCTCCCCGGGCACAATATTGCACATGTCGCCTCATTGCTTTTTGACACTCGCCAGATAGATTCACTGAAATTATGATGTGGTGGATAATTGAAACAATGCAGCTGTGACCACTCTAATGATTGCTATTACTGCTCTTGGAAATGTGCAATTAAATGCGCTGACTAGTACAGCACGAGTGAGCATCTGCAGCGTAATGTGTAATCATTACAGAAGCCTGCAGTCATTTATCCCTGCCCCGCGGCTGATGCGTAATCCACTGCTGTGTTCTCTGCATGTTTCTCTCCTCGTGTTCCTGCGGTCACCTCACCTCTAGCACCCCCCTTTTTAACTCTCACCGCTCACAGGTTCTGACCTCGCCTTCGGGTCTCCTGAACTCCCCAACATCATTTTGAGATTTAAAAAAAAATACAGGGCTGAACCTTTACCTTTCAAGCCAATGGAATCAACGAGACGGAACAAATTAGTACGTAACATGAACAAGACGCAGTCCAAATAAGATGCTGAAAGGACAAAATATATGTTTTAAATAAAATCGTACACCCAAGTTTAACAGGTTATCACCTTTTTGGGGAGGGATGGTGGCGGGTTGAGGCTGATTCTATAACGTGCCTATTTCTTTAGCTGTCAGTGCACTCTTGCAAATTTTAAATGTTAATGTGTAGAGTAATTATATAAAGGGGAGACATTTGTAAGATCGTATGGTATGAGATGCACAACATACGTGTTGTGTGACGCATTCATCTTTGTTGTAGTTTTAATGGGCTAATGGCCTACGTGAACATTATAAGACAAGAAGATCCCAATGCTCTAGGGCAAATGTTAATCAATAAAAAATAATAATCATTTGTTGGCTGTGGCACAATTATGACATGGTGTGTTTTGTATTCTGTGTTATATATGTGTATCCTGAAAATGTGGGGGCCTTTTTGCTAACACATAGACCACTTGTCTCTTAAACTAAACTCAATATCCACTTTTATTGCAGGCAGCAGATTTTCTTGCCACGCAGCTGAAGGATAAACGTTGGACTTTTTAATCTGTATTGGCTCTGGCACAACGAGTACAAGAGGCATTCTGTTGTGTATGTGTCAACGCGAATGTGTGTGTGCGCGTTTGCTTACGAACAGACCACTTTGTGCCTTACACCAGGCTATGAATGTCCACTGTGTTTACAGGCAGCAGATACCCTTGCCGTACGACAGAAACGGCGTATATACGACATCACCAACGTGCTGGAGGGCATTGGCCTCATTGAGAAGAAGTCCAAGAACAGCATCCAGTGGAAGTGAGACTTCTATTGCTCTCCTTTACCTACATTTATGTTTAATGAATATGACATGTAATAATTGTCCACGATAGTGTTTTTTAGTTGGGTTACGTCACGTTAATATAAATGGTGTCGTTAACCCGCCACCACCCGACAATTCGTAAGGTTTGTCACGTAAACAAAACGTCTTAATTTGGTTACTACAGCAAACTGGTGTGTTGGAGAGTAAACCCACAACATTTACAATTCAAGTACCGTGACCTTTCGCTGGTGATTACAACCAGCTTGATCAGGCGATTTACCAGAATTGTGAAGAAGTCTTTTTTTAGGTCTTAAATACACTAATAATTGTTTTTGACCAAATCACCCAGTGAATGCACCATATCCCATCAGACCACGGAAGCGAAATAAAATGGAGCTTGGATATTGCTTGGATGAGTGACCAGCATGTATTAAAACAGGTATTACAGGTGCTTGTGGGGCTGAATTTTCAACAGAGGGCAGTGCAGCAAGGCCAGTTTTTTGTATTGAGCAGCAATGGCTATGCTCCACACCTTCAAAAACATCCGAATATTTATGCTGGAGAAATCCGACCAGCTATAAAGCACTTTTTAACAGATGTCCACCTTAATTCCACTGCTGGATTTAAGCGCTTCCCACACCGTTGCCAGTCTTGCGAGTTGTTTGATCATACTTTCGCCATGCTCCTTGCAGTGCAAGTTGGCGAAGAGTGGTGGGTTTGGGCCAGGACCGGGTTGGATAATGCTCGTAGCTAAGTATCGATCTCAAGTTCACTAGGTTGTTGTTAGTGCAGTGCGCGTAACACAGCAACACTGCCCTTTCCCTTCATATAAAATGTACTTACAGTTTGAATGTGTAAGAAACTCACTATTTGAATTTGCCAGTTGAGGCCCACTGAGCTAAATAGATATATATTTTTTTCAGAAGCGACCTGGCACACAAATGATAGCTCAACTAATTTGCTTATCGTGTGTAAAATTATATCAGCTAAAACCTCTAATCGCACGTTGATTCTCAATGTGGAGGGAAAAACCGGAGGACACGGAGAAAAATCCACGCGACCGCGGGGAGAACACGCAAACTCTAAATATACAGCAGGCGTCAGGGTCACGATCGAACCCACGACCTCCTTTATATCAGGCGATGTAGTGGGGAGAGAGTCGGGGATGTGGGGGGGGGGGATAGTGGGGTATTTGGAGGGAGAGTGGGGGATGGGGGGGGGATGTGGGGGATGTGGGGTGGCGAGCGGGGGATGTGGGAGGGCGAGCGGGGGATGTGGGAGGGCGAGCGGGGGATGTGGGGGGGGCGAGCGGGGGATGTGGGGGGGGGAGCGGGGGATGTCGGGGGGGGGGGGGATGTGGGGGGGGAGAGCGGGGGATGTGGGGGGGCGAGCGGGGGATGTGGAGGGAGAGTGGGGGATGGGGGGGGGGGAGCGGGGGATGTGGGGGGGGGAGAGCGGGGGATGTGGGGGGGGAGAGCGGGGGATGTGGGGGGGCGAGCAGGGGATGTGGGGGGGGAGAGTGGGGGATGGGGGGGGGAGCGCGTGATGTGGGGGGGGGAGAGCGGGGGATGTGGGGGGGGGAGAGCGGAGGATGTGGGGGGGGGGAGAGCGGGGGACGCTGTGTCTGTCCTCAACTGAGAGAGAGGGAGTGGTGATGTCAGAATCACAAAGGCGTTGTGAGCACTCTGCACCCACAATTGATCTTAAATCAAGCGGCATTTTTTCGTAGCACGTTAAACAATTTATTGTACGTGACTAACTGATGCATAAAATGTATAGCTTAGTCTTTTTTTTCTAACATTGCAGTAATCACACTGTTGTATTGTGGGTTTTTTGTAGTGAAAATGTATCTTCCGGTAATGAACATTATCCACGTGATAGTTAAGTGTCAATGAAAGCACGAAGTTATTCCATAATTTTAATATGAATGTATGTTAAAGTGGCTCTCTTTCAGCAATTACACTTAGTCAACTCAGCACCAGACAAGCAAAACCTGTTTTAGTCAATAAAATCCACTGGTGTGAGCTGCAGCCATTCACAATTAAGGATGCAGACAACCAATGAGAGCTGACCTTGCTAATGGGTGTACATTTTTCTAGCACGTGTGCCAGCAGTCTGCCATCTTAGGTAGGGGATAAAGGATGCTGTATCATCTCTTGTACCCTGGCACAGCAATGGTTGTCTTGTGGATAAACTGCCCCCTGCCATAGGAATGCAGAATTTCCAGCACTGGCTATGGACTGCTGTTGGAGATGAACCTTCCCCCAGGCCCATCAACAACTGCAGCAACAATCGGCCATTCGCCACTAAGGCGCTTGTGCCAGACTAGGTGCACTTTAAGGCCACGTGAAGTGTCGAAAGCCCGCTGGTAGGAGGTCACGGGACAGACCCAGGTGCCGTGGGTTGACTAACTGAGATGACTGGCCGATGCACCATCTGTGCCCCCTACTATGCCAACTTGCTGCGTTTTAGCCGCCCGGCGCTCCGCGCATTGTCATGAGCGTCGCTCCTCTGCCCCCGTTGTTAGAGGGCGACTGCCCCAGGCTCATCGAGCAGAGAGAGATTGACATTATTGTTTGATGTTCACGAAAAATAGGTCAAGTCTTGTAAAGGATCGGTATGAACACATTCTTTATTATTTTTAAAATCGTCCTTTTAAAATGTAAACTTTCAATTGATTTGCTAGATTAACTTTTTACATTTTTCCTGTAGAGTAGCTGCAATTATGCACATATCCTGACAACAAATATTACTCTCTTCAAATTTCCCTTTTAACTTTGTACCCATGTCCATTGTATATACCAACAGGTACAATCTGAGTAGTGTGACCACCCAGCAGTATATATATGGGTACTCCACACTTAATGGATCGTCAGGGGGCGGCATCTATGCTGTTTGGGTACAGGGTGGGGTACTGCCACTGTGCCCAAAAATCTATGGCCGGTGTTGAAGAGGAGGCCACAATACCCTCTGCGGGTTTTCTGGCGCTCCCTCAAATGGAGGCTCTTCTGCCAGCAATGGCGCGAATGGTACGCCGCAAGGACTGCGCCCTTTCACCTTTTAAAGAGCACTCTTGTCATTGAAGGGCCCCTCACATTCGCGCAGTCAGTTTCCCCCGTCCTCTGTTGAGTGGGCAAGTGGCTGCGCCGGTGCCAGGCGTGCGTTTGCAGGTGACACCGCGGAGCCGTTGCCTCAAGCGTTTGAGGCGACCGCCGCTTTTAAACGACGAGCCGTCCTCTCGAGCCGCGCCGAGGCGGCTGTGGCAGGTGCACACAAACACACGGGCGCACACGCGCGCACCGCTCTGCGAAAGCGTCGCCGTTGTGGAATGTTGGCTTGCGTATGCTGACGCGGTGATGAAGCGACTTGTTCAGAACTGTAATTGTCGAGGTTAAAAAGTTTAAAAATATGAGATGTGCGTGCTTTTTTTTAGTTAAAAAAACATGAATTGTGTATGCTAAATATGCTAAACACAATGTAAACCGAAGGTATGTGCATATGTTGAGCTTCTTTGGCACCGTGCGTAGCCGGCCGTGTTAATCGGAGGTGCGGGAATGAACAGTCTACAGAGGAATCCAGTTGGCATGCGTTTATTTCGTCTGACAGCATTTATCTTGACAGTCGATAAGGCTCACATTTTCTGTTATGTCAGTGAATGTTGCTATATATATCACATCGATATTATGCGTCTGCTTGATATGAGCATGGTTGTGTGTTCTCCCCTCTCAACTCGTATCTGTCTTTACCACGTGTCCTCAACTCCAGCAACCAAATACACTTTTGTCAAAGCCCGAAGTCATTCACTGTTCAGTGGGTTCGTCACTCATTTTCTGCTGTTGATCCCACAGTCTGGAATTTCCTCCCTCTGGCCACCTTAACTTGCTCTCACTCCTTCTCTAGCCCAGGCCTAAGTTTGACTCTCTCTCTCCTGCCTGTGACTGAACATGTGTCTCTCAAGAGGCAGATAATTGTATTGTCTGTTTAAAAAAACTTTTTTGTCAGTGATTATTATTATTCTTTAATATATTTTTGAACTTATTTCGTTTCTGAAAATAACAAAAATTAAAGTTCATTAATTTAATTCAAGGGGAAAAGCTGGCATGGCGACGTCATCATTTTGTTTGTAAGCGTTATGGATTGTAAAGTGACCAAAATATTTTCCGGGCCTTTAAGGCAACTGCAGTTGAGGTACTTTTAAGAAGTCTTTGTTCGTACTCAAAGTACACCAACGCACTTGAGCAAAGTGAGAACATTTGGAGATACCATTACAAAGTTTAAAGGAAACTGACATCACAATAATCATCACAATCGTAAAATGTAACATCGCATTGTATCATGGAAAGATTATTTTCGCAGCAACCCTTCCAATGACCCTTTTAGAAAGTTTGACCAAACTTCCAAGAACCATACTTGTATTTTTTGGAGCAATTACTATCTTTTAGTTGCTCCCAATTAAATGCATTGGACTGTAAAATTGCTCTGGATCATTTTACTACGACCAAAACAGTTGTGCAGCCCCCTCTGAGCTGTCTCTGGCATCGTGCTCAGAACCATGCAATCATGTTTTCAGTTTACTCCCTACTGGATGTGAGAGACATTGCCAGTGTATAATGATTGATAGAGGATGCATATTGGTTACTAAGAGATCATTGGACATTATCAGCGCATTAGCAAGTGTACACGCTGTATACCCATGATGCAGGCAGCCGGGTAAAGCACACCTTAACCATCAAGGTTGGAGGGAAGTGATGCATATTGTACACCGTTTAAAGGGCATAAAATGTTGATAAAGTTCTTACTCCTAGAAACAATTATTTAAAGTACTCTGATGGTTCGGAGTGTTGGGAGAAGCCGGAGTGTTGGGAGAAGCCGTGTGTGGTTTATGTTTAATCTTGTTGCCACAAAATGGTAGATCAACAAAGCGGCTTATCACGTGGACATTTAAAGCAGCCAAATACTCGAAACGCATGCTAATTGTAAATGTGAAGGGAAAAACCGGAAGGACCCGGAGAAAAATCCACACGACCACAGGGAGAACATGCAAATTCCAAATATACAGGCATCAGGGTCAGGATCGAATCAACGACCTCCTGTATACCAGGCGAGGGAGTTAACATCTTGCACACCGGCGGCACCTCCTAAGTGTGCCTTGCCTCCCATTTTATAACAATCGTGAAACTTACCCCAATGGGTAGCAACTTGAAAGATGGTGGCAAGATTTGGAAATCCTGACTCGTTTTTTTATCCTTTTGTCTAGTCTCGGAAAACTTCAACCTTCACGGCAGTGAACCATATCCAGTGCAATGCTTTGTCCTGCACACTGACGGCGTTTATCGCAGGAAGGAAAACGGTTTGATGAATATTTCGGCATGGGTCTTGGATGTATCACACAAGCGCGTGAACTTTGCCTGTAGGCGCTTATTTGTCGTCTACCTTCTTTGTGGTTTGTTGACTTTGCGGTGTTGGGGTTTCAAGACAGAACCTCAGAACATTAAACACACACACGGCGGCGTTGTGGTGTGTAAAAGTTTACTCTCGCTTCGTTTGGCTCCCCAGTGTTCCCTGTGCTCCTATCACTTTTTTTTTACAACCGCTGTTATCCGACAGTTGTTGCCCAGGTGTGGGCATTGAACTTTTTGTGAGTACGTAAAATTGAGGCTTTGTTTGGTACACTTTTACTGCAGAGTGCACAGTCTATTCACGTCTCTCTTCATGTGTTAACTCAAAAAAAGTGCTTATTTATAAATATCATATTTTGTGTAAGGGTATTCACACATTATAGCCTGATTCGTACAAAGCCAACGTCGGTGAGAGATGAATGACGGTATTAAACAATCAATATATGTATCCATAATATATGTATGTATGTTGAACTTCTTTAGCACCCGTACGTAGCCATTCGTGTTATTTTTGTCGAAGAGCAGCATTTATAAACTTGAGCAATTGGGTCTGCTATAACGACACGCAATGTCTACCCCAGACACTCGACGTGGGGTAGAGAGGCTGGCCCCTGCTCTATTTTGGAGCTCGATTGGCGCTGGGTGAACCTCGATATAAATTGGGAGTTCAAAGCGGGCAGTGTCGGATATCAGAAAACAAGTTGACCGTGCAGGCCTGTAACAAGTGGCTCGTGCGTGGTGGTCTCCCTTCCAGGCACTATCTGGGGTCAGCCCTGCTTACCTTCCTAGATATGATTATGTTGGATGCATTGCAGTTGAGTTTGGCATATGCATGCAAGTTAAATACCTAAGGTTTATTGCATGTCAGTTCCACGGCAACCTTAGTCGTTACGATCGATCGTGCCGTGGCTCGTGTTTAATCTTCGAAGGTTGATTGGAAGTGCTTTCTGGTTCTTATTGACTCATGATCCAAGGAAAGTGTCAAGATCACACTCACCACCTTGAAGATCCTCCATGGCAGTGTTCTTCACTAATTTTGAGAGGGGGGGCCACTTTTGCCGAAAAGGCATCAGTGTGAGGGCCTTTGCATATTATTTGAAACCATTGGGTGTTTGACAGCATGATGAGATGTTTTCACGTTTGTGTATTATTGGGGGCCGCAACGTCAGGGGCCGCACTAAAGGTCACCAGGGGCCGCCAGTGGCCCACGGGCCTTGCAATGCAGAACGCTGCTCCATGGACTCCACTCTGCATACAACTATTGCCTCTCATCTCGCTCTACTATCCTCCACACACTCTCCACTCAAACGTCCAAGGCGTTATTTTGTAGTCGCCATCGCTCACTGGGATGTCACGAACTCTCCTATGCTGTTCCAATATTTTGGTCTGTCTGTGCTGTCGACTCCCTGCCTCCTGTTCAAGTCAATACTCACTACTTTTCTTTTTTCCCTGCCTACGACTCTGCCATAGGCAGAGGAAAAAAAGCCCACTGAGCTATAGAGCTCTTTTTCAGAAGCGATCTGGTACACAAATGATAGCTCAACGACGCGGCTTATCACATGGAAAATATATAGCAGTCAAATAATCTAAATGCATTTTAATTCTAAATGTGGAGGGAAAAGCCGAAGGACCCGGAGAAAAAACCACACGACCACAGGGAGAACATGCAAACTCCAAACATACAGGCATCAGGGTCGGGATCGACCCCACGACCTCCTGCATACCAGGAGGGACATTTAACATGTCGCCATGGTGCCCATATATATCATCTTCATGTAGATATGGTACAAATCCACATTGTATGTTACGGTGTTGACACGACAACTCAACACGTCGATTGTGCCGTGTGTCCCCATGGTTGCCTGTGTGTCCAATTAAAAGGGGGGTGGGACCCGGAGCGAACACACGGGAGATCTCCGATCGGCTCGTGGAAATCAAGGAAGAGCTCGAGGATCTGGAGCGACGTGAGAGGGAGCTGGATCAGCAGCGCCTGTGGGTGCAGCAGAGCATTCGCAACGTCACGGAGGACTCTGACAACAGCAAATATCCTTTGTCGACATGTGCGCGTGTGCCTGTGTGTGGACGTGGAGCTGAGTGGACTTGCCGATGACTGGTACCAGCGGTGTCAAGATCGGCCTCTGTGGAGGAGGCTCGTGAAGGACGCTATTGGGCAGTTGGAGGCAGTCGCCCTCCAACAACAACGGAGGGCGGAGGAGCGACGCTCACAACAACGAGCGGAGCGCCGGGTGGCTAAAGCACAGCAGGTTGGCACAGTAGGGGGCACAGGTGGTGCACCAGCTAGTCATTTTCAGTCGACCCGTGGCACCTGGGTCTGCCCCGTGACCTCCTGCCCGCGGGCGTTCGACACTTCACGGTGCCTCAAGGTGCACATGGCCTGGCACAAGCATCGTGGTGACGTCACCGCCACTTAGTGGCGAATGGCGGTTGTTGTGTGTGCGCAGCCCTGTGAGTAGTTGCTGGATGTGTGCCATCGCTTGAGGAAACGCGAAGGGGCGGTCCAGAGCCTGAGAGGAGATGAAGCGCCGGGGAGAGATGACTTATCAAGCGAGCTGCTGAGAGGGGTAAGGGGGTGGTGTCTGTGTGCAGACTGCCCTAGGTGACGTCATTAGAACCCTCTGGTCCACAGGATGGGTTTCCTGCAGGATTGGAAGGATGCTGTGGTGCGCACCGTTTAAAAAAAAAATGGGAACTTGCACTGAGTGAAACGACTTCTTGGGTATCTCGCTTCCTCTCCAGTTTGCCAGGGAAGCTCCCGGCAAGGATTATTCCTTGACGTCATCTCTCCAGGCATGCTGAGGAGAGAGGCTTGACTTTAAGGGTGGAATTTCAATCTGGTATAGATGCAATAGGTCTGACTCCCTATTGGTCAATCGTGTTATCTATGCTGATCTGGCAATTGCTGCTTGCCCTGAGAAGGAGTTGGAGATGCTACTGCTGAGCCTGAGGCATGCTACTCAAAAGATGGGGGCCTAACCATCAGCCCCCAAAAAAACAAAGCACCTGTATGGGTATTTTATGTCATCAATACTCCCCACATCCACTCCGCACGAGTGATGGGGTAGTTGAGGATAGAGTGGAGAGGTTTCCATAACTGGGCAGTCTGCTTCTGACTAGCTCCATCTTCACAGCAGAGGTCTCATTCCGAATCAGTCGAGTGGCATCTTTTCGACAGCAGCGTGTAACCCTTTGTGGAAACTACCTAGCCTACCGCTCCATACTAAGCCGGTTTTCGAACCGTGAGCCTCTGCAATACCGCTCGACCACTTGGCCTGCATCTACCTATCTATGCCTGTCATGCTTGTCAACCCATATGATTTACCTGTATTCTTGAACGGAGTAATTGAGTTTTCAGACCCATACAGCCGTTTCAATATGGGCAAACATTTAAGGTCTAAATTGGTCTATAATCAGGTAGGCACTGATACGGGGTTGACAGGTATGGCATGTCTTTATATGTTCGCCAATGACTCACAATAGTCCTCAATATGTGGCACACACGTATTCATATAATGCATTGCCTCATTGATTGTTGCCTTATAATGCTTTCCAAGTTGATGCAGTTATTAAGGGCGAAGTTGTGGAGCTTCTATTAAACGTTATGTTTAGCCATTGCATTGGAAGTCATTAGAGGAACTTTTGTTTCGGAGATATGGCCGTGTGCCGTGTGTAACGCTGAATGCCACACACACACACAGCTTAAGTTTAAAATGGATTGCCGGGGCGTTTTGTTTTTTTTGTAAGAGTTTGGTTTTGCCGATTGCTTTCCTGAACACACCCCCACGTCCGCGTTCCTTACCCATGAAGATATCTGCAAATGCTTCAGAGGTGGGGAGATTCTATTCACTTTTTAAATCAACACGGTTGATACATTAAAGCAGTGGCTCTTAACCTTTATTGCAACTTTGCACCCCTTTGGTTCGCAAACTGTATTTTTTGTTTGTTAATAAATACGTAGGGTTTGATACAAAATAGTTGTTTTTACGTGCCCGTGTTTTAAGTTGTGTTTCGATGATTTACCTTTAAAAAATCTGGCCATGTCTCGCACCCCCCCCCCAGAAAGGGAATCTCGCACCCTCATAGGGGGTGCGTGCACGCCAGGTTAAGAACCACTGCTTTTAAACGATGATTGTGCTTTTCATAAGGAGTGCTTACCAATATTCTTATATATATTTTATTATTTTATTGTTTCCCTTCAACGTGACTTTACCGAAAGAGCTAAGAAATATGAATTACTGCAGTCACGAAAGCTTTAAATCAAAATTGAGTGCTTACCAATGTTACGTGAACCCAAATGGTGTCGTAACAGAATACATACGCAGACAGTACGTGCCTTCACATATCCATACCAAATATTTGTAGGTTTAGGAATTTTTGGTATTGTGATTTCATGGTCTCAAAAGTACTGAGTGCTTTTTTTTTTAACCAAACATTAATTTATATAATGTGTACTTATGTTGGGGAGTTGTAGGGGTGTAATGTTTAACACACTGGACTTGCAATGCTAAGGTTGCCAGTTCGATGCCCTATTCTGACACAGCAGTCGAAACACGAATGCAAATATTTTTAAATCGTCCACTGTCAGTGTTCACCCAGCAGTAAGGATTGTTTGAAGGCCAGCAAACTCTGGACCGGTTTTCGGCATTCATCGTTTCATCAGCAGTCAGGCTTGCTTGAATCGATACCGGTCCAGGCAAGGACTCTCCTCTTACGTTTTGGGATCTTTCGCAACCGGTATTATAAAATAATTGAAAACAAAATATCTATCCCAGCCCATCGTACGGATGGCGTAAACCTCATTTTAAAAACTACAATAATGAATTATCTGAAGCATCGTCATGCTTCGCCCTCCACTATGATTAATAATGATGGATCACGGCATCATTAATAATCATTATTTGCACTTATAAAGGTGACTTTGACAATGTCTCCAAGGTGTCATTACCACTTCATAAATGGAACATCAGCGTTACCACCTGAACACAGCATTATCACAAGAACATTACAGCCACATGTGCCTGGGCTTCCTCTCCTGCCGTAGTGGTTACTGCTGATTTATTCCACCGCTGGTTTACTTTGAAACATTGTATTTGAGCAATGCCTTAACAGCTTAATTTCAGTTTAATGTGGAAATTGCTCTGTGTTAAGGGTTTAGGGTTGGTGTATTATTCAGTACATTTACTGGCTATTGCCTGTAATTACTGGAGAAACTTACTCGAATGCTAAATGTTCTCAGTTTACTCTCCAACACACGTGTGCTGTACTAGTAACAAATTGGCATGTTTTATTTACGTGGCAAACCTTACTAATTAGCTGTGTCGGGTGGTGGCGGGTTTTAACGACACATTTACGCGATCTAACCCCAAAAAAACACCTTACAGTGATTTGACTGGAATGGCTAGGATACATTTTTAAAATACTTTTATCGGCAACTTCTTGGTGATCAACAGATAACATGAATAGCTATGGATCTCCTGGCCACAGTGGATAATGGAATTCACTGATAGGGGGATGACAGCTCAGAATTGATGCGCTGTAGTGTGAGAAATATTTTTTTGTTGCCATGGAGGAAATAACACGAGCACCTTGAATCGATACTACCTTGCCGTTTTTGACGGAAATAAAAAAAAATTCACATCCAATTCCAAATTTACACTTGCTGTTATAAATATCCCACTGATTTCTCATTTCCCCTCTTTTATTTTCAAGAGGTCATTGACCCTGTGTGAAAGCAATGGCTCCAAGTCTTACAAAGGAGAGCGCGTTTATTTGAATCCGTTTATTGAGATTCGATGGAGACACGTAGAGGCCATGAAATAATGTTGTTTTCTCTCTACTATCAGAATCGGAATCTTAATCTTAAGACTGTAGGAATCCGATGACCTATGAAGCTCTTTTTCACAGGTTTCCAGTCAGGGTGGGTCAGCAAATCTACCTAGCATTACCTAGAAATGGATCACCATGTATTTGCGATGCTTGCAAATAATAAGGTGCATTTTAACATGTAGATTTTCGCGACCAATATTCATAATACAGGTTTTTTTGGGTCAGATCGTGTCAATATAAATGTGTCGTTATAAACCCGCCACCACCCGACACAACCAGTTCGTGAGGTTTGTCACGTAATCATAATATGCCAATTCGTTACTAGTACAGCACACTGGTGCGTTGGAGAGTACACAACATTTACAATCTTGAGTACGACGTTTCGCCAGTAATTACAACTAGCATCATCAGGCGACAGCCAGATTTGTGGAGAAATCCTCCTGTTTTGTTCCTTAAATAGAGGGATAGATGTGATGGCGTCACTTGTGAGCTCCCGACGTGGGGTGCGTCTCAGGTGTGATTGACTCGAATGCCATGAGAAACGTGTTCTTCTTTGTTTAGGCGACACGCTGCTGGTGATCAAAGCTCCTTCTGGCACCCACCTGGAGGTTCCGGTCCCCGAGTCGGTAAGGAAAAGCGTTCTCCACTGTCTGAAAAACAAACTCGGTCTGGGCGCTAACGTCGGAGGCGATGCCGTGGTCGGGGCGATAGCGCGTTAATGTTGCAGAAGTTCGCAGTTTGTACCCAGCGGCCGCCCTGGTTAACCCTACCCCGTTCCGATGACGTACGTGTACATTCGTTTACACCATCAGTTTTTCTTGCGATTCCGTTCCAATGACGTACACATACATCATCCATAATTGGGTTAGATCGCGTATAAATGCGTCGTTAAAACCCACCACCACCCAGCCAACTAGTAAGGGTTCTCACGTAAACAGAACATGCCAATTCATCACTAGTACAGCACACCCGGTGTGTTGGAGAGCCAAGCCACAACATTTACAATCTTAAGTACGACGTTTTGCCAGTTAAAACAACTAGCTTCATCAGGCGACAGCCAGATATGTGGAGATGTTAACCTTGTTGTTTCCTTGTATCGTGGCGTAGACGATGACGTATTTGTATGGAATCGGAAGAAAAACGAAAATAACTTCATCGGTACCGAGGCTCTCTCACAAGGCCACGCGGGAGGGCGGTGTGGCACAGTTTGGCGCCAGCTACCGTATAGAGTGCGGCGGTCGTGTCGCTGCGGTTTTCTGCGGTGCGAGTACAATGTCTTTTCAAAACAGCGGCGCTGCTATGCCTCTAAAGAAAATGAACGCTGACCCGCTTGCGCGTTCCGAGATTCGGCGGTGAACGGGACACCCACCCTGCAACTTGCAGACGTCTCGGCACGGGGAAGGGTTAATGGTCCAGGTGTATTTAACAAAAGATACTCGCCATCGTGCGTCTTTACAGTGGACGTTAAAGATCCTGCGAAACAATTAGAATCAAGTAGGGCCGTGTGTCGCTGGCACGGTTACAATTTCAAAATTGCTCACAAACCTAATTGGGTAATTGCCTGGTAATAAGGTAGCATTGCATTTTACAGTTTTCATTCAGTTAAAGTAGGATGCAACCATTTAAGGTAGGTTCAGGAAATGTAAATGGCATTTTTAAAAATACATATGTGTTTTTTAAAACTCAACACATTCATGAATATACGCATATTCCATGTCTGCAATCTGCTTTAGACAAACTATAATACATTTATGCTTTAAGCTGGCATGCAATCATCTCGACATGTTTGCACGTATAGTTTTTTTACGTGTTTGTGTAACTACATGTTTGCATTGTACACACAAATACTTTACAAATCTATTGCATCACAAAAGGCATTTCACTAAGCGTCTTTAGTCTCATCGCAGTGTCCCATGTCCATTGTTTTATTCAGTGGTGCCCCTAGGTGGCACTGTGTCACAATCTCTGAATCCTGTGTATGGCTTCATTACTGGCTGTTTTCTCATTGTAAAATACAGTGAAACCTTGGATTGCGAGCATAATTCGTTCCGGAAACGTGCTCGTAATCCAAAGCACTCGTATGTCAAAGCGAGAAAGAAATCATGGAAACTCAGATGATTCGTTCCACAACCAAAAAATACTGTATTCATATAAAAATTATTAATACAAAATACATTTTTATATTTTTATTATTTAATATAAAGTAATCAAATTGATTAATTACATTTAATCGTGGCTGGTGTGAGGGAGATGAGAGAGAGGAGAGGAAGAGGAGGGTTATTGTGTAGGACGACTTTCACTTGCAGTACAGTTACTAAAGAACAGGCACTACACTTGGACACAAAATAAAAAAAATGGTTTACGCACACACACGTGGTCACAACACTATACTGTAGTAAACAGTATACACTCGCACGGATGTTGACTATACGAGTGAGGGACGCCGACTGAGACCGAGCATGGGAGATGATTACCCACAATCCCGCAGTGAGGGAGAGAGAAGAACCATTGGCTCAGTTGTGATCACGTGACGCTCGGCAGACAAAGCGTATACTGTACGTACTGCTCGTATTGCAAGACATCGCTCGTTTATCAAATTATTATTTAGTTAAAAAAATTGCTCGTCTTGCAAAACACTCGCAGACCAAGTTACTCGCAATCTAAGGTTTCACTAATACATTTCCATGTGTTTGACGAAGTCGTTAATGTAAAGCTGAATTGAAATCTTTCAAAAAGTTATAAGTTGCAATCCACCTCGAGGGTACTATACATGTTTTGAAGGGATGGATAAATCTGTTGCAAGAAAATTTTAGGATTTTCTCACGTAAAGTCCCAGTGACAAATTTGAATGTGCAGCTATCCCTCGGTCAACTCTGGGTTCAGAGGTCGACAGCGGACACGTGAAGTGTGCGAGTGAAGCGTGCCAACAGCGAGACGTCCGACCGCGTCCCTCTTGTGCTCGCCGAGCAGCACTGGGGGCTTCAGGTTGCCGAACGAGTGCATGAGAAGGTCGCACTCGGTACACACAAAGTGCTTCGCGCAAGTGAACCACAACACCGTGCTGATCCTCGTAAAGGGGCATAAACCACCGTCGCGTGAAATCCGGTCACCCTCGCAGCGGCGGCTTTTGACTGGCCACCAAACAGAGAGGGTCGCCGCATCGCGTGCTTTCAGATGCGCTTCTGCAGCCGTCTGGAACGCTCTTCCGATGTTAGGAAGCCACTGGAGCTTTGCACTTTTAAATGTAGGTTGAAAACTCGTTTCTTTAGAACTGCCTTTTGTGTTTAGCTTGGTCTTCCCCAACATCTCCGATTGGCACGGTTGGCTACGTACGGTTCAACATACAACAACTGCACCACTATTTCCACTCCCCACCCTCGCATCGCACCCAAGATAACCGATGAGATTGCATTCGAGGTTAAACTCTTTGGGGATGCGCGTCTCTCATTCCGTGTCCGTGCCCTTGTTGTTGCAGAGCTCTAACGGCCACAGAAAGTACCAGATCCACCTGAAGAGCCAGTCTGGACCGATCAACGTTCTGCTGGTCAACAAGGAGTCGTCGTGCAGCCCGGTGGTGGTTCCCGTGCCTCCGCCGGACGACATGGCGCAACCCACGCGGCACCTCCCGCCCCTCCCTCAGCGACCCGACCCTCCCGTGCCGGCAGACGGGCTTCTCGGTGAGCGGACGTGCGGGCTCGCCAGTCGTGCGGCGTAGCGTGGATCGCTCACAACAACGAGCGGAGCGCCGGGTGGCTAAAGCACAGCAGGTTGGCACAGTAGGGGGCACAGGTGGTGCATCAGCCAGTCATCTCAGTCAGTCGACCCGTGGCACCTGCTGGGTCTGCCCAGTGACCTCCTGCCAGCGGGCGTTCGACACTTCACGTGGCCTCACGGTGCACATGGCCTGGCACAAGCGTCGTGGTGACGTCACCGCCACTTAGTGGCGAATGGCGATGGCGGTTGTTGTTGTGTGTGTGGGGCGGCTCTCTCGCTATTTGGGCGTCCCGACGACGAGGCACACACTGAGGATCTTGCAGCCAGGGACGGCTGCTGCGTGTCGGGCCTCGCAGGAGGATTCATTGTCCCCCCCCCCCCCCCACCGCCGCACCTCCGATTAGCACGGTCGGCTACGCAACATTACTTAGTACGTACGTGCACGACAAAACAAACGCAGGGAAGAAAAACCATGCGCGTGTGCGGACGGATTTTTGCGGGACGCTTTCCGACGTGCGTTTGTCCTCCACATGCTGCAGTTCGTGAGCAGTTACAACGCAGGGTTCCATCTTGGCACGAACACTATTCTTACGTAAGTGATATTTCGAGGAAACGTGCATATGGGAACGCCTTATCAATTGAAATCGGGAAATCTGAGTTGGTAGATTTAATCTAGATTTGAAGTTTTCGTTTTTTTTTCCGAGACCAAGGTACTCTGCAAACCTTCGGGCTACTATCAAAGGTTTGTTCATGAAGCCATCCAGATATATAAACACAGACATAACTTCAACGGGGAAGATGGATACAAATTGAGCAATCATTGGAAGAATGTTATTAACCAGGTAAAACCTTAACTGCTTTATGGCGTTGCCTTCATATCCGCATCTCCAGTTTCTTCAGCCTCCCACTCGCTTCCCCCCTCCCTCCCCCCCCGGCATTTTGTCGTGCACGTGTCTTAGCTTGCAGCACTCCACTCTCCCTACCCCACACCCCCACCCTCTCTATCTCTCCTCCCTGGCTCCTCCCTCCCCCCCTCTTACCTATATGGCCTCTTGTTACAGCAGCTCTTTTGCCCAACTTCGGCAGTTGTTTCTTGCTGTGGTTGTCCCAGCTGATGACGGACGCTTGCGTTGCGCCCGAAACGTGGTGATTTAATTGCCTGCCCCTGGTTCTGTTTTTGTTTACTGCTTTCCATGCATTGCGCATTGGGATCCTAGAATGGAATGCCCATTATACATTTTAATTCTTATTATTATGCGTGATGACACTTTCACCCTCCGTTCAAGTGATCGCTTTTTTATATACACACGGGGCACGTTCTCACACACTTGAGTATGACCGTAAGTTGTGAACACTCTGCCTGACATCCTCAATAAAACGTACAATAGAACCCCTCTTAACGACCACCCCTGTTAACGACTAATCACTTTACAACGGGCCTCCCTAGAGCCCAATGTCTCGTGTATAGTAGTTTATTGTATAACGTTCAAGGCCGTGAGCTTAACGATCATGTGATTATGCAAGAAGAGGCCACGATATACAATAGCCTCTAGGTTATTACACAGAGTGCTTCAAGAAAATGTTAACACTTATATGGGACTATCGTTTTTAATGGCAGTATGTAACATGATAATAAGTGTATGTTAATAGCTTCAAAAGGTAAGTGAGTCTCCACTTGTTCGCCATAATTGTCAACGCGTGCCTGGAATCTTCTCCAGGTAGTCTCCAGAGCCCGGAGGCACATTTCTTGTGGTGTTGCAAATTCTTACAAGTGTTAAAAAACATTTTTAAGCACCCTGAATGTCGAAAAAAATAAAATATTAGGGCCCCCCCCACCTAACCGATTTACGCACACGCCCCTAGCCGATGTTGTTACTACGCCACCGATTATGACATACGAGACGTTTGCATTCAAGCGTGCGCGTTGTGTGTGTTGTGCGTTTTTGGTTTTTTTTGCTGCAGCAGGGAGCCTGCAGCTGAGCGACCCCCCGTCGCCGATGAGGGGGCAGGCAATGTGCACCCAGAGTCCGGAGAGTCATGCCCTCTCTGGAGAACCGCAAGGCAAGCCACAACCTCTGCACCTGGCGCTGGAGCCCATCAAGGCGCAGACGGTGGAAGGTGAGGGCCGTCGCGTTCCCGTCACGAGAGGATTTTCCCCAAAAGCTCATCCATGTTTTCCTCTTCCCCCCCCCGCCCGTCTCGCCGCACGCGCTTGTGCTGCTGTCGCTGCCTTAAAAGGACTTGAGTTGTGCAGCATGTTCGTCGTCGGTGTCGTTCTCGTTCGGTACAATCCGCTGTTTGAGATGAGGGCCTCTCCCCAGGCCTTTTTGTTTTGTAGTGGTCATGTGACCACACTTTCACACGCGAACGTGGGAGCCTAGGATCACAGTACAGCAATGGACTTTGCCACACGACCCTATTGTGCCCCAGCCACCTAGCCCCATAAGCCCTATGACAATCCATTTGTGCATTGTGGTCACCCATCCAATCGCTTTGCAAGCTCAGACGTTGTTAGCTTCTGATGAGGTTTTATTGTGGATGATTTCGACTTAATTCGGTGGTGTGGACACGGTTGGAATGCTGACAGCTCTGTTTCATGCATATATTTGAACACAAGTTTGGCACATTTTTGTGGCTTTGACCTGAAGACAGCATAGGTGAGAGTGAACTTAAAAATTCAAACATGCGTCAATTTCCGTAATTTACATTATCGTTCATGTATGCATGTTGAAGGTCTTTCGCACCGTTCATAGCCAATCGCGCTAATCAGGTGCGACAGACAACTGAAACATCACCTGATACAGCCCAGGTTTTTGTAAACTCCATCCAAGTTATACAACTTCAAATTTAATGTATCCTTTAACTCTTCGTCATTTTCATTACCTTCTGATGTTCGAGTTGCAGCTTCAACGAGCACGTAAAATAAAGACATTAGTTTTGATTTCCCGATGCAAAATGCACGTTTTCCCCATGCATCTTCGCGCACACGTTGTGTTATTCAACAATGCGTTTTATATATTCGAACTGCACCGTTAGCGGCATGGTGTACACAGAGGGTGGTGTTCGAGAGAACACAACAGGCAGACAGTGTTGGGCAACAGCGATGGATGGAGGTTTAGACATGCACGCCGGCTACACTTGGGGTTAACTCTTTTTAAAACGCATGATGGACCTCGGCGGGGAATAAAGGTTTTGCATCTCTAAAAACCCGTAGCCAATCGGGGGGGGGGTGCCCATTGTGTGCCCTTGGCACGGTATGAGTGGCTCCAGTGTTGGTGGTGCACAATGATGCACGTTGGCAGCACATTCCCCATTTTATAAGTTGGCACTTGTGTTTTCACGTTTTTCGTGCCACCGAAGACGAGCGACGGGCCCAGCATTTTTGTTGCTGTGCGCCTTTTCAAAAGAGGGGCTTTTAAAAAAAATAAATGTGAAGAAGGGCAGAATTCAACGTTTGTGTCGTACATATGGACAGTGTAAATGAGTAAAAGGCGACCCTTGGCTGCGAAAACACACGGGGACGGGTCTTTCGTGTAGGTTCTCCGAAATTAATCAAGAATACTTATTGGGCATAAGAGGTTTTTTTTTTGGGGGTTAGATCGTGTAAATTAAAATGTTTCGTTAAACCCGCCACCACCCGACACAGCCAATTAGTAAGGTTAGTCACATAAACAGTACATGCCAATACATTTTTTTACGTGACAACCTAACTATTTGGCTGCGTCGGGTGGTGGCGGTTTTAACGACACATTTATATTTACACGATCTCACCCAAAGAAAGCTCTGGATAATAGTGGTCGTGAAAGCCTACGTGTTAAACAATTGAGTTTTACGATATTTTTTATCTGCATTAAATGAAATGTTCTAATAAAAATGTTGTTATAATTGTGGCCATTTCGAGGTCTCTCTGAGCCATTGTCTTTGGCCAACTTTTGCCGTTGTCATACTTCAATGACCGTGTGGCGCTGCACAATGGGACTGTGTGAACGTGCCAGTATTTTTTTTATAGGTAAATAGTGTACAAATTTTTTGACTTTTTCTTGAATTGAGATTAAATGACATATAACGCTCGACTAGTTGATGATTTTATTTCACCTGGTTTGAGATTGACTATTATGAGATACAAAACTAAGTTATACATGCGCACATGTTAAATATTAATTATTTCAATGCAGTTTTAAAGTAAATTATTCCGTGTATACTGTTGTAATATTTATTTGCAATTATTTTGGCACTAAAATTGTGCAAAGATTCTAAACAGATATCCATGTAATTTGATCCCAAAATTCATATTTACATACTGTTGCTTTTGTCATGCTCTGTGATATATCATCATCTGGAAGTCTAATCACGAGTAGATTCGATTTCAGAATGATCAAAAATGTTTTACAAGGTGCAATCTTATAGGAGGATTATGGATTAAGTCATGAACACACAAAGTTGTATTGTGGGAAGGATACCTATTAATGGTTTTCATTTTAACTTTCAGGTCTGCAGCTGCCTAAAGATATATTCGAGCCGTCAAAAGGTATACTATTCAATCCTTTTCACTTCCATGCACATTAAACGTAGTCACTTCCGTTAGTTGTTACACAGCGTTGCTGAGTGGTGTGTGCTTTGTATAACTATAACTAATTTACTTAGTTTCCTTCGAAAGTTTCAACTTCAGTAGCCCTAACGTGTATTGGTGGCAGACCTTGTTGTCCCCGTTACTTATGTTTGTACGTTGACCCAAAGTAATTCTGCCATTGTTTACTTTTCCTTACAGCGGGAGATTTCATTGATGAGCTCATGTATTCGGACGGTGAGTTTGTCGTCGTCACTCGCCCCTTTGCCATTCAGGGATCGCACCGAATGCACACTCTGCAAGGATCTCTCCTTGCCTCGAGCGTAATTGAGAAAACAGCTGTGAAAAGTGACCGAGTGTTAACACGGCATTTGAGTTTTGTCGCTGGGCGTACATGGGTCATGAACGAATCGTTTTCCTGGTGTGGTGGTTGGCGGCCCACACCTGTGACCCAGCCCTTGCGAGGTGGCGTTAGTGAGTCTTGCAAAGATATCGCCTAGCCCTGTGTAGGTTGACGTGGTGGACAGCAGATGGCAGTACAGCAAAATGGGTTTGTCTACCATTCATCTCTGCATATGTATTTGTGTTGCCCCATTGTTTGTGTAGTTTCTCTGATTATTCCCAGTTTCCTTTTCACATTTAATATATCCCAAATTAAGATCCTCTTTAAAAGTGTATGGATAATAAGTGATGCTGCATTCCGATTAATAGATCTTCTTCACCACGTTGTAAGTGAATATTTATCACGAGACTAAAGGGCTTTTTCTGAACAAGGACATTTATGAACTTGTCTCGTTATATAAGTAGGCATAAAATTGCATGCCCTTTCTATATATATTTTTACTACTTTAACTTAGTCCGTGACTCTCACAGTGTAAATTTTTGCCTGGGTGATGACGCATAACAACCTGTGCGCTGTACCCCACCATACAACCAGCACAAAGTTTGTATGTATTTTGAATCTCTTGTGCACCGCACATAGCCAACCGTGCTAATCAGAGGTGCTGCGGGGGAAGGACAACAAATTTAAACACAAATCGGTTCTAAAGAAAATAGTTCTCAATCTAGATTTTAAAAGTTCACAGCTCCATTGGCTTCCTAATATCGGAAGGAAAGAGCACTTCAGACGGCCACAGAAGCGCATCTGAAAGCACACTACTGTGGCCCCGTCTTTGTTTGATGGCTGGTCAAAAGCCGCAGCTGCTGCGAGGATAACTGGAGTTTGTGCTACCCCGCTAAACTTTACACGCACACACAAACGACAAAGATCCCCCGTATAGCCTTAACAGACTGTTGGGGCAAGTGTTGTTAGCGAGCACCTATGAATGCTGGCAGGGCACATAAGGGGATGGGTGACCAGCACGACGCCCGGCCGCCTTTGTTTACAACATGACCGGTTCAGATAATCGTCACCGGTGTCGGCCATGAGCAGGAATCGAACTCGGGCGACCGGGGTTCGTAGCACAGTGCCCTAACCGCTACATTACCACTCCCCACACTGGCACACACGTGCCCCGGTGTCCACATGTAAACTCTAACACCCCGTGTGCGTGCGTGCCCCCGCTCCCCTTTTGTCACTCTCTACCGCGCGCAGTGTTCACGCCACTGCTCCGATTGTCTCCCCCTCCTGCTGACCACGACTACTACTTCAACCTGGACGAGACTGAGGGCGTCTGTGACCTCTTTGACGTGCCTATCCTGGGAATCTGAACGCTCAATGCCGTCGGTCGTTTGAAGGTTTTCCCGAGGCGCGCCTTGATCCCGATTTCCACGTGCGTACGCTCCCTCCCACCCTTCTCTCCTCTTCAAAGCGTGAGACAGGATGGACGGAGCGAAATAAAACGGTGACATTGAGAGACTCGAACAGATTCTCAGTCCTGCCAAAATGTTTTTGATCGAAGTGCCTTTACCAAGACTACTGCCCTTCCTACTGCCCTAAACTGTCTCGGTCCACACATTATGTTATGATTTCTAAGTCCCATTTTTCAGAATGAAAAGAGGTTCTCTTGTTTCAGAGGCCTAAAACATGGCATGGAATTGCCAGTCCCAAAGGTTTTCTTTACAGGGTGTGGATTTTCAGACAGTCCTTCGAGACTGGATTTTTTGGTTTCCAAAAATAGTAGATAAAATAACTGTAAAGTCACCTATGAGTGAACAGTTTGGCCAGATGTTTGAGCTCCGCTTTCACGTGCCAAATTGAAACAGAAGGAAACGGTCAGTCACGATGTTTTCTTGATTTTTGTTCTGTTGGTGTTGTTGTAACCTTGCTATATAAAGATTTCAGGCTTAAATTTGGAACCGCATTAAAATTAGGAACAGGGAATTGGAAATGTTTTCGCATCATTGTGATGAGATTTAACATTGTGTGCCCTTGTGTGGATGGGACTATTAATGGCATAGAATAAACCATGCAAACTGATGTACATTTTATTACGGCAAAGAAAGTATGCTTAATTTACTGCTTACTACAGGAAATTGTGTTCTTAGAGGTCTCTGTATTTTGGTCGTTGAATATTTTTGTTTGTACATTTTGTCGACATCGGTTGCAAAAAAAATAAGCAGCAGAAATATTTCATAGCAGGGATGGGGTAAGTACAGGGCATCTGTGGGATTATTGCGTTAATTCAATAAAAAGGTTAACCCGAGTTGAGCATGGTTAGAAGTGTTGTTCAGATGTCTTGTAGTTGCTCAATCCTAAGTTTTGAGATCACTTATTTTTTCCCGGGACCTCCACTGGCCCATCGGCTTGATTGTTGGGGGACGGTTCTGCTTCTGTCGGGCACCTTGTTTTGCGAGTCGGCAAGATCGATGTTTGAGAGCGAGTCAACAGGCACAGGCCCGTTCATTACTTGCTTGCTCATGCCTCTGCTGCCGAATTGGGCCTGCACTACAGGCGACTAAAGAACAAATCTACATGAGGGTATATGGCCACGGCTCGCCTGATGTTTTGGAAGAGGAAACGTAATTCACTATTCCAATTAGACTAGCTTTTCCACAGCTAGGGATAGGGCATACCTTTTTATTTTTACCAAATTTTCACCATCCACAGGACTCTTCACGTTCATTACATTTAGCGTGATCCCCACAGGGCCACGGAACGTGCAGAGTAAGCCTTTGGACTGCCGTCTTGTACGCGTCGATAAATGCAATTATTCCTTGGGTTGTATTCCATTTAAATTGTACGTTTGAACAGTACGACCCATTTGATACTGCCAATAATATCTAAACCGAAGATATGCTGCTTGCCCCTAAAAACAAAGGGCCGTGACTGAGGAATACCCATATATATGACAATTTTATTATAATTATGTTTATCTCATTGTTTCTAAATAATTCTGGCTAAGCTCCACCTTCCAGTGGATGTGTAGACTGTACTTTAATTGGGTGGAATGTATTCAGTGTGAGATATGCCTTAAAGAGAGCTGTTATATAAGGGACGTTCGATATTGGGTCAGAAATGTTGACATTTGAAATGCGATGACATTTGCTTGGGTGCTTGGCCTATCTATAAGTCAGGCATTTGTCTTACGTGAGTTTCTTTTTTATTTTTATATTCACAATGGCAAGAGTAGGGAATCTAAAGCTGATAGAGCAGGCAAGGTGTTGTTAATTGGTTGCCTTTCCAACGGAGGTGGCTTGCACCGGGAAGTATTTTTTTATGGTGGCTGCTTTAGACCGGCGATTCAACCTTCAAGTGCGAGTGGTGAATCGCAAGAAGACCGAAGCACCGTACATTTGTCACTGATGCGGTGCAGTGGGGGGGATGCCTGTTGGTTATTTTGCGAGTTGAACGGATGTGTTTCTCGTCTCGGATGGCAACAACACCCACTCCCTGGCAGTGACGAGGTCCCTACATTGGTCTTGCCACAACAGAGCCAAGTGGAATGTAGCAAAATGGTGAAACGTACAATTGTTTAGTACCACACTTTATCCATGCCTTTATATTTTCTGTACATTTTTTTTTACTGTGACATTTGTGTGATGATATTTTTTGTTTGCGGTTTATTGTGGTGATTATTTTTTTACTTTACTGTGTGCGCGCGCGTGCGTGCGTTTTGTTTTTTTACTAAGATACGTTTGTGTTAAGCACCCAAAGCTTGCTTTGGTCGTGCTTATTTATTAAATTTCTTTGTCAGACTTTGTTTAATCCATACTTATTAATCCACATGTGAGCCTGCAGAGTTTTTTTTTTTTCAAAGCAAAGCACAGGTCCCTTGTCCTCTGCAACCCCTGGTGAATTTCTTGGTTCATCCGTGTTCATACCTGTGTTTGAATGGACTCGGGTGGAGCGGGTTCAGTGAACTATCACAGCACACATTGATGTCATTGAAATTCCACCAAGTGATTGTTGTCAAAGCTGCATATGTAGTGCTCACATTTGTACCGACATCACGCTCAAAAGCAAATAAAATCAAAAAGCTTGCAGGTCCATATTATATCACCGCTAAGTCATGGCAACTTTTAGTCCATGGGGTTTTTCGCATACTGGGTCCACCTAATTCAGAGGCCAGGCAATTTACCGACTTATATGCTAGCAGAAATTGAGAGGACCAGGTTAATTTTCAGTTTGCCAACAGGTGTGATGATGTATGTTGGACTTCTTTCTCACCGTGTGTATCGAACCGGTGGAATTGGAGGTGGGTGGGATTCTTAAACTGTTTTGGAAATTCCACCAGAATCCAGCTGTCAATCCAGAAATATCACCTTTCATGGGCCCTCATGCATCACGTTTGTAGACATTTTTATAATTTGCATCGGGACAGGAGTGGTTAGAGATCGAAAACAGAGTTGCCAACGTTCAGAAATATACTTTCTTTAAGAAGTCATTTTCGTTCCGGGTCTGTTTATCTTGCAACTTATATATATAAAAAAGTATCAGTGCAGTGGCTGTAGCTCGATACGTTCGTTTTACACAACAGTACTTTTCTTTGCAGTAACGTTGGTTTCTGTTCACGAACTGTAGTCTGAAATGCCACATCCGCATTTCTGACAACATCCGTTTTCGCCTTGCTCGAATTATGAAAAACAGTTCGGAAGTTTAGAGACGTCAAACCTGTACGGCTGCGGCCGCGGCAAAATGAGCGATACTTTGGTCTCAGTTGCATGCCACCTCTTGAACAGATCTCGTTGAATAAACTGTCGGTTAAATAAACTATTTAGCCACATTACACCTTTGGCAATTCAACACAACGGTTGTGTAACTCGGTAATGGGGTTGGCAAGGGCTCCTTAACCAGATGAGCTGCATTGAGCCAAATACCGTTATAAAGTGGTGTTACCAACATACCCTGCTTGTTCATTTGCGAGTATCGCAAGCATGCACATATTAACTAGATAAAACCTGTGAATTTTACTACCTTTGTGAATTGAGAATGCTGTGTGTGTTGCGTTGAAGCTTCTCAAATTCCCCATTTTGTTGTTGTTGTTGAAGTTTACATTTCAAATGCGACCCTGTGTGGTTCTGTAGCTCGTCACAAAGTAAGCGTTTTAACAACCAAATGTTGTACCTTCTGCTTTAAATGTGAAGGTGTGTACCGTCCGTACGAAACGTCTCGCCGAGGTGGCGAGATGTTAATTACCTTGCCTGGTATAAAGGAGCTCGTGGGATTCTATCCCGACCCTGTGACGCCTGCTATATATTTGGAGTTTGCATGTCTCTCTCCCCGTGGTTGCTTGGATTTTCCCGCGAGTCCTCCAGGTTTTTCCCCTCCACATTTCGAATCAACATCACGTGTTTAGAGACTTTGGTTGCGATAAATTTCCACACGATAAGCCACTTTGTAGAGCCATAATTTGTGATAGCCAGGTCACTTATGAAAAAGAGCTACAGTGAGGGAAAAAAGTATTTGATCCCCTGCTGATTTTGTACGTTTGCCCACTGACAAATAAATGATCAGTCTATAATATTTTTGGTTGGTTTATTTGAACAGTGAGAGACAGAATAACAACAAAAACATCCGGAAAAACACATGTCAAAAATGTTATAAATTGATTTGCATTTTAATGAGGGAAATAAGTATTTGACCCCTCTGCAAAACATGACTTAGTGCTTTGTGGCAAAACCCTTGTTGGCAATCACAGAGGTCAGACGTTTCTTGTAGTTGGCCACCAGGTTTGCACACATCTCAGGAGGGATTTTGTCCCACTCCTCTTTGCAGATCTTCTCCAAGTCATTAAGGTTTCGAGGCTGACGTTTGGCAACTGGAACCTTCAGCTCCCTCCACATATTTTCTATGGGATTAAGGTCTGGAGACTGGCTAGGCCACTCCAGGACCTTAATGTGCTTCTTCTTGAGCCACTCCTTTGTTGCCTTGGCCGTGTGTTTTGGGTCATTGTCATGCTGGAATACCCATCCACAACCCATTTTCAATGCCCTGGCTGAGGGAAGGAGGTTCTCACCCAAGATTTGACATTACATGGTCCCGTCCATCGTCCCTTTGATGCGGTGAAGTTGTCCTGTCCCTTTAGCAGAAAAACACCCCCAAAGCATAATGTTTCCACCTCCATGTTTGACGGTGGGGATGGTGTTCTTGGGGTCATAGGCAGCATTCCTCCTCCACACACGGCGAGTTGAGTTGATGCCAAAGAGCTCCATTTTGGTCTCATCTGATCACAACACTTTCACCTAGTTGTCCTCTGCATCATTCAAATGTTCATTGGCAAACTTCAGACGGCCATGTATATGTGCTTTCTTGAGCAGGGGGACCTTGCGGGCGCTGCAGGATTTCAGTCCTTCACGGCGTAGTGTGTTACCAATTGTTTTCTTGGTGATTATGGTCCCAGCTGCCTTGAGATCATTGACAAAATCCTCCCGTGTAGTTCTGGGCTGATTCCTCACCGTTCTCATGATCATTGCAACTCCACGAGGTGAGATCTTGCATGGAGCCCCAGGCCGAGGGAGATTGACAGTTCTTTTGTGTTTCTTCCATTTGCGAATAATCGCACCAACTGTTGTCACCTTCTCACCAAGCTGCTTGGCAATGGTCTTGTAGCCCATTCCACCCTTGTGTAGGTCTACAATCTTGTCCCTGACATCCTTGGAGAGCTCTTTGGTCTTGGCCATGGTGGAGAGTTTGGAATCTGATTGATTGATTCTGTGGACAGGTGTCTTTTATACAGCTGAGATTTGGAGCACTCCCTTTAAGAGTGTGCTCCTAATCTTAGCTCATTACTTGTATAAAAGACACCTGGTAGCCAGAAGTCTTTCTGATTGAGAGGGGGTCAAATACGTATTTCCCTCATTAAAATGCAAATCAATTAATAACATTTTTGACGTGCGTTTTTCTGGATTTTTGTTGTTATTCTGTCTCCCACTGTTCAAATAAACCTACCATTAAAATGATAGACTGATCATTTCTTTGTCAGTGGGCAAACGTACAAACTCAGCAGGGGATCAAATACTTTTTTCCCCTCACTGTATATAGCTCAGCGGGACATACGTGATAAAAAATATATTTTTTTAAAACATCACTTCCCCAGTTCACTTTGAGCAGTTGCTTAACGTTCAGTGAATTATAATCGAGACTACATTGGTCCTTGGGGTCGTTTTCCTTTTTACAATTCAGCATGAGCTACAGAAGAGTCCCTCGTATTTAAAAATGTGTGATTATTTTATTTTATTTTACAATGTCACATCTGT
Source organism: Petromyzon marinus (assembly GCF_048934315.1). Classification (NCBI taxonomy): domain Eukaryota; kingdom Metazoa; phylum Chordata; class Hyperoartia; order Petromyzontiformes; family Petromyzontidae; genus Petromyzon; species Petromyzon marinus. Next base: position 4,310,858 of record NC_133720.1, on the reverse strand, counting down.
TCGGAGTTTTGCAGACGTTAGGATCAGTTGCATTGCGTAACGATTTTAAATCACCTTAGGAAACATTGCGACGTGACCTGATGCAACTGGACATCACCGTTGAAATAGCGAAGTCTCACTTTGCGTTGTCATACTCTCAGATGAACCAGACTACCATTTCCCCCCCCCCCCCCCAATTAACTGAAATGTTTTACATACTCTGGTTCTTTCGGTAAGTCATGTAGGTAAAGAAAATAAAAACAAAGATAAAAAATAAATTAAGTCACGACGTTTCGGTCGTAACACAAGCGATCGTCATCAGGCATGACGACGACCCCTTGTGTTGCATGATTTAATTTATTTTTAGCATTTTTTTTTCTTTACCTATGTGACTTTACTGAAAGAACCAGAGTATGGATCCTTGCAGTCACGAAACTTCAAATCTAGAATGAAATGTTTTATATAGGGAGGTTCTTATTTTCAGATTTGACAGATTAATCGGACAATTGGGAACACGTGTCTAACCATGTGGTGATGCATGCGCCGTGTCATTGCAAGCCATCATTTTACTAAATTACACCTTTATGGCTACAATCCTGGCACTTTCTACAGGCAGCCGATGGAATGTTACCAAAAATTGGTCTGGTACGGTGCTTTCATTTATAACCCAATTACATTTCTACCATATCTCATTACGAGTGTATTTATCCTTTTTAAGTCAATGAAAAGGAAACAAATTGATAACATTTGGTGTTCTTGGAAATATTTACTGGTTTGTACATTGTGCTAGCTTTGGCCAAAATGAAAATCCCATCAGACTTCATCTACTCTCGACTTATAATGCACAGAAATGACTTGTCAGGTGTAAACAATTCAATCGAGTTGCTGAATGTAAACTACAAACTAAACTATTTAATTTTATCAGGTAAGGTTCACTGAGCTATGTAGCGCTTTTTCAGAAGCGACCTGGCCACAAATGACAGGGCTTATCACGTGGAAATTTATTGCAGCCGAATACTCTGAACGCGTGACGTTGATTGTAAATGTGGAGGGGGGAAACCGGAGGACCTGGAGAAAAGTCCACGCGAGCACAGGGAGAACTTGCAAACGCCAAATAAACAGCAGGCGTCTGGGTCGGGATTGAACCCACGACCTCCTGCATACCAGGCGAGGCAGTTAACATCTCCTAGCCACCGTGGCGTCACAATGAGCGAATTCGCACAATTTGTAAACGATACCAATCCGTGGCTTCATCCAGGATGAGGGGGTGGTGGGCCGCTCAGGTTATGACAATTGGCGGAACAGCACGGCGCAGGACATTGTTTCACTTACGGTATTGTCAAACAGGACTACATTTTGGGACATGAATCAACCTTTTGTGTCCTTACACTAAAAGTATATACAAGGAAATGGGATGTGTAAGTCGAGTCGTGTCCTTGTAGTGTAAAAAAAAAAAAATGGGTGTAGAATTATTTACACTTTCACGCAGGAAATTGATTGGCCAAGCTGGAACTGTGACCGCTCTTGCGTCAAAGTTCCATCGTCGCGTCAAAACGATTGCCTCGTTGCGGCCCGTCGTTTGACATCCGCCACGCACCTAAGTGACAAGCCGTGGCAAGTGACTCCGGCTAAAAAGAACAAACCCAGACTGCTGTGCACACATCACAAATTTAAAGGTACCCTCTCCAACAGCCGTCAATCTCAAAACATAGCTTTACCAGTCGCCATCCTCGCCATCATCAGCACGACCTTGAAATCCTACGCGGTAGTACAAGGCATCTTATTGTAAAAAGCGAAGGCACACATGAAAGCTGCCTCGTCCGTGTTGACATTGATTGGGATGCCATGGGACTTTTTTTGCCACTATCATTACGGAAAATAAGAGTAGGTTTGACCCTTTCTGGCAATAAAACAGGAGGTGGTAAGATGTTCGAACACTAAATAAGATACTTTTTGCGAGGAATCAAGTCTGCAGTAACCGCACATACTTTTGGTGAACATGCAAACAAACATCGTCTGATAATATTGGCCTTGATGCTGATTGGGCCTACAACCATGCTTGCATGTTCACCACAAGCACGTGTGGTTAATGCAGACTTGATTCCTTGCAAAAGGTTTATGTTTGGTGTTTTATTGCCAGAAAGGGTAAAACATTCTTTTTCATACATGGATTGGGATGTCGTGATGCAGCCACTTGGTAAACTTTACTCACTGGCTTTGTGTGTCCAATCTCTGATGTTGTGTCCATAGCGAGAGACAACCGTTCGCTTTACTGGGGGTCATGGTGAACGCAGCATCACTTAAACTTATTCTACTATAGACGGAAAAGTCTCTATACAAACCCATCAATACATTTATCAAGAAGGTATTATTTGTGTTGTTTTTGCCATTTTATGCTTATGAACTGTCCACAAAATACATTGCAATTTACCACGAATACTGATTTCATTCACCTGGGCTCTTTGGAGCCATAAAGTAGTGGTCGATTCAAGGTTTAACTGCACAGTTGTAAATACAATGTATTCGTGAAAAAGGATCAGCGTGTGGTTTGCAATGTATCGTGTTCACATTTATAATTCTGTGCTCAGCGGAAAAAAAAAACAAATATACTTAAGATATGCGTCATTCAACAAGTGAACGTGTCAGTGGCTGGATGGCTTTGGGGGCGACAGGGGTCGGAGCACCGAGCCCAGCAACGCTGAGATTCCTGGGTTCAAATCCGGGCAGCCACCTTGCGATTTAAACCAGGTTCTCAAGTGTGTCGACTTGGTGGTCTCAGCCGGGTCACCTATGGCTGCACAGGAACAAAAAAAAAGCCGATTTCAAATTATTGTTTTTTTGGTTCGCCTCGCTAAATTGCCTTGGGTAATATGTTCGGGAGTTAAATGCCAGTGTTGAAGTCTTGCTCGCCACGAGAGGGCTTCAGGAGAGAGAGAGTGAATATTTGGTGGTAGAACGTTCAGGGTGCCGTGCGATTGGTGTGGTTTTCAGTTTTCTGGTGATGATGCCTCATTGCATCCGGTAGTTTTATGTACGAGTTCCCTGACCAGGCCAGAGGGCAACACACTGCCAACCTGGTAAATTGGCGATCGAGTGCCATTTGGCAGCACATCGGCTAAGGCGCGCTCCAGGTTATTCCCTGCAAGTTTCCTGAGCAGAAAGTTATTTCTTAAATACTCGCAGGTTTTTATGTGGGACTTGGAGGCCAGGCTTCTATCCATGTTACCCCCCCCCACCCAGACATCTGGAGATTTGGGAGTCATAGCACACTGCTCCACCACATGACACAAAAGAAGTGGCATCTGTTGCACAAATTGTTCAGGTGGAAAACGCTTGCGGTTTTTAGAAGGATCTGGTCAGTCTCCAGCGATGGATATATGCCTCCGATAATATAAGATCGGCTGAGTATTTGCAACGTTGTTGAGGTTTGTGCCCTTGTGCAGCAAGAACTATATCATTTGCAAGATGATGTACATGGAGGTTCACTTATACTTTGCAACGGTGATGGTGCTAGTACCGAGGCTTGATGGTGGAAGGCCATTGTTCACAATTCTCTTGTGGCTGCCTTTACAAGCGAGATGTATCCTGATTAACACGGTTGGCTACGTTCAGTGGGAAAGTTAACATGCGTTACATATGAAAGTACGGTTGGGTGTTATAGGAGAACGGCACCTGATGATGTTGGCCAACCTCAGCAGCAGGCCATGACGACAAACCGGTGTGATGGAGCAAGCAAGAGGAGAGGTCGATCATTGTTGCTGTGCCAAGATTTCTGTTGTCGGTGGAAACCAGTTTCCACCTTATGAGGGTGGCGAAGGCAAACGATTTGTTGTCCCCAGCAGCCGTGGCCGGTTTTATGGAATCCGATATTCGGCTGCGCTGATCATTTTAGGCGGAGCTCGAATTATATCGACGTCCACGTTGGCCCAGATGTGACGGTCTTGCGTTTTGAAGGTTAACTGACGAAGACATCGCACGGGAGAGCCGCTGGAAGGCTTTTGCAGGCTTCCAACTCGGTATGAGAATTAAGACGGTGAGTTGATTACCGTGCACAAATTGCCCTCTCTAGCGCGTGGATGATGAGGTCACTTGGGAAGGAATCTCCGGCCTACTGTTGACATTTTCAGTTGGACCGTTTCCGTGTATCCCGGGGCGTGATGCATTGCTCTGGAAAATAGTTCATAATGGATAAACTTGGTCTCATAACATGGTCGTCAGTTACATAATTGGAACAAAAATAGGGGGGGGGGGTGTTAAAAAAAGTAAAATGTATACAAATGCTGCCACGTGATGATGCGAATGTCCAGATGTCCATGTACCTTTTTGGGGACTCAGGTTTCTTTGTCACTGCCTTATGTGCATCTCTGATGTCCGACTTTTATTGGACTGTCTTCCCACACTTCAGAACTTAAATAAAGTTAATTCGTGTTTTGCTGGTTTTGGTCTTTTGTGCTTTACTTACACACCGTCCTGCAATTCATGTTTGTTTTTATGTATGTTTGTTGAACTTATTTCGCACCCGTGCGTAGGCAACCGCACTTATATGAGGTGTGGGGTGTGGGGGGGAAAGGACAACAAACTAAACACGAGAAATCTCCGCTCTAAAGAATTTAGTTTTCAAAAATAGGCGCTCGGAACACTGAGCAACACTTCAGTTTCCTTACTGCAAATACACGCGGCTGTGAGTTAAATACGTTTTCTGTGCATTTTTCTCTCGTTATTCATATATATAAATATTTGCCAAGTAGTGGGGCTTTATTTTCGTCTTTTTTGTACAGAACCGGATAATTGCTATGCAGCGTTGTGGGATGCTATTCCATGAATGACGCTGTATAAAATTTAATTGTTATCAAGGATGGAGTTAAAAATCACCATCCTGTGCCATCGAGTTATTCTTCAAGGTATCCCGCCATACCTCCTCCACCTCTCCAATAATAAGAGAATGACTATAGCAACCGGCACATCGTACAGAGCACGTTTAGCAATCTGCTCATCGTCCCCACATCCAGCACTGCTGCTGGCTGAGAGACCCTACTGCGTAGCAGCACCATCCCCTACTGGAACTCTACCCCGCTGCACACACGCAGCATCCTAAACGAAAACTGAACTCAATGTGCTGATCGTGGCATTGTCTTTGTACTGTGATCGCTTTTTGGCGTCCTCTGGTCTAACTATTTGTGGTTGCACCCGATTCAAGAGCCGAATGGCTCACAGGGCTATACCAAAATATACTGAACTAAAGACGTCTGTCTTGTGTGGACCAATCCGTTTCAAAGACTGCAATCATATGCTACCAGAGCATGTTTTATTATTTGCATGTTCACAAGTATATGTGGTTAATGCAGACATGATTCCTTGCAAAGGTTTCTGTTTGGTGTTTTAACATCTTAACACAAACCGTTGTATTGCCAGAAAGGGTTAAACCTATTTTTATATTTTGAACTATTACTTCTTTCACCAGGTAAGGCCCACTGAACTGTTTAACTCTTTTTTTCCACATTCTAAATGTGGAGGAAAAAACCCGGAGGACCCAAAGAAAAATCCATGCGACCACGGCGAGATAGGCATGCAAACTCCAAACACGCAGGCGGTCTGGGTTGGGATCGAACTCACGACCTCCTGTACACATGGCGAGGGAGTTAACACATCGCCAACAAAGCTATGGAAATGTGGTCAAACACACGAACCTCCTTTTGAATTATAGGACGCGCCCTTAAATCTTGCTTTCAAATATAGGAAAACTGTGTGTCTTGTGATATGAAGAATACCATAAGTTTACCAAAACTAAATGTCAAACTCCACGATTCAATGTCCAATAAAAAAAGGTTGCATCTACATAAAACACGTTTGTACAGTGTATAAACATTCTTCATGGGGTGTACACTGCAAGCTTCCCTTTTATTGTTTTAAAATCATCGGTTTTAAAAGCATTCAAAAAGTGAAATTATATATTGCCCATAAGGTTGCTTTCTCTGTTTAAAGTGCACCACTTCATCAAGCAGTGACGGCTCTTGGCTCCTGCTGTCGTTTTTGCGCCACTCGAATTTCGACGGCCCCCGGGGGCCCGTAAGCGGCCACCTCTCGTGCGGGAGGCGTCTCGGCGCCTCGCCCGTCGCACTCACCGATGTCCTCTCCTCCCCCCCCCCATGTGTGTGCAGATACTTATGGTTAATGTATGTAGGGTGTGTAGGTATATAGTAGGAGATACTGCAGAGTCAGTAGATACTAATGGCTAATGTATGTAGGGTGTGTAGGTATATAGTAGGAGATACTGCAGAGTCAGCAGATACTACTGGCTAATGTATGTAGGGTGTGTAGGTATTTAGTAGGAGATACTACAGAGTCAGTAGATACTACTGGCTAATGTGTGTAGGTATATAGTAGGAGATACTACAGAGTCAGTAGATACTACTGGCTAATGTATGTAGGGTGTGTAGGTATATATTTGGAGATACTACAGAGTCAGTAGATACTACTGGCTAATGTATGTAGGGTGTGTAGGTATATAGTAGGAGATACTGCAGAGTCGGCAGATACTAATGGCTAATGTATGTAGGGTGTGTCGGTATATAGTTGGAGATACTACAGGGTAGATACTACTGGCTAATGTATGTAGGGTGTGTAGGTATATAGTTGGAGATACTACAGTCAGCAGATACTACTGACTAATGTATGTAGGGTGTGTAGGTATTTAGTAGGAGATATTACAGAGTCAGTAGATACTACTGGCTAATGTGTGTAGGTATATAGTAGGAGATACTACAGAATAGATACTTACTGACTAATATATGTAGGGTGTGTAGGTATATAGTTGGAGATACTACAGAGTCAGTAGATACTACTGGCTAATGTATGTAGGGTGTGTAGGAATATAGTAGGAGATACTACAGAGTCAGTAGATACTACTGGCTAATGTATGTAGGGTGTGTAGGTATATAGTAGGAGATACTACAGAGTCAGCAGATACTACTGGCTAATGTATGTAGGGTGTGTAGGTATATAGTAGGAGATACTACAGAGTAGATACTACTGGCTAATGTATGTAGGGTGTGTAGGTATATAGTTGGAGATACTACAGAGTCAGTAGATACTACTGACTAACGTATGTAGGGTGTGTAGGTATATAGTTGGAGATACTACAGAGTCAGTAGATACTACTGGCTAATGTATGTAGGGTGTGTAGGTATATAGTAGGAGATACTACAGAATAGATACTACTGACTAATGTACGTAGGGTGTGTAGGTATATAGTAGGAGATACTACAGAGTAGATACTACTGACTAATGTATGTAGGGTGTGTAGGTATTTAGTAGGATATACTGCAGTGTCAGTAGATACTACTGGCTAATGTATGTAGGGTGTGTAAGTATATAGTAGGAGATACTACAGAGTCAGTAGATACTACTGGCTAATGTATGTAGGGTGTGTAGGTATATAGTAGGAGATACTACAGAGGCAGCAGATACTACTGACTAATGTATGTAGGGTGTGTATATATAGTAGGAGATACTACAGAGTCAGCAGATACTACTGACTAATGTATGTAGGGTGTGTAGGTATATAGTTGGAGATACTACAGAGTCAGTAGATACTACTGACTAATGCATGTAGGGTGTGTAGGTATATAGTAGGAGATACTACAGAGTCAGTAGATACTACTGACTAATGTATGTGGGGTGTGTAGGTATATAGTTGTAGATACTACAGAGTCAGTAGATATTACTGACTAATGTATGTAGGGTGTGTATGTATATAGTAGGAGATACTACAGAGTCAGCAGATACTACTGGCTAACGTATGTAGGGTGTGTAGGTATATAGTTGGAGATACTACAGAGTCAGTAGATACTACTGACTAATGTATGTAGGGTGTGTATGTATACATGCATACAAAATAAGTATTTTTCTGGGGTGGCAGGTGGAGGTCGACCATTGTAACCCTGTTGGATCAAATTAATATTATTGGTTCTTTCGGTAAAGTCACGTATATAGAAAATAAAAATAATAAAATTAAATTAAATAGAAAATAATAAAAACTTAAAACCCACGACGTTTCGATCGCAACACATCTCGGTGAGGGGGGGGGGTCCACTTTCTACAACTTTTTGGTTCAGGCCTTCTGAAAGGCTCTCATCATTTCGTTGATGGCCAAACGGGCACACGGAAGGCCGGGATTTCATAATAGATGTTGCTGTCCGCATTGATACACGTCCTGATGTTGGTGACGCCTTGGTGGCGAGATGTTAACTACCTCGCCTGGTATGCAGGAGGTCGTGGGTTCGATCACGACCCTGACGCCTGCTGCTGCTGTATATTTCGAGTTTGCGTGTCTCTCTCCTCGTGGTCGCGCGGTTTTCCCCTCCACATTTAGAATCAACATCGCGCGTTTAGAGAGTATTTGGCTGAATTTCGATTTAAAGCTTTCGTGACTGCAAGGATTCATCTTCTTTGGTTCTTTCGGTAAAGTCACGTAGAATGAGAATAAAATAATAAATTTTTATTGTGTTATTTTATTTGATCAATTTATTATTTTATTCTCATTCTACGTGACTTTACCGAAAGAACCAAAGAAGATGAGTATTTGGCTGGTTTAAATCTCCACACGATAAGCCACTTCGTTGAGCTATCATTTGTGATGGCCAGGTCACGTCTGAAAAAGTGCACCATAGCTCAGTGGGGCCTTACCTGGTACAATAAATATCAGTTTAACACGTAGTAGGCTTTCGCGACCAATATTATTCATAATAAAGGTTTTTGGGTGAGATCGCGTTATTTATAAATGTGTCGTAACCCTCCACCACCCGACACGGCCAATCGGCAAAAAAGTATTACGTTGACAAAAGACAAATAGTTCACTACTTAAGCCCACCGGTGTGTTGAAGAGTAATCGCTTACCAATCGATTATATAATTACAATACTCCCCCCCTCCGCCTCAAATCACTGCACCTGAATGAGTTAAATGATGACGTCACCCTGCTGCTCTATTTAAGACCGGGAGCAAGTGAGGGCTTTACCATTCTGGCGAATTGCCCGATGATGCTGGATGTAATTACCAGCGAAACGTCGTACTCAAACTGTAAATGTTGTGGATTCACTCTTCAACACACCGGTGGGCTAAAGTAGTGAACTATTTGTCTTTTTGTCAACGTGACACTTTTTTGCTGATTGGCCGTGTCGGGTGGTGGAGGGTTACGACACATTTATAAATAACGTAATCTAACCCACAAACCTTTATTATGAACAATAAATATCGTTTAAATTTTGATGTAAAGCTTTCGTGACTGCAGGGATTCATATTCTTGGTTCTTTCGGTAAAGTCACGTAGAAGGGAAACAATAAAAAAATAAAATATATTATTAATATAAATATCGTTTTGTTAACGTTTTTCTTCAATACGTTAAGTGGCTGCTGAAAATGTACACTATCCAACAGGAGTACACTATTACGCCACTATTTTAGAAATGTTGAAAGGTGTGCAGAGTAATACAACACCTAAGATACTAAATATATTCTGCGGCAATTCTCAAAGATATTCCTTAAGATTTGGAACGTCCGCTAAACGTGAAACCTTATCTGACTGTACGGTTATTGGAATTCAAACATTTTTTGTTGTTTTCCTTTTACCCCGACGCTGCGTTCTATTTAAGACGTGGCTCACGAATTTTTGCTTTTGCATTCACATCAGATTACACCAACACGAGAAATTATATAACCCCGAGTGTCTCAGAGGTCAGAGCTTCAGGGGCTCAGAGCTTGCACATCTCACGGAGCCTGGGTTCAATTCCAGGCACATGTCTGTGATTACGAACCGAGTTTCTCGAGGGTTGTGAGTTCACGGTCGCCAACGACTACGCCTCAATGTCACAAAACGTTGGACGTGAGAACGAAAAGTTGGTTGGCAGTCGTGTGACAAACATTAGTCTTCTGGTTTGAAGCTTTCGTGACTGCAGGAATCCATACTCTTTGGTTCTTCCGGTAAAGTCACGTAGGTATCAAATAAAATAAGATAAATCACGACGTTTCGGGCGCGACACAAGCGTCTGATGACGGACGCTTGTGTCGCGCCCGAAACGTCGTGATTTATTTTATTTGATACCTACGTGACTTTGCCGAAGGAACCAAAGAGTATTAGTCTTCTGGTCAGGAGTGCGTGAGAAAAGTGTCTCTTCCTAACTTGCGCGGACCTTAATGTCACTTGAAGGGATCTCCGAGGCAGCTCTGTGATATCTGCTTCTGCGGGACATTCTCGAACACGTAAGGGTCGCACTGCACTGCGAGAGATCCGAATGGAATCTTCTACCTTTTTACACGCTTTCATTTAACTCACTGTCTGTTGTTGTATCCTCAAATCTTCTAACTCAATTTTAACCCACTTCCCAATGTGGTATCGACTCCAAACTTGGTATACTTATGTCATACTAATGCCAATACCATATTCTATCATAAAAATATTTATTTTTAAACCTTATTTTTTATATGTTATGTTTCGGTTTGGCTCTAATTGTCCACGCTCAACTGACGTTGGCTGTAATTGGCCACGGTCCCCTTACGTCGTGGCAAGCTTCGGGGCCACTTCCTGGAGTCGTGGAGTTCTTCCATTACTCGTGCATTTCATAAAAGCGTGTTTGAATTTTTTTTTTAATATTACTTATTGTGTTTAAGTTTGTTGTCCCTCCCCCGCACCTCCGATTAGCACGGTTGGCTCCGTACGGGTGCGAAAGAAGTTTTACATTCCGACGTACATCTCATGACGCCACCCCTATAGGACTATCGGCGGATAAAATCTGGACGAAAAATAAATAAAAAGGATTAAAGTAAATTGTATCAGCCAAGAAATTTGGTACATACAAAAAACAAACTGGGTTTTTTTTTTGCAATCAAAGAAGCAACAGGGATGTTGTTTAGTTTCTCTGCATGCCTGTGATGGTCCTGTTGTTGTCCGACCTTTGAAGATAAAACGGCACGGGGTGCACAGACGCTGCGTCCAATGTACGCACGCGCGCTGCGTAAACACGCAATCACCGAGTCGCATTGCCACGGGCGAAAATTATCGTCGCCGTTCCAAGTGATTCTACGACCCAATATTGGACCTTTAGTTGTACGTATGTTGAATTTCTCTCGCGCAGAACGTCGCCAACCCCGCTAATCGGCGGTGCAAATTCCAAATGTCGTGACGATTCTGGTTCCGCTCTTGGTATTAAGGGGACCGCGCCCTTTTGGCTGACACTCTGCGCAGATGATGAGATAGCGCGTCTGCCTCTTAGTGTTTTCGGGACCACCCTGCCAAATGGGTGAGCGCTGAACCCGAAAAAGGTCCCAATTCCTTATGCCGATCCTCCCCTACCGTCCCTCCTGTTGCGGCTCCTCCAGCAATGAACAAAAGTCTCCATAATAGAGGTGTTCTTGGGTTAGGTCGCCTAAATAAAAATGTGTCGTTAAACCCGCCACCACCCGACACAGCTAAATAGTGAAGGTTTGTCACGTAGACAAAACGTGGCCAATTCGTTACTAGTTCATCACACCGGTGTGTTGGAGAGCTCGCCCACAGTAACTCGAATTGTAAATGTTGTGGGTTAGCTCTCCAACACACCGGTGTGCTGAACAAATAACGAATTGACCACGTTTTGTTTACGTGACAAACCTTCACCAATTGGCTGTGTCGGGTGGTGGCGGGTTTAACGACGCATTTTTATTTAGGCGATCTAACCCAAAAAACACCTACACTGTATTATGGAGACTTTTGTTCATCGTAACGAATTGGCACGTTTTGTCGCTAAAACAAAAATACCCTCGTCGTTCAGCGGCACTGCCAACAACTGCTGACAATGCAAATGTATCTGTCGCTACATGAACTATCAATGAATCGCAGTGGTATCCAACGCCGCTGTGATGACTCACCAAACGAAGACGCACATTACACCAGCCTGTGCGCCCTGCCCCACCAAACAGCCGACAACAAATTTAAACACGAAAAACAGTTCTAAGGAAATGAGTTCGTCAACCTAGGTGATTTACAAGTGCTTAGCTCCAGTGGCTTCCTCACATCGGAAGGGAAGAGCGTTCCAGACGGCCGCGGAAGCAGCGTCTGAAAGCGTCGCGCGATGCTGTGGCCCCTTCTTTGTTCGACAGTTCTCCGAAAGCCGCTGCTACTGCTGCGAGGATGACCCGAGTTTGTGCTACCCCCACTGTGCCAACTTGCCGTGCTTTAACGTATGCAACACACAAAATACAAAGATCCCCCGTGTAACCTTAACAGGACTTTGAGCAGGTGCTGTTAGCGAGCACCTATTCAAGGCTGGAATGGCATACGAGGGACGGTGGTGTGGTTAGTACTATGCCCGACCGCCTTTGTCTCCCCAGTGTTGGTGGTTACACCTATGTCAACTCATTTAGAGGACGACTCTCGAAGAGAGAGAGAGAGGACGACTCAAGAAGCGCGAGAAGGAACCACAGGCGAAGCGGGAAGGCAGCAACGCAGTGAGCCGGTGCCAAAGTTCCCTCCCAAGCTCTGCGGCCCTCTATATATCATGGTGGTACCGGCCAATGAACATATGGGGGGAGGAAACCGGAGCACCCGGAGACAAGCCGCGCGTGCGAGGGGGCAACGCTTTATCCCGTGGAGTTGGCGCACGTGGAGTCCACCATGCTCCTGGCGAGACAGGGCCTACGGGGTCACAACGCGACACGTCTGGTCACGTGTGCGTCGCACGCAACTGCTGCCTCGTGATAAGACGCATCACCAGCTTCTGATTTGAAGCACTTGGAAATTATTCCGTGTGATGGTCCGGAAAAAAATAAAACACGGTGGCATTTTTTTGTGTGTTTTGCACGGAAGACCGGTGGTGCCTGAGCGCGAGTGATATTCACGCAGACGTCTGCCTTGACACCGTGAATATTGAATGCGCTCTAAATAATATCTCCGACATTACATTTGTCAGAAAAGCTCTATGTCATTCTCTTGACATTGTATGGGGGACGGGGCGGGGGGTGACATGCAACGTGTAGGGCATTTACCCGTCAACAGAATTATTGCCCAGTTTGTTGTTCATGTCAATGGCAATGGGATGAGCTTATTCGATTACAAACTATCACGTACAGAACACCACCCCCTCCCCCCCGTGTGTAGCCCTGCACGGTTTGTTTGGGGCAAGTGCTGTTAGCGAGCAGCGCCTATGAAGGCCGGCACGGCACACGTGGGGGTGGGTGGCCAGCACCACGCCCGGCCGTTTTTGTCTCCAGAGTGGCGATGTTTTACATATCGCACCATGTACTCATTTGAGGCTGAGTTGACCTAGTGGAGGCCCCAGGACCGGTTTAGATAATCGTCGCTGGCGTTGGTGGCCGTAAGCAGTGAATCGAACTCGGGTCGCCGGGTTTGTAGCGCAGCACGCTAACCCACTACACTACCGGTCCCCACTCATCAACTAAAAAACACACACACAAACCACACACAACAACCACCACCGCCATTCGCCATTAAGTGGCGATGACTGCACGACGGCGCTCGTGCCAGGCTACGTGCACGTTGAGGCCACGTGAAGTGTCGAACGCCCGCTGGCAGGAGGTCACGGACCCAGCAGGTGCCACGGGTCGACTGACTGAGATGACACGCACACACTACACACACCACACTACACACACCACACTACACACACCACACTACACACACCACACTACACACACCACACTACACACACCACACACACACTACACACGCACACCACACTACACACCACACTACACACACACATCACACACACCACACTACACACATCACACACACACCACACACACCGCACTACACACACCACACACACCACACTACACACATCACACACACACCACACACACCGCACTACACACACCACACACGCCATACTACACACACCACACACACACCACACACACCGCACTACACACACCACACACACCATACTACACACACCACACAAACCACAGAAACACACCACAAACACACCACAAACACACCACACACACAGCACACACACAGCACACACTACACACACCACACACACAGCACACACTACACACAGCACACACTACACACACCACACACACAGCACACACAACACACACCACACACACAGCACACACTACACACACCACACAGCAAACACTACACACACCACACGCACAGCACACACTACACACACCACACACACAGCACACACTACACACACTACACACACCACACACACTACACACACCACACACACAGCACACACTACACACACCACACACACAGCACACACTACACACACCACACACACAGCACACACTACACACACCACACACACACCACACACTACACACACCACACACACAGCACACACTACACACACCACACACTACACACACCACAGACACAGCACACACGCTACACACACCACACACATTCTTACAGTGTAACATGTCGCGGTGCACGCTGTCTGTCGGTTTGCGGTGTCTGCACCTCGCCTTTCGCAGCGGTCATTCATAAATTAAAGCGGTCGGCCACGCAGTCTCGGCTTGCTGCTTCTGGCCACGTAAGCCTCTGGGCGATGGGCCAACCCCTCCTCCTGATACGCCACTGCAATTTATTTAAGATACATTTAAATGCGGCGTTGTGATATCGCTCGAGAGACGATAATAATAACATCGCACGGACGAGGAACGTGGCAGGCGTTCAAGAAAGGCACCTCTGCGGCAGGCGTAATAAACTACTAAACTAAAATAAAACTATGTTTTATTTATAAAACGACGTTTTATTTTACCAGGTAAGGCCCACTTTGCTGCTATACAGCTCTTTTTCAGAAGCGAGCTGGCAATCACAAATGATAGCTCAACGCAAGTGGCTTATCACGTGAAAATGTATAGCCTCCGAATGCTCTTAAACGCGCGTTTATAAACGTGGAGGGAAAACCCGGAGGACCCGGAGAAAAATCCACGCGAACACGGCGAGAGAGACAGAGAGAGAGAAACACGCAAACTCCAAATTTACAGGTGTCAGGGTCGGGATCGAACCCACGCCCTCCTGCATAGGGGCCATGTATTGAGTGGGTACGCAAAAATCTGTCAAAACTTGACCCCTCCACCCCTCCCTGTACGCACGCGAATACCTATAGAACGGCCGATATTTAATCCACGCAGAAACGATCAAGGATTAATAATATTAACGTGTTTAAGCAAACAGATAGTTCACCGCCAGACTATCTAACTCATTAGAAGGCAAATGTAGACAAATTATTATCGAGGCTTCACCCCCTCCCCCCGTTTCCTATGCGTACATTATCAGTACACCCCCCCCCATACGCACGCGTACGCATTAACCCCCCCCCCCCCCTCCATGCGTACGTACCAGATGGATGGCCCCATACCAGGCGAGGTAATTAACATCTCGCCACCGTGAATTGGAGTTGGCACGGTTCAATATCGGATTTAACGTTCTTGTTCGGTTGTTTGGTCATTCTGCGTCCACAGAGACATTCAGGAGCCGTGCGCCGCACGTAACGACGGCTAAAGATGAAGCCCCCTGACCATTATAGCTCACAGCACCGCTGGTTGAAGGGCCCTGCCACTAACCCCAACGTATATCACAATCGAATCTTGAGTTAAAGCTTTCGTGACTGCAGGGATTCATATTCTTTGGGTCTTTCGGTAAAGTCACGTATTTTCTTTGAACCTATCTGCGTGACTTTACCGAAATACCCAAATAATATGTATATTACAATTGGTTGACGTTTCAGGCAATGGCCCTTGCTTCAGATATAGAGAGAGAAGGGCCCATTGCTTTTCGCTTGCCTCAAACGTATGTGTGTCAGAAGTCAGTGTCAGAAGTCAGTGTGTGTGTATGTATGTGTGGCTTAAGCACAGCAAGTTGGCACTGTAGGGGGCACAGGTGGTGCATCAGCCAGTCATCTCGGTCATCTCAGTCAGTCGACCCGTGGCACCTGGGTCTGCCCCGTGACCTCCTGCCAGCGGGCGTTCGACACTTCACGTGGCCTCAAGGTGCACATGGCCTGGCACAAGCGTCGTGGTGACGTCACCGCCACTTAGTGGCGAATGGCGGTTGTTGTTGTTTGTGTTAGAAGTCAGTGTGCGTGTGTGTGTGTTAGAAGTCCGTGTTCGTCGTAGTTGATGTGATCATAACGCTGTGCCGCTGTGTGCGTGTGCACCATTGAAAGGGCTCGCAGGATTAAAGTTGTCATTGTTATTTAATTTATCTTTGGCGAGACAATATCCGGTGCGGACTGGTTCACTTGCAGGTATTTTTTTGGATTTCACTCGCCCACGCCTGTCCTGCAATGGCATCACACCGCCTGTGAAATTTGTGGACACAGCACACAACTGTGTACACAACAACAATGACTCGTGGCGAAAATAAATAAGCGGACAGGACGCAACCATGCTGCCCATATCTGTCCAGACCGCATTAACAAAAAATGAAATAAAAATGTAAAAATGTGCACACATCCCAAATCAGCCACACGCTGCAACGCCCCGTGGATTAGAGCGCTCATTATACTGACACTAACAAATACAAAAATACCTTTAAAAAAAATCTAAATCTTTTTTGTGAGTGCATAAATCTTGCACCTCGTTAAAAGTGACCCAAGCACAGCTAAAGTGGGAGCCCACACGCGGGTGGGAAGCGCCTCGCAGCCCACTTGGTTCGCGACACAAACACGCGACTTTGCTGTGATTTACGAGATAAACAGACCCGGGTCTACGAAAATTGCTTCTTAAAGAATTTGTTTTGATGATCGTCGGCATCTAGAGATCGTTGATCTCTCACCACTCCCCTCCTGATCCATATTAGAGCTTTTTTTCCCGCATATTTCTGGATCGACAGCGGGGTTCTGCTGAATTTCCAATGCAGTTGCAGCATCCCACCCACACCTCCGATTCGCATTATTGGATACGTACGGTGCGAAAGAAGTGCAACATACAGCGAAAACAAACATACTGCCCGCAGACTAACACTACACATAGACTAACACTACCCATAGATTAACACTTCCCATAGACTAACACTGCCCACACACTAACACTACCCATAGACTCAACACGGCACCTCCGATAATATAATTATTATCACGGTTGGATACGTACGGTGCAAAAGAAGTTCAACACACAGCACACACATACATACTGTCCATAGACTGATACTACCCATAGACTAATACTACAACATAGACTCAACACTGCACCTCCGATTGGTCTACGTACGGCGCCATCTGGTTGAGCACCAATTGGGTCGAGGCTCAAAAGAAAGCCGTCCCTTGGTGTGGACCAATCAGTTTCAAGGACAATGCATCATATTATCATAGTATGTTTTTTTTTGTTTGCATTTTGACTGCAGGTATTGTGGTTAATGCAGTAACATGAATCCTTGAAAAAAAAGGTTTCAGTTTTGTTGCCAGAAAAAAATGGGAAAAACCACTATTATTACATTTTGGTACTGGCAAAGGAGGTCTAATGATGAAGTCCAACAGACATTCGTACAATAGGCGGCTATTAATGTGACGTCACATTGACCCCCCTCTATGTAAGACCACAATTATGGATGCTGGCTGCTGTTGTGACAATGCGAAACGTCGCGCGGTGCTCGAATCGTAAACGTTGCGGTGTGGGGGGGTGGGGGGGGGTTACGACCCAGCACACCGCCTGTGCTGAACTCGTAACCCATTGGCACGCTTTGTGCACCGCGAGCAAACCCCGCCAATCGGCTGTGTCGGGTGGTGGCGGGTATTGCCGACGCATTAAAACCCCCTTCATTACAGACACGTTCCGGTGCATCCAGCCAATGTCTCGTCCACGCCAGACAGCGGCGGCGGCGGCAGCAGCAGCAGAAGCGGACGAACGGAACGCGCTTCGGGGTAGGAGTCGTCACGTGTGGCCACTCGGGTTCAATGCGCGCGCGCGTGCGTGCGTGCGCGTGCACCCTAAGCCTTGCGCGGTGCCGATTAAACTCGGCCCGACTCGACCGCGCGAGTCTTGCTGCTAGCACCGGACCCCAAAGACAAAGATCACCCCCCCCCCCACACTCCGTGTGTATAGCCTTAAGACCTTGTCTCAGTAGCTTTATCTCTCTCTCGCTCGCTCACCTGAAGACGGTCGCTTGTGTGTTGCGATCGAAACGTCGTAATCTATGAATGTTCTACCCACGTGACTTTACCGAAAGAACCAAAGAGTATGGAATTCCGGCAGTCACGAAAAGCTTCAAATCAAGACTTAAAGAGACTGTTGGGGCAAGTGCTGTGAGCGAGTTGCAACTATGAACGCCGGGACTGTGGCACACGAGGGGGTGGGTTGCTAACGCTACGCACACGGGCGCCTTTATCTCCCCGGCGGTGATGTTTACACGCCCGGGTATTCGTTTGAGGCTGAGTCGACCTAGGGGAGACCCAGGGCCCGCTTCAAATAATCGTCACCGGTGTCGGCCGTGAGCGGGAATCGAACTCGGGTCGCTGGGTTCGTAGCGCAGCATAGCGCTAACCGCTACGCCACCGCTCCTCACACTCATACAGGGGTGGGGGGGGGGGGGGGCATACACGTGGTACGAACGTCACACACGTCACAAAGAAAAAGGGCAGCCGAGTCGGGAATCGAACCCAGGCGCTCCTTGCTGTGCGGCAAACGCGTTCCGACTGCGCGACACCGCCGCCCGGTATAGCGCACTGTGTTACCACCCCTAAGGTGCATCAAAGTGTCCCTTCAAGTCCACACGTGTCCAACCGTCCAACCCAGTGGCTCTTAACCTTTAGTCCGCGACCTTGCAACCCCTTTGGGTTCTCAATTGTTGTTGTTTTTTTTTTTACAATGTTAATAAATGCGCAGATGTTTACATGAAACAAAGTCGTTTGCACTCACGCGCCCTTGCTTGATTTGCACGGGCGCGTGACTGGGAATCTCACTCGGGTCCGCTGGGCTTCGGAGCAGAGCGCGCTCGCCGCAACGCCGCCCCGAGCGAATCTTCACACAACAACAACAACAACACCCACACCCCCACATCACCAGGGCAGTTCGTGCCAGGCTAGGTACACTTTGAGGACACCTGAAGCAGCAGGCCAGAACTCGCTCGGTGTAGGATGTCACGAGACAGATCCAGATGCTGGCGGGTTACCGTGGGGGGTGGGTGGTGGGGGTGGGTGTGGTTGACTTGGCAGATCGCGCCTCCGATTAGCACGGCTGCTCTAAGTGCGGTGCTAAAGAAGTTCCACGCACGTGTCAAGGTGACAATTTCGCGGACTGTTTAAGATGAACCGAAAGCCGATGATGACACGGCCGAATGTAACGTGGCCGTGTCAGTGTCACCGAAGCGTATCGTCATCAGACCCGTCGGGAAGAGCTTGATGGGGCGATGGTGTGGGAGGTGAGGAGGGGATGGAGCGCGCCCTTCAAGTTGTGTTTTTGAAATATTTTTTTTACTCCCGAGCGGAGAGGTACACAGCGAGATGAAACCGGAGCTGGCTCGGTGCGAGAGGCCAAACTCTGCCCCGAATTCCACAAGAAAACTCCCTCCTCTCCGAAGGCCACCGTCGTCACCGAGAAGGCCCAACGCCACCGTGGCCAGAGAATGGGGGACGGGTCAAGGGCGTTTGGTGGCCTGAATGGGGGGGCGGCTGTTAAAGATGTGGACATTCAATTGCTTACTCGATTGCTGTGTCTGAGATGCGATGCACACACGCGGTACACCGCAATGCACACACGTGGTACACACAATGCACACACGTGGTACACACAATGTACACACGTGATACACACAATGCATACACGTGGTACACACAATGAACACACGTGATACACACAATGCATACACGTGGTACACACAATGCACACACGTGATACACACAATGCACACACGTGGTACACACAATGCATACACGTGGTACACACAATGAACACACGTGATACACACAATGCACACACGTGGTACACACAATGCACACACGTGATACACACAATGCATACACGTGGTACACACAACGCACACACGTGATACACACAATGAACACACGTGATACACACAATGCACACACGTGATACACACAATGCATACACGTGGTACACACAACGCACACACGTGATACGCGCGACGCGACGATTGTGGCGATGTGGTGTGCCAACAGAAGGTAGTGGCGCAAGATCAGTTGTTGTGCTGTACTTCTGTGTTCTCACGTCTACGCTCTCAGCCATTACCAACCCGCGGTGACCAGCGGAGTGAAGTATGGTTTCGGTGTGTGCCGCGATATTTATTTGTTTATAGGCACGGCAGCACCGAGAGGGCTGAAGACATTTTGAACAAAACACGCACATTTTTAATGAGGTCAGAAATATGTAACTCGAATAACGTGAATTATTAAGAACACCAGAGCCACGGATCACATTTGAAATGAAAGAGAACGCATAAGGTTTATATTGATTTTAAATATTAATACGGTAACATAAATTTCCTTTTACATCGGCACAATTGCCGAAATGCCCCGTCGACTTGCAATGCATACCCAGGTAACACGGGTGACGTCGAACCAACGTTCGGCCAATTCCATGGCCAACGTTGGCACGACGTTGGCTCGACGTTTGGAACCGTTGGACCAACGTTGACTCGACGTCGCCCACAGCACGTGTCCAACCGTCCCAACCCAGTGACTCTTAACCTTTAGTCTGCAACCTCGCACCTAGCGGGTTCTCAATCGTAAATCAAAAAACGGTAGAATGTTAATAAAACACACAAAGTGTTTGATGAAACAAAGTCGTTGGCACTCACGTGGCCGTGCTGAATTTGTGTTTTCGATCATTTACCTTCTAAAAAAAAAATCTGGCCATGTCTCGCACCCCCACCCCACCCCCAGAAAGGGCATCTCACACTCCCGGGGGTGCAGGTGGCTACGTGCACCCCCCCCCCCCCCCCAGGTTAAAGACCACTGCTCTAATCTTTCATGACATTGACACCCCCCGTGCCATTTAGACTCCTGCAGTGACCACCGGAGTGAGACCGTCTCGCCTGGCTACTGGATGTCACCCACCCCCCCCCCCCCCGTCCTTGTTTCTCTATCTCTGTGAGTTTCTCTATCTCTGTGTGTGTCTCTATCTCTGTGTGTGTCTCTATCTCTGTGTGTGTCTCTATCTCTGTGTGTGTCTCTATCTCTGTGTGTGTCTCTATCTCTGTGTGTGTCTCTATATTTGTGTGTGTCTATATCTCTGTGTGTTTCTCTATCTCTGTGTGTGTCTCTATCTCTGTGTGTGTCTCTATCTCTGTGTGTGTCTCTATCTTTGTGTGTGTCTATATCTCTGTGTGTTTCTCTATCTCTGTGTGTTTCTCTATCTCTGTGAGTTTCTCTATCTCTGTGTGTGTCTCTATCTCTGTGTGTCTCTATCTCTGTGTGTGTCTCTACCTCTGTGTGTGTCTCTATCTCTGTGTGTGTCTATATCTCTGCGTGTTTCCCTATCTCTGTGTGTCTCTATCTCTGTGTGTTTCTCTATCTCTGTGTGTCTCTATCTCTGTGTGTGTCTCTATCTCTGTGTGTCTCTATCTCTGTGTGTGTCTCTATCTCTGTGTGTGTCTATATCTCTGTGTGTTTCTCTATCTCTGTGTGTCTCTATCTCTGTGTGTGTCTCTATCTCTGTGTGTGTCTCTATCTCTGTGTGTTTCTCTATCTCTGTGTGTCTCTATCTCTGTGTGTTTCTATATCTCTGTGTGTTTCTCTATCTCTGTGTTTCTCTATCTCTGTGTGTTTCTCTATCTCTGTGTTTCTCTATCTCTGTGTGTTTCTCAATCTTTGTGTCTTTCTCCATCTCATTTGGTGACCTCCGATGACCCCACCGACTCTGCCTTCGAACACCGCTTTAATGGTTGCAGTCCCCTGCCCGACTCGCTCCGGTTCATTTGGAGCCGAGTGCGCAAATGCCTGGCGCAGTCTCGCTCGCTGGGGTTCAATGTCGCTCCCTTTTCACTTTTCATTTGCCCCACTCGCAGTTCCTGATTGCCCGAGCTGCGTTACCGCAACGAGGGAGTTCTCAACCTCTTCAGTACAATGGCCACAACCACCTCCTCCTCCTCCTCCTCTCTCTCTCTCTCTCTCAATCAACTGGTCCCTGCCAACTCAGCCAGCATGATAATCAACAACAGAAGCAAAAACAACAACAACCGATGTCGTTGGCTTGATGAGGCTTAAATTTTGATTTAAAGCTTTCGTGACTGCAGGGTTTCATATTCTTGGTTCTTTCGGTAAAGTCACGTAGAAGGGGAACAATAAAATAATATATTTCATATTTTTATTATTTTATTGTTTCCCTTTTACGTGACTTGACGAGGCTTGTTGTTGTTGTTGTCATGACCGGTACTCGAATTGTAAATGCTGTTGTGGGTTTACTCTCCAACACACCGGTGTGCTGAACGAGTAACCAATTGGCCTCGTTCTGTTTACCTGACAAACCTGAACTAACTGGCTGTGTCGGTCGGTGGCAGGTTCGACACTACATTTATGCGATTTAACACAACAACAAAAACAAACCCTCTATTATGGATACCATTGGTCGTGAAAAGCCTCCTACCCACTACGCGTTACGCCGACACCCGACTTGACGACGCATTCAATGCCCAGAAATGTAGTTATTTAAATGTATAAACAGGTGTGTGTGTGTGTATGTCGACGTTAAATGTGTTTGACTCAGCCTCAGATGAGTAGCTGATGCCGTGGTGTGTAAACATCGCCACGAGAGAGACAAAGGCGCAGAAGATAGATAGATAGATAGAGCCGATTTATCTTTGGTTGTCTTGACACAAACACACGCCACCACCCATTCCCTGCCATATTTAATCAATCGGCTTTACGTTAAATTATTATTTAAGTTTAAAAACATTTTTAAATCGGCTGCCCGCATGGGGGTGGGGGGGGGGGCAGCCAAAGGGGCCATTGCGTCCCATTCCTGAGGCCCCCAGCAGGTTACCGACACCCTGAGCACGAGGGGACTCTGACCGCGTGGCTTCTTACCGTTGGAAGATTTTTTTAATTGAAAATTTTCAAAATATACAACAACAACAAAAATCTACTTAGCGAACAGATAGACGGGGACATTTCTACCTCCCCCCCCCCACCACCGCTGTGAGTGATGCGGAGTGGAAACCGAAACGTGGAGATTCCATTAGGAACCCATCCGCCTCTCTCGCTCACGCACCTCCGTTAGCCTCTTACGGCGGAAGACGAAGAGTCATTGGGGTTACGGTTGGATTGGGGAATAGACGCTGACTCGTATCGGGAATAGGTGACTCGTATCGGGAATAGGTGACTCGTATCGGGAATAGGTGACTCGTATTGGAATAGATGACCCGTATCGGGAATAGGTGACTCGTATCGGTAATAGGTGACTCGTATCGGGAATAGGTGACTCGTATTGGGAATAGGTGAGCCGTATCGGGAATAGGTGACTCGGATCGGGAATAGGTGACTCGTATTGGGAATAGGTGACTCGTATCGGGAATAGGTGACTCGTATCGGGAATAGGTGACTCGTATCGGGAATAGGTGACTCGTATCGGGAATAGGTGACTCGTATTGGGAATAGATGACTCGTATCGGGAATAGGTGACTCGTATCGGGAATAGGTGACTCGTATCGGGAATAGGTGACTCGTATCGGGAATAGGTGACTCGTATCGGGAATAGGTGACTCGTATCGGAAATAGGTGACTCGTATTGGGAATAGATGACTCGTATCGGGAATAGACGACTCCTATCCGGACACAGCACGTGCGAGAACTTAGCAACATCTCTCGAAGCCGAACTAATGAACACGAAGTAACAAATAACTCAACTTTTGCAGCAGCAGCTGCGGCAGCGGTAGTGGTAGTGCCTTACGCCGACAAAATCCGTACAACGCCATCCGTCCCATTTTTGCGGCGGCGTTCCGGAAAACATCGAGAGAGCGAGAAACGCAAGGCCCCCTCCGGGCGTCGTGCCGAGGGGTCATTTCAAAGCGTCAAGGCGAAAAGCCATCGCCACGATCCAAACGAGCACGCAACGACGCACCGACGCACAATGATGAATGCGATATGAACGCTATACGTGACCTCAGGCTGTCGCCAAGGTCACGATATTAACTTGAGACGACCGAGGCTGCGGGTGCTTGGGTTGGTGGTGGATGGGAGGGGAGAAGTGGTGGGGGAGGAGGAAGAGGAGGGGGGGTAGAGACGCAAGCGATGAGAGAGCGCTTCGGGGGCTTGGTGCAGTAAAAGTTGTTCCAAGGACACACGCACAAAAGAGAACAGTCTTCCGCCAAGGGTAAAAAAACGTCTCCCATCCCGTGTAGCCTCCGAGGGGCTGTTGGGGGGGCGCAAGTGCTTCTCGGCGAGCGATCACCACAAAGGCAAAGACCTCCCCGTGTCGCCTCTAACGCGCGGCTGGGGCAAAGCGCTGTTTGCGAGCACTTCGATAGGATTAATCATGCTGCTGCTGCTGCTGCTGCCGCTCCTGCAGCGTTGGCGATGGTGCACGAGAGCAACACGCCACCGTGGCTAGGAGATGTTAACTACCTCGCCAGGTATACAGGATGGTCGTGGGTTCGATCCTGACCCTGACGCCTGCTGTATATTTGGAGTTTGCGGTATCTCTCTCTTACATCATCATCACAGTGGCTAGGAGATGTTAACTACCTCGCCAGGTCTACAGGATGGTCGTGGGTTCGATCCTGACCCTGACGCCTGCTGTATATTTGGAGTTTGCGGTGTCTCTCTCTTACATCATCATCACAGTGGCTAGGAGATGTTGACCAACTCGCCTGCTCTGCAGGAAAGTCGTGGGTTCGATCCCGACCCTGACGCCTGCTGTATATTTGGAGTTTGAGTCTCTCTCTCTCTCCCCGTGATCGCGTGGATTTTTTTCTCCGGGTCCTCCGGTTTTCCCCCTCCACATTTCGAACGAACTTCACGCGTTCAGAGTTTTTGGCTGCTGTATAAAATTTCCCCACGACGATGATAAATTGGCCACTTCGTGGAGCTTTCAATTTGTGATAGGTAACTTTTGAAAACAAAAAAAATTAGGTCCATAAAATATCTCAGTTAGTGGGCCTTTACCCGGTATTTTTTTTAATCCGTTACTAGCTTATAGTTTAGTTTTTGAAGGCGGCGATGCTCGTGAGCGGCACGAGGGGGTGCCCCGAGCCTATGATGGATGCAGTCACTCTCCACGTGCAGCTCCAACACGGCCACCACCACCACCACCAGCCGCCCAGGGATCACTACGCGGCCAGCTCAGCCAGCTCTCGACTTACATTGTCAGATTCACACAACGCGATTTATTCACCAATGACTCTCACGAATGATGTAATTTCACACTTTATAAATGACTAACACCCCCCCACCCCTCCACGACACAATTAAGCGCCCGTGTTTATCGAAGTTCTTTTGAGCAAAAGACACGGAGGGCGAGAAGTCCAGCACCGGCAGAGGGACGCACGCACGCGCGTGACCCCTGACCTCAGCGGAGTACGTCTTGCCGGCCACGGTGTGCTCAGAGCCACTGCCGTCCGCAGCCCCCCAGTGGAAGTGGAACTGCTTCAGCTTGTACGGGTTGGGCAGGGGCCCCCCACTCAACACTGCAAAGGCAAAGACAAAGATGCCCCCCCCTTCGTGCCATTAGCGAGTTGGCGCCTGCGAAGGCCGGCACGGCACGCGAGGGAGTGGGGAGCCGGGCAAGCAGCACCACGCCCGGCCGCCTTTGTCTTCCCCAGCAGTGGCGACGTTTACCCACCCCAACCAGGCAATCATTTTGAGGCTGAGTCGACCTAGGTGAGGCCCCGGACAGGTTTGGATAAATCGCCGTTGACCCCCCCCAAACTCGGTGTGTAGCCTTCGACTGACCCTTCGGGGGTCAAGGTGCTGCTAGCGAGCGGCAGCACCGAACGTCGGAACTCGAAGCTCGCTGTGGTGAGTTCTGGCTGTGGCCAGGAGTTGCAACTCGAAGCTCGCTGTGGTGAGTTCTAGCCGTGGCCAGGAGTTGCAACTCGAAGCTCGCTGTGGTGAGTTCTGCCCGTGGCCAGGAGTTGCAACTCGAAGCTCGCTGTGGTGAGTTCTGGCTGTGGCCAGGAGTTGCAACTCGAAGCTCGCTGTGGTGAGTTCTAGCCGTGGCCAGGAGTTGCAACTCGAAGCTCGCTGTGGTGAGTTCTGCCCGTGGCCAGGAGTTGCAACTCGAAGCTCGCTGTGGTGAGTTCTAGCCGTGGCGAGGAGTTGCAACTCGTAGTTCGCTGTGGTGAGTTCTAGCCGTGGCGAGGAGTTGCAACTCGAAGATCGCTGTGGTGAGTTCTGGCTGTGGCCAGGAGTTGCAACTCGAAGCTCGCTGTGGTGAGTTCTGGCTGTGGCCAGGAGTTGCAACTCGAAGCTCGCTGTGGTGAGTTCTAGCCGTGGCCAGGAGTTGCAACTCGAAGCTCGCTGTGGTGAGTTCTGGCCGTGGCCAGGAGTTGCAACTCGAAGCTCGCTGTGGTGAGTTCTGGCCGTGGCCAGGAGTTGCAACTCGAAGCTCGCTGTGGTGAGTTCTGCCCGTGGCCAGGAGTTGCAACTCGATGCTCGCTGTGGTGAGTTCTGGCCGTGGCCAGGAGTTGCAACTCGAAGCTCGCTGTGGTGAGTTCTGGCTGTGGCCAGGAGTTGCAACTCGAAGCTCGCTGTGGTGAGTTCTGGCTGTGGCCAGGAGTTGCAACTCGAAGCTCGCTGTGGTGAGTTCTGGCTGTGGCCAGGAGTTGCAACTCGAAGCTCGCTGTGGTGAGTTCTGGCTGTGGCCAGGAGTTGCAACTCGAAGCTCGCTGTGGTGAGTTCTAGCCGTGGCCAGGAGTTGCAACTCGAAGTTCGCTGTGGTGAGTTCTAGTCGTGGCCAGGAGTTGCAACTCGAAGCGAGCTCGACCCAGAGTCGTGGATGTGCGGCCCATTGTTGACTGCGGCGTGAGATAACAGAGAAAAAGGTTCCCCCGTGTAGCCTCAACAGACTGTTGGGGCAAGTGCTGTTGCGAACAGCACCACGCCCGGCCGCCTTCGTCTCCCCAGTGGCGATGTTTACACACCGCACCGGGAACACATTTGAGGCTGAGTCGACCTAGGGGAGGCCCAACAGGGCCGGTTCAGATAATCGTCACTGGGTGTTGGTGGTGGCCGTGAGTGAGAATCGAACTCGAGTTCGTCGGGCTCGTAGCGCAGCGTGTCGCTAACCACTGCGCCACCACTCCCCCACTCCAAACGCACAGAGTCACCGCCTCAGCAGTCAGTCTCACACAGCCAGTCAGTCTCACACAGTCAGTCTCACACAGTCAGTCTCACACAGTCAGTCAGTCAGTCTCACACAGTCAGTCAGTCTCACACAGTCAGTCAGTCTCACACAGTCAGTCTCACACAGTCAGTCTCACACAGTCAGTCAGTCAGTCTCACACAGTCAGTCAGTCTCACACAGTCAGTCAGTCTCACACAGTCAGTCTCACACAGTCAGTCAGTCTCACACAGTCAGTCAGTCAGTCTCACACAGTCAGTCAGTCAGTCTCACATAGTCAGTCAGTCAGTCTAACACAGTCAGTCTCACACAGTCAGTCAGTCTCACACAGTCAGTCAGTCAGTCTCACATAGTCAGTCTCACACAGTCAGTCAGTCAGTCTCACACAGTCAGTCAGTCTCACACAGTCAGTCTCACACAGTCAGTCAGTCTCACACAGTCAGTCAGTCTCACACAGTCAGTCAGTCAGTCTCACACAGTCAGTCAGTCAGTCTCACACAGTCAGTCTCACACAGTCAGTCAGTCAGTCTCACACAGTCAGTCAGTCTCACACAGTCAGTCAGTCTCACACAGTCAGTCTCACACAGTCAGTCAGTCTCACACAGTCAGTCAGTCAGTCTCACACAGTCAGTCAGTCAGTCAGTCTCACACAGTCAGTCTCACACAGCCAGTCAGTCAGTCAGTCTCACACAGTCAGTCTCACACAGCCAGTCAGTCTCACACAGTCAGTCTCACACAGCCAGTCAGTCTCACACAGCCAGTCAGTCTCACACAGTCAGTCTCACACAGTCAGTCTCACACAGTCAGTCAGTCAGTCTCACACAGTCAGTCTCACACAGTCAGTCTCACACAGTCAGTCAGTCTCACACAGTCAGTCAGTCTCACACAGTCAGTCAGTCTCACACAGTCAGTCTCACACAGTCAGTCTCACACAGTCAGTCAGTCAGTCTCACACAGTCAGTCAGTCAGTCTCACACAGTCAGTCAGTCAGTCTCACACAGTCAGTCTCACACAGTCAGTCTCACACAGTCAGTCAGTCAGTCTCACACAGTCAGTCTCACACAGTCAGTCTCACACAGCCAGTCAGTCAGTCTCACACAGTCAGTCAGTCAGTCTCACACAGTCAGTCAGTCTCACACAGTCAGTCTCACACAGTCAGTCTCACACAGTCAGTCAGTCAGTCTCACACAGTCAGTCAGTCAGTCTCACACAGTCAGTCAGTCAGTCTCACACAGTCAGTCAGTCTCACACAGTCAGTCTCACACAGTCAGTCAGTCAGTCTCACACAGTCAGTCTCACACAGTCAGTCAGTCAGTCTCACACAGTCAGTCAGTCAGTCAGTCTCACACAGTCAGTCAGTCAGTCAGTCTCACACAGCCAGTCAGTCTCACACAGTCAGTCTCACACAGTCAGTCTCACACAGTCAGTCAGTCAGTCTCACACAGTCAGTCTCACACAGTCAGTCAGTCAGTCTCACACAGTCAGTCTCACACAGTCAGTCTCACATAGTCAGTCAGTCAATCTCACACAGTCAGTCAGTCTCACACAGTCAGTCCCACACAGTCAGTCAGTCAGTCTCACACAGTCAGTCAGTCTCACACAGTCAGTCAGTCTCACACAGTCAGTCTCACACAGTCAGTCAGTCTCACACAGTCAGTCTCA
Source organism: Petromyzon marinus (assembly GCF_048934315.1). Taxonomy (NCBI): domain Eukaryota; kingdom Metazoa; phylum Chordata; class Hyperoartia; order Petromyzontiformes; family Petromyzontidae; genus Petromyzon; species Petromyzon marinus. The sequence continues at coordinate 4,281,967 of NC_133720.1, read as the reverse complement.
CACAGTCAGTCTCACACAGTCAGTCAGTCAGTCTCACACAGTCAGTCTCACACAGTCAGTCTCACACAGTCAGTCAGTCAGTCAGTCTCACACAGTCAGTCAGTCAGTCTCACACAGTCAGTCAGTCTCACACAGTCAGTCAGTCTCACACAGTCAGTCTCACACAGTCAGTCTCACACAGTCAGTCAGTCAGTCTCACACAGTCAGTCAGTCAGTCTCACACAGTCAGTCAGTCAGTCTCATACAGCCAGTCAGTCTCACACAGTCAGTCGCAAGTCACAACGATCCAACCCGGTCTCTCGCACAGAATGATTGCGCAAGGCACCTTCCAAATTAATTCTCGCCCCGCCTCCTCCACCACCACCCCCACCCCCCCGGCCCCTATCTATGCTCCAAAGCCGCTTGCAAAAAGCCGCTGGGACTCGAGTGGAAGAAGTTCGCTCACAAAGCCAGAGGCTTCACCCTCCTCGTGTGCACCCACGCATCCCGTCGCCTCTTCGCGTCCCACCTCTCACTCTCTCTGTCTGTCTGTCTCTCTGTCTGTCTCTCTGTCTCTCTCTGTCTGTCTCTGTCTCTCTGTCTCTGTCTCTCTGTCTGTCTATCTGTCTCTCTGTCTGTCTCTGTCTGTCTGCTCAAGGACGCTCGTGCCAACGAAGGGGTTTTGCTCGTCAGAGTTAAGTTCGCAATGTCCGGACATCACTGGGGGTATGGCGAGGAGAACGGTGAGTTCGCTCTTCTTACCCCACCGTGTGCGTTCGACGTTCATTTTGATATCTCGTTTTGTTGTTCTTGTTTGCTGATTGTTGTTGATTTCGTTGATTGTTGTTGATTTCGTTGAGAGGAAGAGCAGGTGGGGGAAAGATGCACTCTCTCGAAATTACATAAGCGCTTTTTTTTCTCTCTCCGCGGTGGTACTGCGTTGTCACCGGTGCACACATTCCACGTTCCCATGACGGGGAAACGGATTTTTTCCCGTAGGTGTAATTATAACTTAATACTTTTGTCATTCATACTGCCCTAAAATGACAACATATATAATTGTCGACGTTTCAGGCAATGGCTCTTCATCGCAGCGGAGAGGAAGCTTGTACAGAGGGAAAAATAAGTATTTGATCCTCTGCTGATTTTGTACGTTTGCCCACTGACAAAGAAATTATCAGTCTATAATTTTAATGGTAGGTTTATTTGAACAGTGAGAGACAGAATAACAACAACAAAATCCAGAAAAAAAACGCATGTCAAAAATGTTATGAATTGATTTGCATTTTAATGAGGGAAATAAGTATTTGACCCCTCTGCAAAACATGACTTAGTACTTGGTGGCAAAACCCTTGTTGGCAATCACAGAGGTCAGACGTTTCTTGTAGTTTGCCACCAGGTTTGCACACATCTCAGGAGGGATTTTGTCCCACTCCTCTTTGCAGATTTTCTCCAAGTCATTAAGGTTTCGAGGCTGACGTTTGGCAACTCGAACCTTCAGCTCCCTCCACAGATTTTCTATGGGATTAAGGTCTGGAGACTGGCTAGGCCACTCCAGGACCTTAATGTGCTTCTTCTTGAGCCACTCCTCTGTTGCCTTGCCCGTGTGTTTTGGGTCATTGTCATGCTGGAATACCCATCCACGACCCATTTTCAATGCCCTGGCTGAGGGAAGGAGGTTCTCATCCAAGATTTTACGGTACATGGCCCCGTCCATCGTCCCTTTGATGCGGTGAAGTTGTCCTGTCCCCTTAGCAGAAAAACACCCCCAAAGCATAATGTTTCCACCTCCATCTTTGACGGTGGGGATGGTGTTCTTGGGGTCATAGGGAGCATTCCTCCTCCTCCAAACACGGCGAGTTGAGTTGATGCCAAAGAGCTCCATTTTGGTCTCATCTGACCACAACACTTTTACCCAGTTGTCCTCTGAATTATTCCGATGTTCATTAGCAAACTTCAGACGGGCATGTATATGTGCTTTCTTGAGCAGGGGGACCTTGCGGGCGCTGCAGGATTTCAGTCCTTCACGGCGTAGTGTGTTACCAATTCTTTTCTTGGTGACTATGGTCCCAGCTGCCTTGAGATCATTGACAAGATCCTCCCGTGTAGTTCTGGGCTGATTCCTCACCGTTCTCATGATCATTGCAACTCCACGAGGTGAGATCTTGCATGGAGCCCCAGGCCGAGGGAGATTGACAGTTCTTTTGTGTTTCTTCCATTTGCGAATAATCGCACCAACTGTTGTCACCTTCTCACCAAGCTGCTTGGTAATGGTCTTGTAGCCCATTCCAGCCTTGTGTAGGTCTACAATCTTGTCCCTGACATCCTTGGAGAGCTCTTTGGTCTTGGCCATGGTGGAGAGTTTGGAATCTGATTGATTGATTGCTTCTGTGGACATGTGTCTTTTATACAGGTAACAAGCTGAGATTAGGAGCACTCCCTTTAAGAGTGTGCTCCTAATCTCAGCTCGTTACCGGTATAAAAGACACCTGGGAGCCAGAAATCTTTCTGATTGAGAGGGGGTCAAATACTTATTTCCCTCATTAAAATGCAAATCAATTTATAACATTTTTGACATGCGTTTTTCTGGATTTTGTTGTTGTTATTCTGTCTCTCACTGTTCAAATAAACCTACCATTAAAATTATAGACTGATCATTCCTTTGTCAGTGGGCAAACGTACAAAATCAGCAGGGGATCAAATACTTTTTATCCCCTCACTGCAGATGAGTTTTCACAACTCGGTGCTCGTTTTATCGACCAGGGCGGGGGTGATGGGGTGAGTCTCGGCCATTTCGCCACGGCGAATATTAAACGTTGAAACGAGGCAATGTGCCGCGAATGCAGGGCTCATTGTCAAAATCTCCGCATTATCGGACGCACTTCCCACCACCCCCCCCCCCCACCATTAATGTTAACGAACAAGCTTCGGTGCGGATTTTAATTATTTGCGCGCGCGTGTGTGCGTGCGACCAGATTTATACAACTTCATTTACACTGGGCACGAGTTAGCAATGCGTCTTCCTCTGCCGCGCGTCTTAGCCGTCCGGAGAGTACGGGTCTTGCAGGGTCAAGACGTCTTTGATTTTGACGGCGAAGCTCTGGGTAAAAGCAACACCTCAAACGGATCGTGGGGTGACGGCTACTGCTGCTTCACTGGCACAATTAACGTTAAAGCAAATTCCATTGAACCATTTAAAACTTTCATAAATAACAATACTTGACAGAAAAAAATGTAATAAACCTTTTTAGGTATTGCTGCTTATTTAAATGCGCTATAAAAATAGGTCATTCGCCCGAAACGTCGCCGAATGTATATGAATATTTTAAAATAAATCTTCGTCTTGCCACGGTGTTATTGAATGTGTTGAGGTTTCGCTTCAACGGAGCTCGAAGTTACACATCAATGAAAGTCATCGGTGAGTTAACAGCGAGTGGGAGCAAGGTTCAGGGCAAGGGGACAGTGTACCTTATCATCATCATGAACCCCGCTATCCAGCGTGGTGAAGCATAAATACTAATTTAGTTGCCGTGTGAAGCGGTGGTGCAATGCGTGGTCCGAAAACTTCACTCTGCATCGTCGTGACCCGAGTTACATCACCAGGCACGGCTAACATCAGTGACAAAGATCCCCCGTGTAGCCTTAACATACCGTTGGGGCAAGTGCTGTTAGCGAGCAGCACCTATGGAGGCCGGCACGGCGCACGAAGGGGAGTGGGTGGCCAGCACCACGCCCGACCGCCTTTGTCTCCCAGGTGGCGATGTTTACTACGCACCGCACCAGGTACTCATTTGAGGCTCAGTCGACCTAGGGGAGGCCCTGGACCGGTTCAGATAATCGTCGCTGGCGTTGGTGGCCGTGAGCGGTGAATCGAACTCGGCTCGCCGGGTTCGTAGCGCAGCGCGCTAACCGCTATACATTACACCCTCCAACCCACACTGACCAGCGTGGTGAAGTATGGTTAAAAATTCACCCCTCCCCCGGCCGAGCCCTCCACCCCCCCCCCCCCCCCCCACACATTGTAGGGAGGCCCTCATCCAGCAGCAGTACATTGACACAGAAGGGATTTGACACGTAGCTGTACCGTAAGTCGCTGCCAATTGATCTAAACGGTGGGGGGGGGGGGGGGGGGTGCAAACAACGGAGCACAACCCGGAGAGAAGTCCACTTCGTTACAAGGAGAGAGAGAAAGAGAGAGAGAGAGGGAGAGTTCACGCAAACTCCAATCACGCAGGGGTCGAGGTGCGGCTGCGGGACCGCACCGACCACGACCTCCTGCATATTTGGCGAGACAAGATGACGTCTCCTGGGCTAGCGCAGGGCCCCGTGGTTGTCACGGTCAAATATTTGAGCAGTTTGGAAATATTTTTATTTTTTTTATTTTTAACAATTACATTTTGGGAGGGAAACACACGGAGGAAACATCGCACTGCTAACTGCTGCTGCTGCTGCCTGGCTGGCTGGCTGGCGATAGCCTAATGTCCACTTTGCAGGCCCGTTGCTGCTGTGCTGACCAGGCAAGAATGCGCGTTGAACTTCTTTCGCACCGCACGTAGCCAGCCGCGCTGATCGGAGGTGCGGGGGGAAGGAAAACAAACCGAACAGAACCAAAGCAGTTCTAAAGAAATGAGTTTGTCAATGTAGACGATTTAAAAGTGCACAGCTTCCAGTGGCCTCCTAACATCGGAAGGAAGAGCGTTCCAGACGGCCCCAAGAAGCGCGTCTGAAAGTGCGCGATGCGGTGACCACCGTCTCTATCCAATGGCTCACTATTTAAGAACTGAACAGTGAGTGCGCTTGGCACTGTGGTGGCAGAAAGGGAGGGGAGATCGAGGCTTTTAGTTAATTCAATTGAAGCGCACGTTTGGTAGGGAGAGTGTTCCAGACGGCCGCAAGAGGCGCACGTGAAAGCGCGAGCCGGTGGCGGTGGCTGCCGCTGCGAGGATGATGACCTCTGTGCCTTGTGCCGCACAAAGACAGCTGACAACTGGGGGAGAGGGGAGGGGGGAGGGGAGGGGGGAGGGGCCCCCTCCGCCCCCCCTAGGCTAAATAAAAACCTGCTTTCTGAGACCTTGGTCACATAACGGATGCAATTTAAACAAACGCGAGTTTTGATTTTCTTTTCGTCACTCAGCTTTCAGCGCACGTTTGACCGCAACGAGGGAAGTGCAGCGTCCCCGGGTCAAACGGTTTCATTCGTTGGCTGAAGGAATCAATGCGCGGCCCTCTGTCGACAAATCCACTGCTGGATGAAGGGGCCTGCTCACGCGCCCCTGGCACGGGTCGTGTGCAGGGCCGGATCAAGGCGTGGGGGGCTTTAGGGGCTACAGCCCAGGGGGCTCTGCCAGCTGGAGAGCCCCTCCAGAGATGAAGTGAAAAGTGATTTCGCTTGTGAATGCTGAATTTTATTTGTTGATAGCCTTGTAAAAAAATACCTTACATTTTTCTTTAATTGTGTTTTCCTTTTGATAAATATTACTGGGGGAAGGGGGGGGGGGCTCACAGTACCTGTAGCCCAGAGGGCCTACACAATCTCAATCCGGCCCTGGTCGTGGAGTGGCTTTATTTCGCCGTTACCTCACCAACGATGGTCAGCGCGAGTCTGTGACGTGCGGGGAGCATGCACGTGGACGCGTAGAAAGTACGGTACAATAACGGATATATTTTGTTGCTGTTGCGCAAACTCCTTGGCTGCCCACGACGTATAAAGCGCAGCTCCGCGCCAGCCGAAGACAACGTATACTCATTGGGTCTTTCGGTAAAGCCATCGAGATATAAAAATAATAAAATAATATATTTAAAAAGTTTAATTATTTTTTCTATCGGTAAAGTCACGTAGATTGAAAAATAATAAAATAAAATAAAGTATATTTTTTTTCTTTTTCTACCTACGTGACTTTACCGAAAGACCCAAAGAGTATGAATTCCTGTAGTCACGAAAGCTTCAAGTCAAGATGACAACATATGCCCTGTGCACCGCTCAGCGCCCATCAGAAGCGCTACCCAGGTTCAAACCTCCACCCGCTAAGCTTCTGAGGTCGTCGCTGATTGTTCTTGTTGTTGTTGGTCACGGGGCGAAGGAATCCTCTGAAGACGACGCGGAGGAAGAATGGGGGGGGTCGGGGGGGGGTGGCATCGTGGTTGGCGCGCGACACTTACGAACCTGTCAAAGCTGAGTTTGACTCCTGATGTATCGTGCCTAACAGTGGCGAGCGCCGTTGCCCGAATCAGTCCTGGCCCTACCACTATCCCCCCGTCCCTCCTCCCCAGTACTGAAGTATGGTCCTCCCCATTTACTAATTAACTTTTTTGGCCAAATTGTTTTTTGGGGTTTATTTTTTTTTTGGTGTTTGAAATCTGCACGAGGATAAATTTCCGGGCAGACATGGGCGGTGATAAACACGCTTCGTCTGTGCCTACTTCGCCGGCTTTAATCGGCGGCGTCATTTTGTGCTCGCAAACATAAATGCACGGAGTATAACAGTGCACTGCTGGTAAACAAAACCGCGCCCTTGCGTTGGCCGTTTCTGTCGTGAAATAGACGTCGAAAAAACCCGTGACATTCTTCTGATACGAACATGTAAATGCGTGTGAATGAACTGCACGACCAGCTAACTTTTCTTACGTGCGTCAAATACTGTTACCCCCCCTCCCCTCCCCTCCGCCCGTGAAATCAGAATTTTTATTTGGACTGGAGGAATCCTATGAGCCGTGAAGCTCTTGTTAACAGATGTCCCGTGAGTAAGTGCCATCCAGGGGTTCGGCGACTCATGGGAAGACCCCAAAGCCAGATAGATGTTGGAGGTGGTGATCAATTTTTTTTTAGAAAATCTACAAGGGTGGCGCTTGAACGTTGAGTGTCGACTGCACGAGACAGCCGAGATATTTGGCAGAAGGAAGGAGGGCTTCGCCAGGGCCCAGTGGCCTTGACGGCGTCGCTTGCGGTGACCTCCACACCTCCGATTAGCGCGGTTGGCAACGTACGGTGCGAAAGAAGTTCAACGTACACGCACGTGCATGCCTCTTGACCATGGCTTGCTTCAAGATCGTTTCCACTCTGCCGGAGCAATATTGACATCACCACGCACCGCATTGTATACACAGAAGCCTCGCCCGCTCATTAATTCTCAGATGTGTGCTTAGGGACAATAGTTGGCAATGTTACGGGGAAATGTTGTTTTTATATATACATGAACATTTATATAAATATATAATCAGATACACAAATACTAAATGTTTTCGTCTCCAGTCTTTTGTCTTTCAAAAACAATATTTTCCATCAGGATTTGTTCAAAGAGAAAAAAAAGCTTGAACGCTTTCACCCTTTCGAGTCTCATCAGCAAAGTAAATTTTGGAGAAAAAAAATAAAAATATATATGTTTATAAATATCATGCTGGTGACAAAGGAGTGCTCTGTCTAAACGATTCCGGTCTGTTCAACGCAAGGTGCAAAATTGTGCCGTGTACACACAACTCATTGTGCGTGTACACAAAACTCATTGTGCGTGTACACAAAACTCATTGTGCGTGTACACACAACTCATTGTGCGTGTACACAAAACTCATTGTGTGTGTACACAAAACTCCCTGTGCGTGTACACAAAACTCATTCCGCGTGTACACAAAGCTCATTCTGCGTGTACACAAAACTCATTCCGCGTGTACACAAAATTCATTATGTGTGTACGCAAAACTCAGTCCCACGTGTACACAAAACTCATTGTGCGTGTACACAAACTCATTCCACGCGTACACAAAACTCATTCTATGTGTACGCAAAACTCATTCCGCGTGTACACAAAACTCATTGTGCGTGTACACAAAACTCATTCCGCGTGTACACAAAACTCATTCTATGTGTACGCAAAACTCATTCCGCGTGTACACAAAACTCATTGTGCGTTATTGCGGAGACGCGGTGCGGCGTTTGTAATGTTGTTGCGGGACAAGGCACTGCTCTGGAAAAGCCAATGCGCTGATGACCAAACACACACACAATTTATAGACACGTAAACACACGCGTATAAAGTATACATATTTACACACACATACATATATTCAAAACAAGGAAACGTTGTTTACACAATGCACAGCAACCCTCAAGTTCCAATTCCACATGTTTAAAGAAAGAGTGCGATGGGTTCAAATCTGGGGTTTCAAACCGCCCAGCGGTGATTCAAATGAGGCCCTCACTCGCGGCGAGTCGGCGGTCTGAACCTGGTCACCGACGAATGGGGGCTACAAGCTGCACCCCGAGGCCACGTTAAAGTGTCCTAGGCGACTCGCTGCTGGCAGGTGCCATGGGTTGACTGACTGACTGGCTGACTGGCTGGCTGGCTGGGTGGCTGGCTGACTGACTGACTGGCTGACTGACTGACTGGTTGACTGGCTGGCATGACTGACTGACTAGCTGACTAACTGGCTGGCATGACTGACTGACTGACCGACTGACTGACTGACCGACTGACTGACTGATTGGCTGACTGACTGGCATGACTAACTGACTGACCGACTGACTGACTGACCGACTGACTAACTGACTGGCTGGCATTACTGACTGGCTGGCTGGCTGGCATGACTGACTGATTGGCTGACTGTCTGGCTGACTGGCTGACTGGCTGACTGGCTGGCATGACTGACTGACTGGCTGACTGGCTGACTGGCTGGCATGACTGACTGACTGGCTGGCTGACTGACTGACCGACTGACTGGCATGACTGACTGACTGGCATGACTGGCTGACTGGCTGACTGACCGACCGACCGACCGACCGACCGACTGACTGACTGGCTGACTGGCTGGCTGACTGGCTGTCTGACTGACTGGCATGACTGGCAGATGACCCAGCTGTGCTCCCTACACTGTGCCAACTTGCTGCGGTTTATCCGCTCGGCGTTCCGCTCGTTGTTGTGAGCGTCGCTCCTCCGCCCTTTGTTGCTGCCGCTGCCTCAAACTGCCCAGCGGCGTCCTTCGCGAGGCTCCTCCACGGAGGCCGATCTTGACATCGCTGGCACCGGTCTTAAGAATACACACAACGTAAATCCGCTGAACATCTTCAACCAATTTTCGCAATCGCTGGAAGCTTTGTGCCAAGTCAAAAGTTATTTCCTGCTCAAACGATAATTTTATTAGCAAGACTTCGCACTGCTCTGCGAGATTTCTGACGGGGTTGTTCATCCTGCGGGCACCACGGTGGCTAGGAGATGTTAACTACCTCGCCTTGTATAGAGGAGGAGGTGGTGGCTTCGATCCCGACCCCGACACCTACTGTATATTTGGAGTTTGCGTCTCTCTCCGTGGTGAGATGTTAACTACCTCGCCTGGTATGCAGGAGGTGGTGTGTTCGATCCCGACCGTGATGCCTTTATATTTGGAGTTTGCGTCTCTCTCCGTGGTGAGATGTTAACTACCTCGCCTGGTATACAGGACGTGGTGGTTCGATCCCGACCGTGATGCCTGCTGTATATTTGGAGTGTGCGTCTCTCTCCGTGGTGAGATGTTAACTACCTCGCCTGGTATACAGGAGGTGGTGGGTTCGACTCCGACACCTGCTGTATATTTGGAGTCTTCGTTCTCCCCGTGGTGGCGTAGATTTTTCTTATAGTGCTCCCTTTTTTCTCCTCTACATTTAGAATCAACATCCACGTGTTTAGAATAATTTGGCTGCTCTACATTTCCACGCGATGGGCCACTTCCTTAATAGATAATTTGTGATAGCCAGGTGGCTTCTGAAAAAGAGCTGTATAGCTTAGTGGGGCCTTACCCGGTAAAATAAAAAAATATATATAGTTTAGAGTGGTATCTCAGGGACAAATCTGCAGGAATTTATGTACAGGACTATTGTCTTTCAACACTTTATTTAAATTCCACTCTTAAAGCCTCACCGCTTCCCAATTGTCCATTCCCTTCCCTCCCCTCGCCCCTCCAACTCCTTCCCATCCCGCCCCTACCCTTTCGCGATCCTTAAGTACCACCCTCGATCGCTGTCCTTCCCGCACCTCCGATGAGCACGGTCGGCTACGTACGGTGTGAAGGAAGTTCAACAGACACACACTGCTCGATCCTTGCACGCTCCCCCTTTGTCAACGGCACCATTCCGTTCTGCTGTCGCTTTGCGAGCGGTGACAAGTGCTTCGAGCAAAAGGCGCTCTGTAAATATAAACGGGGTTATGTAATGCCATTTGTTTATTTTGGAGCGGCTTCCTTAACGTTACTTGATCTTCGTCGTGCATCCTGTGCTGCACTGTTTTGTTGACGAAGCCCGCCCGCCCGCCCGCCCGCCCGCCCTCATTACTGGACAATCCGTGACAAAAAAAGAAAAAGCTTCACAGATGATCAGATTCCTCCAAGATGAAAAGAGATTCCGATGGAGAAATTTGTTTCAGTCGGGGAGGGGAAATTACCGAATATATTTTGGAGAAGACAAAAAAACGAAGTGTCTTTGTTTCTCCTCTTTCAGCGTGCACTTGTGCGACGCGATATTTTCCTTTTTTGAAACCGCATGCACGGACAAAGTAACCATCCCTTGGCGGTGATGTCGATGCGTCCAGCAACACTCTCCCGTCCACGGCAAGCACCTCCTCCCCATCAATTTTAAAAGGCCAAACAGAGATTATTTTTTTCTCTCTTTCTCTCTGGCTCCTTCTCTCTCTCTCTATCTCTCGACAATCCAAGAGCTGCGTCAAAGGCCTCCGAACGCACAGCAGCCGAGCTCACGTATCGACTCGGGAGCCCGCTGGGCGGCACGCGGTGTCACCCCTGCAGTTGCCACCAGTTGCTCCGGGTCGGTGACAAAAAAAAATTGTTTTAAATAAGTAATTACTCCATGGTTCTTTCGGTAAAGTCACGTCGGTGTAACATAATAATAATAAAGTGAATTAAATCACGACGTTTCGATTGCAACACAAGCAATCATCATCATCAGGTGGGGAAACCACAGCAAGACAATTATTATTATATTCTTGGTTTTTTCGGTAAAGTCACGTTGAAGAGAAACAACAAAATAATAAAATATATATAACAATAAAAAATTCTCACGACGTTTCGACCATAACTCAAACGGTCGTCTTCAGGTGTGTTGGTTCGCATAAATTTATTTTTAAACGGCGCATTGTTTTGCTGATGTGGGTGATAGAGTTTCCGTGGTAAGAGGTTATACAAGTAAGACAGGGGAAGGGGCAAGGGGGGGGGTGGTGTGGGCTAGGGGGAAATTGTCAAACGCGGCCGCCTCCGCTTGCCCAGACGTTGCAGAGCTCTGCGAACCAGCCCGAGGCACCCTCGCTCCAACCTCGTCCGACTTTTGCGGTTCGCACAACCTAAAGCAAGTCACGGCGCTACAATGCTGCCTCCATCCCTCCCTCCCCTCCCTCCAACCCCCTTGCATTTGTAGCCAAGTTCCTTAGAGCGGTGGCTCTTCTACTGCAGCCCCTGCGTCCACCTTTGGTTCTCGACCGTTACAAAAAGTACAATGTTAATGACCACGTGGGGGTTTGATGGAACAAGAGTAAGGCGTCACTTACGCGCCCCGTGCTTAATTTGTGTTTTTGATTATTTACCTTCTAAACAAATCTGGCCATGTCTCGCACCCACCAACCCCCCCCCCCGCCCCCCCCCCCCCCCCCCCAGAAAGAGCATCTCGCAACCCCAGGGGGTGGCGTGCACCCCAGGTTAAGAACCAAAGCCCTAGAGGGTTCCTTTAGTCCCGCAGTCGTTGAGTCTCAGTCATTGTTTCTTAACGCAGAGGGGTCTCAATGGCACCCGAGACGACGCTGAATAGTCAACGCTGTCTTGGCGAGGGTGCTTCAGTGAGTCTCGGCCAGTGATGCCGAACCCTTAGAATGTCTTGCGGTGACTGCACGGGGTTAATACCCCGCTGCGCTGTGAACACAGATGTCCAGTTTACAAAAGTTTTGATTTGAAAGCCAGCACTCCAATGCAACGCAGCCCCACGTGCTCCCCACACTCAAAGCCACCGAGCGGTGGGCCTGGTGCCCTGCTCAGCGGCTAACGTCAGCGGCGGGTGACGTCTGAACCTGTCCGCAGAAAACCTGCACTGACCGGCGTGGTGAAGTATGGTCAAACAACTCCCATGACTCGCAATCCTGTATGGCGGATGCATTCGTGGGGGAAGTGGTGGTGGTGGTGGTGGGGGGAGGTAACAGCGGGGAAGTTTGCCGGGAGCGGTAATTGGATTGGAGGCACCAGGCCCCCCCCCCCCCCCCCCCCCGTGGCATTGACCTTGCGAGCGTGAGCTACACGTTTAACCCAGCGCCTATGCAGCCGTCAAATTATGATAAAGTAGTTTTTTGGGGGTGGGTGGGTGGGTGTGAGTGGGTGGTGGTGGCAATTATTGTGATTTCTCGAACACCAGCGCGAGCAGAAATGGGCCGATGTGAAATAAACCCCGAGCCGCTGCAGTTCCGTGACTTTCATCGCTAGCCACATGCAGGGCTGCCGTCATTAACACGTGCCCCGCTGGTGATGGGTCAAAGGGGGTGTTTGCCGCGACCGGAGATGTTAACTACCTCGCCTGGTACACAGGAGGTCGTGGGTTCGATCCCGATCCTGACGCTTGCTGCTGCTGTATATTTGGAGTTTGCGGTGTCTCTCTCTCATCATCATCATCACGATGGCTATGAGATGTTAACTACCTCGCCTGTTGTACAGGAGGTCGTGGGTTCGATCCTGACCCTGACGCCTGCTGCTGTATATTTGAAGTTTGCGTCTCTCTCTCTCATCATCACGGTGGCTAGGAGATGTTAACTGCCTCGCCTGGTATACATGAGGTCGTGGGTTCGATCCCGACCCCGACGATGCCTGCTGCTGTATATTTGGAGTTTGCGGTGTCTCTCTCTCATCATCATTATCATCACGATGGCTATGAGATGTTAACTACCTCGCCTGGTGTACAGGACGTCGTGGGTTCGATCCTGACCCTGACGCCTGCTGATGCTTATTTGGAGTTTGCGTCTCTCTCTCTCTCTCATAATCACGGTGGCTAGGAGATGTTAACTACCTCGCCTGGTATACAGGAGGTCGTGGGTTCGATCCCGACCCTGACGCTTGCTGCTGTATATTTGGAGTTTGCGTGTTTTTCTCTTCCCGTGGTCGCGCGGATTTTTCTCCGGATACTTCGGTTTTTTTCCCCTCCACATTTTAGAATCAACATCACACGCCGAGAGTATTTGGCTGATATACATTTCCGCACGATGGTGATGAGCCACTTCGTTGGGCCTATCACTTGTGGCCAGGTCGCTTTTGAAAAACGAGCTACGCACCTCAGTGGATTCTTAACTGATCAATTTAAAAACTAGTCGTTAATATTCTTGGTTCTTTCGGTAAAGTCACGTAGAAGGGAAACAATAAAATAATACGTGACTTTACCGAAAGAACCAAGAATATGAAACCCTGCAGTCACGAAAGCTTTAAATCAAAATGTAATAGTTAATAGTTACGTGGCTAGCTTCAAGGGCTGCAGCCTAGAGGCCTTGCCCTCATCCTCCTCCTCATCCTCCTCCCCCATCCACACAAAACCAAAACGCATTATCAGTGCTTAATTTTCGCCCGATCGGTCTGGAGTGTGTGGTCTGGAAAGCTGTTCGCCAGCAATGAGCGCACCAACCAGACGCACCTCATCCTCCGTTGTACTCCGTTGTTCACGCTACGTTCCTACAAAAATATATATATAGATCTTGCAACAACCAAAAACACCATTCTTTTCATAGGATTCTAGGAATATGACGATCAATAGCAAAAGAGGATTGTTGTGAGTAAGTGGACCTTGTACTCTTTAGTGGCAGCTCCTTACACCCCTTAAATACCGCGGTTCCCGAAATACTCGAAGCGAGCTCAGCAGCATGATGTGACCTCCTTTGCCGGTACCAAAATATGATAATCGGGTTTTCCCCTCTTTTTGGGCAACAAAACAGCTGTGTTAAGATGTTAAAACGCCAAACTGAAACCTTTTACAAGGAATCACGTCTGCATTAACCACGATGCGTGTGGTCAGAATGCAAACAAAAAACATACTCTGATAATATATATGCATTTGTCCTTGAAACTGATTGGTCCACACCAGAGACAGCTTTCTTTTGAGCCTCGTCTCAAAACGGTGTTAGACCAGAGGACGCCAAAAGGCGTCGCACAGCACAAAGACAATGCCACTATCAGAGTAAAGAGAGGCCTCGGGTGAGCATCTACATCATGGGACCTCCTTTGCCAGTACCAAAATATGATAATAGGTTTGTTACAGCACTGTAGCCAGAAGTGCGATACGGCTTGCACGCACCTCGGATAAATCCTTTTGGAAATGTGGGTGGTGAATGCTAAAGCATCACACTCTCTCTCTGTGTTTATTACTACCGGATTAGTGCTGAATTTCAATTTTTTTGTTCGAGAAAACCTTGATTTATATTTACAATTCGCATAGAGTATCTCACTTAAATAAAATAAAAAAATTGTCCCCAGGAGGTTCATGTTGTTTGGAAATCAGTTGAACACGGAGCAGTCGCAGTAGGCTTTCGCGACCAATATTATCCATGGTGGAGTTTTTATGTGGGTTATATCGCGTAAACATGTGTCGTTAAACCCGCCACCACCCAACACAGCCGATTAGTAAGGTTTGTCACGCTTACAAAAGATGCCAAGTCGTTACTAGTCCAGCAACACCGGCGTGTTGGAGAGTAAACCAACAATACTGGTGAAACAAAGGCGGCCGGGCGTGGTGTTGGCCATCCACCCACCCTCTCGCGTGCCGTGCCGCCCTTCGTAGGTGCTAACAACACTTGCCCCAACAGTCTGTTGAGGCTATACGGGAGGGGGGGGGGTCTTTGTCTTCGCTTTAATTGTGCTTTGATGCACCACCGCCGACGCAGCGGCAGCGGCGGGCATCACCAAAATAATGTTTCACATCACTTGCGTGCTCAATCCATGGACGCAACACACATCTGTCTCAAACTTGATTTGGAGCTTTCGTGACTGCAGGAATCTGTCTGGCCGCATCGATGATTATGGAAGCGCCTGCAAAATCCCTTTTTAGTTTGTTTTTTTTAGTTTTTAGCGACACTCGATCCCGGATCTCGGCGTCCGCACCTGAGCGATCGACCGCTCACAACGCGTTCGGAGAAAAAGAGAAAACCCCGGACCCAAGCCGCACAGCGCTCGCCGCATGCAAATCCCCGCGTTACGCAACGCGCCGCAGTCACCCCACGGGGAGGGGGGGGGTCGCAATTCCCGAGCCCCCCCTCCCACGTGCCCCCCCCCCATCCACCCCCCCCGCGCGTGCCCCCCCCCCATCCCACTCACCCTCCGCAATACGTAACGAGGCAAGGCTGCGGTGGAGGGATGATGGAACGGAGCTAAGAAAAGCGCTTCAAAACGACAGCGGCTGCGCACACATTCCGAGACGCGGTTCAAGGTGACAGTGCGACCCCTTTCACTGAAATCTTTGCTCGCTCGCGCCGCTGCTCTGGCGGCGGCGCCTCCACTCGAGTGAGGTCGACAGAGGGCCCCTGCGTTTGGGTGTTTGGCCTACTCTTCCACACGCAACAAAAATACAGATTTGAAGCGGTGGGAGTACCCACACTTTACCCCACCAAACCCAACCTCCCAATTAATTTACACTGCTGGGTTGACAGAGGGTGGGGGGGGGGTGTTTAAGGAAATTTCACCGTTCTTGCCACTGCCGCGCCGAGCGATCGAACCGGTAAAGCGATTCCGATGCGCTGTCCATTCCACCACTGCGGCAGCATCGCTCATGGCTTGAGTGTTTTTTTTAATTTGATTCGAATCAGTCGGGAGGCGCAGTGGCACGGACCTCAATCGACATCCGGGAGATTGTGAATTCTAATCCAGATTGGGGGGCCGACTCGGCTCAGCATCCCTCCGGGGCTGATAAAACGAGTTCCACTTTGTGACACTTAATTCAAACCATAAACTAAACTATTACGAAACGATTATTTTTTTTATTTTTACCGGGTAATTAATCTCGATTCTAGCTCAACCAAGTGGCGTATCACATGGAAATTTCTAGCAACCGAATACTGTAAACGCGTGATGTTGTTTCTAAATGTGGAGGGGAAAAACCCGGAAGACACGGAGAAAAATCCACACTAGCACGGGGAGGACATTAAAAACTTCGCATATAAAGGCGTCACGGTTGGGATCCAAGCCACGACCTCCTGTATACTCAGCGAGGTAGTTAACATCTCCTAGCCACCGTGGCGCCCGCAAGATGAAGAATCCCGTCAGAAATCTCGCAGAGCAGCGCGAAGTCTTGCTCAAAAATACTCATTTAAGCAGGAAATTACTCTTGACTTAGCACGAAACTCGCAAACTCCACATACACAGCAGGCATCAGGGTCGGGATCGAACCCATGACCTCCTGCATACCAGGCGAGGGAGTTAACATCACGCCGCCGCGAGCCCCCTTGGCGAAACGCGGCTCACCGTGATGTCATTTGTTTCTCGATCCGATATCACGTCTCACGATCTGGACTATAATCGCGATATCAGTTTCCCCATCACGTTCTAAACGCATTTCACAGTTTTATAAACGTGTTCGTTGTGCGTTGCTGTCCAGTGCAGTACTTGCAGCGTGTGTGTACGCATGCACGCATGTATGTTGACCTTTCTTTCGCACCGTACGTAGCCAACCGCGCTATGCGTGTATGTGTGTCGAAATTCTTTCGCAACCGTACTCATCGGAGGTTGCTGTGGAAATACGAACGACGATGGCTTGGAAGGTTCTCCAATCGCGTTTCATTCACTCGGAGCCTCCCGCCTTATGCCTGGCAAATTCGAATCATTGCCAACGCATAACCTGCGAGTGCTCTTCACGAACCGTGCTGTCAAATGTTAACTTTTTAATTTTCACGAAGAAAATTATGACGTCGTGTATCTGCCATGCCGCCCCGACGATCTCATCGGTGGCGTGAGGATCGATGCGCACGATGCGAGCGAGCAAGCGAGGGAGAGAGAGAGAGATAGACGGGATTTGCATGGCCGGGTGATTTTTTTTATTTTCCCGGAGGGGAGTTGGGCGAGGTGTTTGGAAGGCTGCGAGGCAGGGAGCGAAAGGAAATGCGCAGTGTGGTGAAGGTTTAGAGGATACATTCACTCACGTATGGTGGAGATGTAGAGAATCACAGTCAGAGGTAGCAGAGGCAGTAGCGGAGGAGGAGCAGGAGGAAGAGGTGCAAGGACGTACGGAATCTGGGCGTGGGTAAGGAGAATGAACCGTGAATTAGTACGGTTGGCTACGTACGGTGCGAAATAAGTTCAACATGCGTCCACGCACAGAAATCCAGATGGTCAAGGGAGAGGCAATTCCAGACAGAGGGAGCAGCAGAGAGGAAGAAGTGACCTGCCAGAGAGTGTTGTGTCACCTCTTCGATGATTGTAACACTGCGGTGACGGTTCAGTGTTTACCGGCTGTCGTGCGAAGTGCTCAACGTGTCCACAATTGTTCTTGACACACAACTCCAGACGAGATGCACGGTCAGCAAGCGCACGGTCAACGGTATCGGTGGTAACTGTGTCACGTGCATCAATAATGCCCTACCGCAAATGTTCAACACTCTGAATTTTCTCTGCGCTGACCAGCGCCGCCTTCAAGTGACCCCCCCCCGCCCCAGAGATTAAAAAAACAAATCCAGCGGTGTGAGATCGCGGCTTCTCGCTGGCCATTACACATAGGCCCTCGACGTCCTATCCAATGACCAGGGAAATATGAATCAGTTATTTTTCCCTAACGAATCCAGACTTATAGGACACCCTGTAGTTATAGCCTAACATATTATTGTATTTACGGAGGTTAAAACAAACATAAAACATCCGAAAGCTATTTCAGTAAAAGTGAGTCGGGAGAAAGGAAGGGGGAGGGCCCACAGTCCAATCTTGCATAGCCCCCCACTCCGCCCCCGGGTGAAACCGGTGGCTGGGCCCATGAATGTTGAGCACCGTGCCTCTCAACATTCACCGTCGACACAAACGCAGCACGTTGACAACAACGACGACAACAGCGACAACAAATGTGCAAATGAAGCCCGCTGATCAACTCCTCGGAACACACACACACACGCACACACACACGCACGTACACACGCACACACGCACACACACGCACACGCACACACGCACACCATAGTTCCATAGTTCCATTTATTTGGTATAGCCCTGTGAGCCATTCGGCTCTTGAATCGGGTGCAACCGCAACAAACAAAAAACATGAACAAGAAAACATCTTAAAGTGATTATGTGACTGTGCAAACAGAAAATCCAGGAAAAAAAACATCAAAATATTCCTGAAATAGCACCGTACACCAACGCCGTGTGCAAAAATCCCAGTGGGATGCAAGTCAAACAACAACAACAACCACAAGAAAACTTAGATTAAGGCCATCAGTCTAACTCCGTACTACAATAAAGAAAAACATGGCCAAACCAAAAAACGTTTTCGAAATCACCAATATAAAAGCCATAAATGCAATGTAACAGTGATCATAGGGACTGTGACCGAATTTTTAACAATAAACTACATAAATAAATTATAACACCAAACCCTAGACTCCTAGAGCCGTATTTTAGGCTACTGAATATCAGTGGCAGCTAGGGGTGGACAACTCCTCTAGAGCAGTTTTGAGTGAAGATTTCATAGGTAGTGATTCAACTTGCAGTTTATTGGCAATAGCATTCCAGACCCTGGGGGCATCAATAGCAAAGGCCCTTCCTCAAGTTTTTGTACGGTAATAGGGAATGTGAAGCTGGTAAATGAGCGAAGACCTGAGGTCAAATTTGTTCTTTGAAACAGAGAGGAGATCCAGTAGGTAGTCTGCGAATTTTTTTGTAAGTACATCGTGAATAAATAAGATATGGTGCACAAGCCGTCGAACATTAAGAGATGTTAAGTTTGACCCAATGTAGAGATCACAGTGGTGAGTCCTATATGGGCAGTTCAATGCAAATCTTAAGGCCGAGTGATAGATGGAATCAAGCTTCTTTAGTACAGTACTTGGGGATGATTTATACACGATGTCACAGTAGTCAAGTAAAGGCAGTATGGTAGCTTTTATCAATTCCAAACGGAACATTGGGGGGAAGCAGTGCTTGTGTCGATACAGAAAACCAATTTTTATTTTTGTCTTTTTACCAATATAATCAATGTGATCTTCAAAATTCAGTTTTGAATCCAGGATGACCCCAAGATACTTATAGATCTTGACTTGCTCTATTTGATCATTATTCAAGGAATGTAATTGGGGAAAAATAACTTCCTGCTTTAGTCCCGGTGAGAAGCATAGCACCTTGGTTTTGGAGGTACACACACACACCCACGCACGTGCACAGCGCCACGGACGCGACGCAGAAACCACAAGAGCCGCGCTTCTGATTCTCAACGGAGACAAATGTTCTGCGCGTGGAGATCTTCGGCGATGCCAATTTCATCGGCTGTTGCGTAACTGGCGGCCAAGCCAGCTCGGGCCCGCCTTGAGGTGTTCCATCACCGTCTGCAGGGCTTCCCCTTGACGTGCCCGACCGCGTACGCGAGGACCCGTAGTCGATTTTTTTTATGTTGGGGTTCGGTCGCGTAGTAGCAGTTTTAATAATAAATATTAACAATAACAATCATAGTAATAGGGTTTTACCCTTTTAGCTGGCACAAAAACTGACACCTTTATACAAGGGATCATGTTTGCAATAACCAAGGAGGTCTCATAATGTAAAGGCTTACCACCGAGCTCTCAGTACTCTGATAGTGCGCTGTTTTTGAGGTGTACGCCTTATGGTGTCATCTGGTCCAACACCAGTGGAGACTAGGCTCTAAGAAAAGCCGTCTCGGGTCGTGGATCAATCAAATTCAAGGACAGTGCATATCATTATCAGAGTTGTCTTTTTTTGTTTGCATTTTGACTGCTTTTGTTGTGGTTATTGCAAACATGATCCCTTTTATAAAGGTGTCAGTTTTTTGTGCCAGCTAAAAGGGTAAAAACCTATTATTGTATATTTTTACTGGCAAAGGAGGTCTCATAAAATAACAATCATTTTTAATCTACATATATAGCGCCTTGCGTTGAAAGAGGAGCGCAAATGGCTGCACAGGATTGTTGAAAATAAAATTCGGGGTCAACGGAGCGCACTTCGTCCTGAGCGAGCTGGGGGGGGGGGGGGGCGGGGGGAGGGGTCGATTCGCCCGTCTCACTGGTAAACCGGTAACCCGAAAACCGGAACCGGCCCCCCCCCCGCCGTCCACTCTGCACACGCGGCTCAACTCCACCGCAGGTAGCCTCAACACCTCCTTGGCACGTGACGAGCGTCACGTGACGATAAGCAGCTAAGTCGCTTCTACAAAAACAAATAGCGGATCGCTCGGTGGGCTTTTACCTGGTAAATAAAAATGTAAAAAAAACATTTTTGTAATTTGTTTACCTTTCTTATACTTTGCACTCCAATCGTGTGTTTTTGTAACGTTCTGACCCGCCTCTTACTGGACACCTGTGAAAAAGAGCTTTATAGCTCATCGGATTCCACCAGTATGAAACAATAATTCTGATTCTGATAACTTACCCTATCCTGCCATGCAGGGAGAGATACCAACGTTGACCTCCATGGGATAAAACATTCACGGAACGTCGAACGTTTTACACATTTGGTTCTCCATTTTTTATTTTCTTTTGTTCGACGTTTCGAGCGACGAGAGAACTTTATTATATCCAGTACCTCTTGTGAGTTTGTATGAAAAACCACCGTGATTAAATCGACCGTGATGCGCCTGATCTCGTCAGATCTCGGAAGCTAAGCCGATTTGATCCTGGATAGGGTAAGGATGGGGCGACCAAGGCAGCAGAGTACCATGCAGCAATATTCACTGTCGTTCCGCACTACTTGCCAACTCTCATCATCCCCGCACCGACCAGCACGGTGAAGTATGGACAAATATCCTCCACGGCCCGCAAGGTGCGGAGAGGGGGGGGGGGGGGCGGGGCGTGGGTGGGACAACTGTGAACAAGAGCTTTGTAGCTCATCGGATTCCTCCAAGTATAAATCAATAATTCTGATTCTGATATGAACGGACTGCACGGAGAATGTGCAAGCCACGTGCCCTTCTCGTGCTCTGCAGTGCAAGCCGCTCATGAGTGTATGTATGCACTGTATGTTAACCTTTTCTTTACCGTACGTAGCCAACCGTGCTGATCAGAGGTGCGGCAGAAGGACGACAAACTAGACACACGAAGCAGTTCTAAAAAAAACGAGTCTTCAATCTAGACGGTGATTTAAAAAGTGCAGAGCTCCCAATGGCTTCCTTATATCGGAAAGTAAGAGCGTTCCAGACGGCCGCAGAAGCGCACCTGTAAAGCGCGAGCGATGCGGCGACACGCCACCTCTGCGCGACAACACAATTTGTATTTGACCTCAATAGTGAGTGTGCTTGGCACTGCGGTGGCAGATGGGGGGGGGGGGGGGGGAAGGCTTTTAGTGATTTCAGTTGATGCCCACGTGTTGGTAGGCAATGCCACGGACTGTAATGAGGGCGCACCGTCTGCTGCTGCTGCTGTGGGGAGAGAGACAGAGGGCATCAATGCCCCTGTGACGCCGGGTGGGTAGCGGAGTGACCCAATTTTTTCCCCCTCTCATTTCGCTGGCGTGAGCCAAATGAAAAAAAAGAGGTTTGCTTCTCAAATGAGCATCGAGCCAGGGGGGGGGGGGGTGGGGGTGGTTCGTTGCTTGTTTACAGCGCGATGGGCCAGCGGTCGACATTCCACATTACTATTGCAGAGACAAGTCTATCCATGTTGACTTCCCCACAAAGTGGCATTAATTTTACCGACACAAGGCAGAAGATGGGCTGAGTCAACCCGCAAACCCTCCCACCCCCGCCTCCTCCAACCAGGAATTGATCTCGTGACCTTCCGAGCCGCTGACTCTGTCGCCAAACTTCACGATGAACTTCACAACATTTACAGCCCTTCATCAATCCACTGCTGGATGAAGGGTCCACCTCCATACCGTGTTGGTCAAGAGCCGTGTTGGTCAAGAGCCGTGTTGGTCTCTCTGTTCCATATTTTATATTTTATATGGAACAAAGACAGTGACTCAGAGGCGTGGGGAGGAGCCATAGACACACGCGAATGTAGTCAGGTGGTGAGGCGTTAACTCCCTCGCCTGGTATGCAGGAGGTCGTGGATTCGATTCCGACCCTGACGCCTGCTGCTGTATATTTGGAGTTTGCGTCTCTCTCTCTCCCCATGGTCGCGTGGATTTTCTCCGGGTCCTCCGATTTTTTTTCCTCCACATTTAAAATCAACATCACGCGTTCAGAGTATTTGGTTGCTGCTATAAATGTCCACGTGATAAGCCACCTTGTTGAGTTATCATTTGTGACCAGGTCGCTTCTGAAAAAGAGCTACATAGCTCAGTGGGGCCTGACCTGGTACAATAAAAAAAAATAGTTTAGTTCATAGAGGTAGCTCCAACGATTGCCCAAGTTCTTCCATCCTCTATACAGCATATACAAACGCGTTAGCGGCCAATTGCAAGTGGGAGGAACCCGTCAGCGCGCGGAGAAAACCCCACGCAGTGCGGGAGGGCGACGCTCTCTCTATCCCCGTCCAGTCGCACGCACGCACGTAGAACTTATTTCCCACCGTCCGCAGCCAGCATGCCCGCCGCCTTCTTCCCAGGCTACGGCGGCGCCTCTTCGACATCCCCCGGCGGGAAGGGAGCTCGCGCGAACGCGCGGTCCGCCAACCCTCCGCGATGTTTCGCCCTGCGCGCAGGCCCCGCCGAGTGGCACAAGGACTTCCAGATCGCCAAAGGGGAGCGGCAGTCGCCCATCGACATCCAGCCGGGCGAGGCGACGTACGATGCCACCCTGAAGCCCCTCTCGGTGATCTACGACCCCGCGTCTGCCCTCAGCATGGGCAACAACGGCCACTCCTTCTCCGTGGAGTACGACGACTCCGGCGAGAAGTGCGGTACGTGGCCGACCGATCGGGCGGGGGGGGGGGGTTGGTCAACGGCGTTTTATCCGAACCAGTCCCGGGCATCACCTAGGTCGACTCAGCCTCAAAATGAGTGTTTGGCTGCTGTGTGTAAACGTCGCCACTGCTGTGGGAGACAAAGGCGGCCGGGCGTGGTGCTGCTTGCCCGGCTCCCCACCCCACTCCCTCGCGTGCCGTGCCGGCCTTCGCAGGCGCCAACTCGCTAATGGCACGGAAGGGGGGCATCTTTGTCTTTGCCTTTGCAGTGTTGAGTGGGGGGCCCCTGCCCAACCCGTACAAGCTGAAGCAGTTCCACTTCCACTGGGGGGCTGCGGACGGCAGTGGCTCTGAGCACACCGTGGCCGGCAAGACGTACTCCGCTGAGGTCAGGGGTCACGCGCGTGCGTCCCTCTGCCGGTGCTGGACTTCTCGCCCTCCGTGTCTTTCGCTCAAAAGAACTTCGATAATCACGGGCGCTTAATTGTGTCGTGGGGGGGGGGGGGGTGTTAGTCACCCCCACGAGTACCGGTGATTGTCAACAGGGGGTACGCGGACCCCCCGTGGGGGTACGCGTGGCAATGTCCCAAGGGGGCGGGAGTGTACGTGGGGTGATTTATAAATGTGTGGAATTATATCATACGCGAGAGTCATTGGTGAATAAATCCGCGTTGTGTGAATCTGCCAATGTAAAATAACTACAATAAAATGTTACTCCACGCGGTAACCTAGAACGTTATAAAATACATTTCTAAACTCACTGATCGTAAACAATGCGGTTGCCAAGAGTCACCAGCGAGCGTGAACAAATTACGCGACGCTCATTTGTTTCATTTGCTTGCGGTTTACTGAGCTAGTTAGGGATATGTCTCGGAAAATTGACAATTGGTAAAAATAATATTGACGTTAATTATTCACACATTTATTTATCGGAACGATGTTGGGTCAGGCAAGGAGGGCGTGGGGGGGGCGGTGCTTGGTTGAAACAAAATGCAACGGGGGGGGGGGAGGTAAGGTAGTCGCCAAACAAGTTTGAGAGCCACTGCTCTCGAGGCAATGCGACTCTTGAGTGACGCTTCGTTCACATTCGATCATCCTTACCCAGAGTTATTGTGCCCCCCCCCCACCCCCGCCCCTCGCATGCCCAAAACATAAAAACAATTTAAAAAAATTGAGAACAATATAAAAAATAACATAAAAATTCTACTTAGATAAAAATTATATGAAAATAACATGAAAATTATATAAAATGTATATCAAAATAATAAGATTAAATTATTAGTAATATGAACATTTATAATATTAAATTGATAAATTTTAAAAAAAATCACATAATAAAAAATTACGTGAAAATTATCACGTAAAAATCTAATAAAAATTATAATATAAACATAATAAAAAAATTATACGACAAATTCTAATATCAAATAATATAAAAATGACAACACAATAATTATGATGTAATAATTAAACCAATAATGAATGACATCATTGTTGTCGCCCCTACTGTTGTTGTCCGCGCCGTGCTGTAAAGCTGCACCTCGTCCACTGGAACTCGGCCAAGTACAAGAGCTTCGCGGAGGCGGCCAACAAGAGCGATGGCCTCGCCGTTCTGGGCGTCTTCCTCGAGGTGAGTTCCGTTGTGTGGGGAACTTCCTTCCAGACGTCCGCAGCACCGACATCACCACCACCACTATCACCAACATCATCACCACCACCACTATCACCACTATCACCAACATCATCACCACCACCACCACTATCACCACTATCACCACTATCACCAACACCATCATCACCACCACCACCACTATCACCAACATCATCATCACCACCACCACCACTATCACCACTATCACCAACATCACCACCACTATCACCAACACCATCATCACCACTAACATCATCACCACCACCACTATCACCAACACCACCACCACCATCATCACCACCACCACTATCAACAGCGCCGGATTAAGCTAGTGCGGAGGCCTGTAGGCATGATGTTATAAAGGGGCCCTAAATAAAATCACACACAAATATAGAAACACGCAAATGTTTTACTTGCGCAGTAAAGTAATTGTATTTTTTAATTTGCTACACAGCCAGATAATACGACAAATCGCTCACCTTAAACACCCAGTCGTTCATAAAAGTTGAAGGCGGTATAGTACTATAGTAATAGAGCAAGTACGGAATCACTGAACCAAAACTGATAGCTTGAAAGCATTTAGCGCGGGGCCCTTGAAAGTGCGGGGCCCGTAGCTACTACATATGTAGCTGCTTTTGCGACTAGGATAATCCGGCACTGGTCATCAACGTCAACATCCTCCATTTCCTCGACATCACCGGCATTGGCATTTAGCTCCTGAACATATTTCCGCTGCCATAAAGAGCCGAGCCAGGTGATGTATCAGCAGCCCGTGTCCACCACGCCACAAGTCCATGTTGTCCTGCATTCCTCCGCTCTCCGCCCCCTGATGTCGTTCAAATATTTTCTCACGTCCGCCGAAATTCCTGCTCATTTGTAAAAAAAAATATATATATTAAAACCCATGCCTATTCTTTTTTAAAAATACAAATCGTTTCACCTTTGACACTCATCCCGCCAGCAAAAGTCGGCTGCGGTACCCACTGTGGCTGCTGGTGATGAAACCGTCTTTCGTAACTCATACAATCTGGGAAAGATACGTGCTCGCGCGTGTTCCCAAGTGCATTTCCAACTCGAGCATTTGCGTTTTCTCTCGCCTTCTCTGTGATTGGTGGAGTAGGCTGGTGCGGAGAACCCTGGTCTGAAAAAGGTCACGGACACTCTGAACATCATCAGGAGCAAGGTGAGTGACGAAGAATATCGGGCTCAATCGCCGGTGCTCTCAGCCGCTAACGGTTCAAGCGGCCTCGCTGCAACACCGCCAACCCACATCGTCTCCACTCCCCTATCCATGCACTCTGCGAGCTCTCCCATGTCACCGCTGGGGTTCAGCCGCCTCTAGGTGTCCTACATCACGGTAAGGTCAAGCAAAGGTAGAGGCGCAGCCCTGCAATTGCATGCTCACGCCACTGCTGGTGGAAGGGCTTCCACTCGAATGAGCTCTCGAGAGCCACCTCCAGAGGGTATTTGGCCTACTCCTCCACACATTTTTAAAAAACGGTGGAAGTGCCCACACTTTACCCCACCGCAGGCGGCCCGCCGATCGACTTTGATAACCATGGACGAGACTGCTCCCCGCAGACGGACAACACAGCGTGCACATTCACACAACCATTTAAGCGTCACTGCAAGGCCATCGAAACCACTTGAACGTAAACTCACAAACTTTTGCGGGGCAAATGACATTGGCTGAAGTGACGTGTTGTATGTGTGTGTGTTGTATGTATGTTATGTATGTGTGTGTGTTATATGTGTTAGGTGTGTGCTATGTTGTGGGGAGTAGTAGTTTAGGGGTTCGCGCTAAGCTGCATTTCTAACGCGACGACCCGAGTTCGATTCCCGCTCACAGCCACCGACACCAGTGACGATAATCTGAACTGGTCCTGGGCCTCACCTAGGTCGACTCAGCCTCAAATGAGTACCTGGTGCGGTAAACATCGCCACTGGGGAGACAAAGGCAGCCGAGCGTGGTGCTGGACACCCACCCCCTCGTGCGCCTTGCCGGCCTTCATAGGCGCTACTCGCTCACAGCACTTGCCCCAACAGTCTGGTCAGGCTATACGGGGGATCTTTGCCTTTGTGAGTGTGTTATGTATGTGTTATATATTTGTGTGTGTGGTTTCACGCGGGGAGCGGTAGTGTAGCGGTTAGCGCGCTGCGCTATGAACCCGGCGACGCGGGTTCGATTAGTTGAACCGGTCCTGGGCTCCTAGGTCGACTCAGCCTCAAATGAGTACCTGGTGCGGTGTGTAGTAAACATCGCCACTGGGTAGACAAAGGCGGTCGGGCGTGGCGCTGGCCACCCACCCCCTCGTGTACCGTTCCGGCCTTCATAGGTGCTCGCTAACAGCACTTGCCCCTACAGTCTGTTAAGGCTATATGGGGGATCTTTATATATTTTTTTTGCGTGTTTTACCTGCGCCATGCTGTCAGGGAGCCAAGGTGGACTTCCTCGACTATGACCCCTCGGTTCTCCTGCCCAAGTCACTGGACTTCTGGACCTACCTGGGCTCGCTCACGACCCCGCCGCTCTTCGAGAGCGTCACCTGGATCGTGTTCAAGGAGCCGATCTCCGCCAGCAAAGAGCAGGTGAGATGGCGGCGTCGCTCGCTAGAGTGTGCAGGCGGTACAACTGCAGTTACGGTGTGTCCCCCCCCCCCCCCCCCCCCGTGTCTTCGATCGCCGTCCGTGTATGCGTCTCTGCCCCGTGTGCGTTCGCTCACCCATGCGATTCTCCTTCTCTGTCGCGAAGCAATATCAAGTACGCATCCCCTCCACGCTTCTTTGGGCGCTTTTCAGTTTCGTTCATATTTTTTTTGTTTCGGCTAATGACCTGGGGTGTTTCTGAACCAGGTAGTGTTTCGTCATTCACTCCTTTTTTTTCTAAGTGTCCTTCTCTAGGCGCACTTGGGGAATGTTGCTTGTCATTATCAAGCTCGGCTTTGCGGTGGCAGGGTGGTGACACTCAGAATCAGAACATTTATTTATAATGCAGGAGGAATCCGATGCACTATAAAGCTCTTTTTCAGGGGCGGGTCAAAACGTCACAACAACAAACATTACAAACGCATGATAGTAGTGCAAAGTACAAAAAAGTTAAACAAATCACCCAAACACGTACAAACAAAACTCAACCATCCCCATCCTACCAGGCAAAGCCCACTGAGGTATTCACTTTCCAGAAGCGACCTGGCCACAAATTATAGCTCAACAAAGTGGCCCATCATTTGGACATTTTTCGCACCAAAATAATCTGAATACATCACAGCAAGAAGTACCTGGGTTCGATTCTCTGTGTGCAGTTTGTATGTTCTCTCCCCCTGCTTTTGCTTGGGTTTTGCTTCGGGTTCTCCCATTTTTTTTATTTTCTCCCAAAGCAAAAAAACACACAAACCACAAGTGCCACCGGGGATGGCCAATATGCCAATGTAGCAGGACCCTCCTGAAAAAAAATCCGTTGGAATCGGTGTAGGTTTTCTTGGGTAAACAGGTAATTATTATTAGCTTCAAATCTAGAGGTAATTATTATTATTCATTGCGAACGCACTCAAAGCTGCTCGTCTCCACCTTTTTGTTTCATCAAACGAAAACTAAACTAAAAGTTTTATATGACCAGTTAAGACCCACTGACCCGTTTTTCAGAAGCGACCTGGCCGGCAACGAATGATAGCTCAACGAAGTGGCTTATCATTGTGTGGAAAATAAAATGATAGCAGCCAAATACTCTAAACGCGTGACGTTGATTCTAAACCTGGAGGGGAAAAACCAGAGAACCCGGAGAAAAATCTACGCGACCACGGGGAGAGAGAGGGACACGCAAACTCCAAGTTATACAGGCGCCAGGGTCGGGATCGAACCCACGAACCTCCTGTATACCCTCTGTCTCTCGATGTCACTGTTGGGTTTTCTTTGAGACGTGTTCCTTTTGTTGAAGAGAAATTGTACGCTAGGTCGACCGTTGTCATCGTTCCAGACGCAAACAGAAACGAGAGCAAGAGGATTAAAAAAAAAACTTTCCAAGGTACCGCGGCTTTTTTTTGTGAGCGTGGCTAATAGCCGTGGGTCGAGCGACCGCACAGCGGGGGGTGGAGGCCCGGGAAATAAATAGTGAATCCCACCACAGATTGCATCGCCAGATTCCATCCAATTGCATCACTGTTCGTAATTGCGGTGCTTTATTAACACTCGGATTAGAGAACCTGAGCAGGTTAATGACTTCATTCTCAGCGGTAATAGTAAGAGGCTCGTAATTGGAAGGTTTCCAATTCAAATCTATGGTTGGGGGCATGGGGTTGACTCAGCCCATCATCCATCCGGGGTCGATAAAATTGCTACCAGTTCGTGGGGAAGTTAACAATGGTTAACCTTACGATAGACTCGCCTCTCGCCACCATAGGAATGTGACTTTTCCACGACCGCTGGCTCAGGGCTGTACGCGGGAGACAAGCACCACCTCAGTGCTCATATGAGCGGGAAATCACTTTGACTTTAGAAACTCACGCGGTCGCCCTTGCTGTAATTTTTTTTGTCGCCGTTCCAAGCGAGCCATCGGAAGGCGTGAGAGGTGAACGTGCGGGCGAGCTCAGGTGGCCCGTGATTTATCTTTGTTTTGAATGGAGCAACAAGTGAGCCGTGGCTCCCCTGAGTGGTTTTCACCGCGAGTCGCTGAAAAAAAATCCTCAAGTGCACAGCCATTACCGGCCGCACGTCGCTAATAATATTTTAGTGCCCCCGTAAAGCCGTGCTGGGCACACTCGCGGACAATAAAGGGCACGGCCCGTGCGGTAAACCAACAGGCTAATGGGCAACACGTGAAACTCACGCAAATACAGATGTTGTCCTCCCTCCGCACGGTTGGCTGGTAACGGTGCGAAATAAGTTCAACATCCATACGGTCGCGGTGGCGCAGTGCTTGGCGCACACTGCACTACGAACCCGGCAACCTGAGTTCGATTCCTTGGGAGTGGCTAACATCGCAGAGCGAGTGACAGCTCAACCGGTCTTGGGCTCTCCCCTTTTCATTAATCCGTACTGATCAGCGCGGTGAAGTATGGTCAAATGAACCTCCCGCATACATCGTACGGCACGGAGAGTCCTTCGTCAACCAAGGAGCCTAGTCTTTTGGCGTCATCTGGTCCAACACCAGTGGAGACTGGGCTCTAAGAAAAGCCGTCTCGGGTGTGGACCAATCAAATTCAAGGATAGTGCATATCATTATCAGAGTTGTCTCTTTTTGTTTGCATTTTTGACTGCTTGTGTTGTGGTTATTGCAAACATGATCCCTTGTATAAAGATGTCAGTTTTTGTGCCAACTAAAAGGGTAAAACCCTATTACTAAATAGACTTTTTAATAAATGTTTTCTCCTACATCAGTGCAGCGCCACATTAAATACGCACTACAATGGCAATAGTTTAAAGCGATTTGAAGCATGTTTTATTTGGGGGGGGGCAGAGCTTTGTGACGAGGGGGGGGGGTCACAAAATCGTCCAAAATCGTGTGACGTCATTTATGGACGTTGTTGTCATATTCTTTAACCAATCAGATTTCGAGTTTGCCATGTTGGGCGTATTCTTTGACACGCCGGAGCCTTCTAGCTGGCCTAGCTGCCTACGTCAGCATTTTTAGTGTGGCGTGATCGGAGGGCCAGTTAGCTTACTGAAGTAAAACTAGCTAGCACGTAACGTAGCATCATTTAAGATTAATTAAACTTTCTTTCGTTACGTTTAGATGTAGTGCCTTAGATTTTTTTGTTGTATTTTTCTGTGGGGAAGCCTTTTGAATCCTGATTGTGTTGTGTTTTACGGCATTTTTGCTTGCTTGGTGGTCGTATGAGTAAATGCGACTGGTTGTTGTGAGTTTATTCTTGTTTCTTTGGTAATGACATTGATTTGGCCTATGCGATGTCTATTTGTGATGCAGCATCCTGTAATACTGCGTAATAGTAGTACATCCTTGATGGTTTCAGTCACCAATGTATCCATGTCTCTGCAATTAGTGTATTGTAACTCTCATAGGTGTTGAGCCTCGTGTTAAATCACTGTATTCCACTCGATAAAGGTTACCGTCATTGTGAATATGGGGTGGTTACGTCGAATGACAATAGCCTGTAGCCCTAGTGTCATGGTGAGGTTATTCGAAGGCGGTTTAATTGCGGGAGGATAGCACTGAAGGCCTAGGTGTAAAATACACGGCCCGCCATTGGTGTAGGCCAATCAGTTGCAAGGACAATGCTTAACATTGTTATCAAAGCTTGTCTGCTTGCATGTTTGACAAGGAGCACGTGTGGTTGATGCAGACTTGATGCCTTGTGATGGGTGTCTATTTGATGTTTGAACATCTTAACACCACCCGTTTTCTTGCCGGGAAGGGTAAAGCCTATTATTTTTTCATCAATGTACAGTCATTAGTAAATGGGATGAAACTAGATTTGAACCCAGGAATGTAGATGTGCAGGCTCAGTGTCCTTACACAGGATTAGCCTTCTAACACACCCAGCCACCTCCACACATATATATGAAATATACGTGGTGATTCATATATTTAATCACATGTCAACCACTAATATACGCCACTTCTTTGACTGCATTACCCAACAATTACAGGGCGGAACAAAGTATACATCATTACCACGTACAACGATTAACGTACGTGTGTAGTAGTGTAATCTAAGATTACCCTACATACACTATAAACGTGTACCTTAATACACTAAACTAAAAACTTTTTTTTTATTTTACCAGGTAAGGCCCATTGAGCAATACAGCTCTTTTTCAGAAGCGACCTGGCCACAAATGATAGCCCAACGAAGTGGCTTATCATTTGGAAATTTGTAGGAGCCAAATACTCTAAACGCATGTTTCGAAGTGTGGAGGGGAAAACCAGAGATAAATCCACACGACAACAGGGAGAGAGACATGCAAACTCCAAATATACAGCAGGCGTCAGGGTTGGGATCAAACCCACGACCTCCTGTATACCAGGCAAGGTAGTTAACATCTGAAACAGCCATTTAGGGCGTGTGCCATTGTGATCGCAGAGGAGTCTCCCAAGCCTCAACGTATTACGATTTACTTTATTTATATCAATCGAATGTTGAACTTCTTTTGCGCCATACGTAGCCAACCGTACTCATCTGAGGTACGGGGGAAGGACACCAAACTAAACACAAAAGGCTGTTTTAAAGAAACGAGTTTTGACCATACCTCACCACGCTGGTCAGTGCGGGTTGGTGAAGGGAGCAGCACATTTTTATTCGCGTCTCGCTGAAACGGTCACCGCATTGCTCGGCGCTTTTAGATGCGCTTCTACGACCGTCTGGAATGCTCTTCCGATATTAGGAAGCCACTGGAGTTATGCACGTTTTAATCATCTAGATTGAAAACTCATTTGTGTATAACTGCTTTTTGTGTTTAGTTCTTTGTCTCCCCCCCCCCCCCCCGCACCTCCGATTAGTACGGGTGGCTACGTACGATGTAAAAGAAGTTCAACATACACACAAACGTCCGTCCGTGCATCCGTGAGAGGGCACAGGAAGGTCGCGCAGAGAGCCGGTGCCAACCAGCCCCAGGGCGGGATGGAGGGGGGAGGGTCTGGCTCCACCATCGTTTCCGTGCCCGGCGTATCCTCTCGGGGCGGTGTGTGTGTGTGTGTGTGCGAGCGTGGTGGGACGAGCGACGCTTACTATAAATTGATGTAATTTCCCATGATTTAGCGTGCGCCACATCAACCCAGATCTAAACAGCGGCGACAAATAAAGCGAGTTATGTAATCGCGCACGGACGCCGGGTACTGCGCCATGAGCTGGAGCTCCGCTCGGGCACAGCTGGAGTTCAAGTGCCCCATGGGATAACGTGTAAAAACACAGGCGCTGTCCACGCATCGAGACAGCGTCCTCTCTACCTCTGAAACGTCTGCGGGCCGCCGAGAGTTGAAATCTGTAAATGACGAGGAAAACCACGAAAATTAGCGCAGCCTGGGGGGGGGGGGGGGGAAACCAAAAGAATCATTGTTTTACCGCTGCCTGTTTGGGAAAGCCACGTTTTCCAAACTGTCTGGGGTCGGTCGGTCGGTCGGTGGGTCCAAGCGACACAGTGATGGCGCAATGCAGATATCTCAAGCCGGTGGTCTGGGGAAGGCAGTGAACATCTCTGTGTGTGTTGTTTAATTCAGCCGCCCAAAAAAAATCCATATTAACCTCGTAAAAGCTCTACTGGACATCTGTGAAAAAGAGCTTCATAGCTCATCGGATTCCTCCAGCATAAAGATTCAGATCCTGATAAAATATTCTAATTCTGAAAGCCACAGAGCGCTGCTTATGCATTTCGCCACTCACAATCATGATTAACATCAATGCTAGAATTACTGCATCTCGTATTTAATGTCGTGGTATAATGGTCAGCACACTGGAATTGCAATACATTGGTTGTCGGTTCGATCTCTCGGCGTGGCAGTGAGTGGCCAACATCACGCGCGGTCACCGTTGTCTCCCTAGTGGCGATGTTTACACATCGCACCAGGTATTCATTTGAGGCTGAGTCGACCCAGGGGAGGCCCAGGACCGGTTCAGATAATCGTCACTGGTGTAGGGCGCGAACGGGGATTGAACCCGGGTCGCCAGGTTCGTTGCGCAGCGCGCGAACCGCTACACTACTGCTCCCCAAACACACGCACGCACGCAGCTAGACTGACGCCCATAACAAAAACTAACCCAAAAAAAAAGGATTCAAGAAATAAACGGGGGGGCACCACAGCCGATCGGCAGGTTGCGTGTGGTGGGATACAGTGGCGTCTGGCCAGCGTGGAAGAGTAGGCCAAACACCCAATAGATGGGCTCTGCGGAGCTCCCTCTGGAATTGCTTGTGCATTGAGACAGAGTTCCTCCAAGCTGGGATTAAAGCTCTGGGACATCGCTGATTTAGGAGGACCACGTGTACTGAAAGTCAAGGGGATCGCTCAGTGGGCTCTACCTGATAAGATAAAACATCGTCTAGTTCTATTTGTACATATTTTTAAGTGATGTGTTTACCTTTCCTATACCTTGCACTCTCATTGTATTTTTGTATTGTTTGTTGTAATGTTCTGACACACCCCTACTGGACATCCGTCAAAAATATCTCTATAGCTCATCGGATTCCTCCAGTGTAAGTAAATATTCTGATACTGATTCTGACAAAAACATAGCATCACCAAGGGCCACTGATCGTGTGCAGGTGAAAGTCAATCAGGTAAGCCGGTGCCAACACTAAATTATATTTTATATTATAATTAATTTTGCTCCAACTTTGCTGTGTGTATAAAAGGGGCAAGGTCACCGCCGACTGTGCTCGCATACCCTTCGCAAGGGCAGCTATGCAGCCCATTAATGATTCCCTCTTTGTGGTGCCACAATGCTCACGGCGAAAGGGGGCCCATTCCAGCCCCAAATCCACGGTCACCAAAGACAAATACGCACTAACGTTCTCCATTACACCCTCTTACAGCCTCTTAGCGCAAATGGGATGGTGTTGTTATTGTGCTTAATTTGAACACAACCAGCGGGTGCCTGGTAGGCCCTGACAGGGGAAAGTACACTTTTCGGAGGTTTATTGTATTTACGTTATAATGAGTGTTCAATCATTTACTAGCTAGGTCATTCCAATAACTAATCGACATGGTACGCTACCATGGTGTAATGGTTAACTTAATACACTTGCAATGCGGAAGGCGAGATGGGATTTTTTTGTATTCCCACATCCCCCCCCCCCCCCACGAATCTTTTCAATCCCCACCTCCCCACCTTTGCCCACCCAGCAATTTATAAACTAGAGTAAGTCAATCGGCAGGTCACGCGTGTCGTGGGATAAAGTGTGGGCACTCCTTGCCTCGTCGAAGACGTTTTTTTTACCGGCTTGAAAGAGGACGTCACAGTGCCCTCACATTGACCACATTGAGTAAACCACTGTGGTCTGCGCTCCTTCAATGGAGGAATAGCAAAACTACACCAACTCTCTATCTCCGGAAGCCCTCTTGTCGTGATCCACCAGACCTCCACATTGGCCCTTCAACTCCTAAACAATATCGCTGCCATCGTACGCAAGAATATAAGGCCACGAGGCTTAAAGTTGGAGAAAAAAGGCGAGACATCTTTTGTTGTTGCTGCTGTTACGAACTCGCCATACGGTGTGTTCCTGAATGCTGGTGTAAGCCTCACGAGTTGCATGCAAGCGCTCATGAAGCTCTTTCCAGGTAATGAGCTTTGTCGCTGACGCACGCTCTCAGCGCTATTATAAGCTGGGGGGGAAACCCAATAACGAGCGATTGAACTCCCACGGAGAAGCCCTCTCTCTGCCAGGGAGCTCTCGAAATGCACGCTACAGGTTCGCAGATTAAACCTGTCCCACCGACCCATTTTCAGTACGACTCTCTATTTAAGAGACTATTTCACGGTCAGCTCAAATGTCAAGATCTTGTTCTTGACACGGGTGTCTTGACGTTTCGCTGCACATGCTGAGAGCTTGGAGCCTGCAAGGAGCCCCAAGGTTTTGGGAGGTGCTGAAGAAGCTCCCGGGGGCACGTGGAGCGAAACGTCGGGCATCGTGCCAAACAACGAGCAGTACAACGATCGGTACAACCCGAAACCCCGTCGGAAAGCTGTATGGCACAACCACGAAAACCTATGCAGTTCTATGTCTGTTTCCTGTAACAGTAATGAAGGAACATTAGAACATTGAATTAGTCTGTTCTCTTATGGATTGATTCAATGATGCAGCATTTTAAGAGTTTAGTTAACCAGGCAGAGACCTTTATCCAACCGGGGGATTGACAAAGAGCTGCAGATTATTATCTTAACCAAAGGGACTCTTGAAATTCACGTCTCATTTCCAAGGGGGTTCTGACGAGACGGCAGTGATTTATACATTCACCATTCATTTACATAATCACACAAAGGCCGTAGCCATGGAGTCAACATTGGGGGGAGACCAAATCTACCAGGGGCTCTGGCGGTCCCAACCCAGAAAATATCTCAATTTAAAAACTCATTTCCTGCCTAAATTTTTTTTAAAATTCACTAACACATGGGATGGACTTTTATTTTATTTTTTACAATAATGTCAAATAGTGTATTGTATTTACATTGCTCAGTTTTTACTTTTTTTTACCATTTATTGTTTCATTGTATGTAATGGCAGAGATTAGGGATTAATAAAGTACAATCATAACCACAATCATATAAATAGAAATCTATGCATTGATTTATATGAAGACAAGTCCAGATATTGTGGCCAAGGTTTAGCAAATTGTTGTTTTAATTTACATAGCATAGCAATTTTTTTATAGCAATATATTGGAGGGGACATTTTGAGCATTTTTTTATATTGGGGGGGGGGGGATGTGCTCCCCCCAATATATATTATAATTACGGCCTTGTAATCACATATATACCCATCTAATAATACCCCCAAAGTAATACATATATAACATATATACATTGCAAAGATAAGGACAGTAAATGTTATAAATGAACATTTTTAAAATATATATTTTAAAAACGAGACATTATGGATGTTTTTTTTCTTCCAGGTCTCTGCATTGGGATATTTGGCAATATTGGTTTCATGTTGGGTGGGGGTACAAATAGAAGGGATTCAGGCTCACAGCTCTGCACAGATGGACACAATAATCCATTTGCTGTGTTGGCAATCTCCCTGTCTCCACACAGCCCCACACCTCCAAACACATGGGTGACCACTGTCGTGGTCTATCGTGGTCACCCATGCAAGTACGAACCCACTACGCTTCTGAATGTGCCCCAACTTATCAGACCCTGCGATGGGTGACTACCAAGGCTGGTTGTTGTTGTTGTTTTAACAACGATTAATTGAATCGCAAGTGAGGAGTGAATCATGACAACCCGCGTGTGTGCTTTGAAGCACGCACGACTCTCAATGACGTCCACGAAGTTAAGCGTCGAGTTTTAAAAAAATGAATAAGTCAGATGCCTAGTCACGGTTCAGTTATGGATCGTGATGAGCTGAGAGCGTCTGACTATTTTTTTATTGTTTGTTGTTGGAACTTTCTGACCCCGTGCCCATACTGGACATCTGTGAAAAAGAGCTTTGTAGCTCATCGGATTCTTCAAGTCTAAATATTCTTATTCTGACTACGTAAATGCCAACATGACTCCAATCTCCCCGTCCCCATGCGATGTATCCGTTTAACCCGGGGTTTATATATTTTTTTAATATATAGTTTGCAACTGTCTGCCGTAGCAGCGAGCTGATATATTTTGACGTTTCAATTCCTAATGGGAGGCTGCAACTCGGTGGCCTGGACGTTGGATGCGAGAATCATTTCGACGTTTTTCAATGCAAACAAAAATGATTTCAACGCAACGAAAAGTATTTAAATACAAATCTACGCCAGTTCCACCAACGGGAACCACCCGAAAACGGAGACACGGCCGAGAGAGGAACCCGGTTACAATGCCGACGATTGGCGCCAAAATCCTCAAGTTCTGTTTACCCCCCCCCACACACACACACCACCCTCCCCTCAGGATCGACAACAACGAAACAACAATAGAAATAAGCAAAAGGTACTTAAATATAATTTATACGAGCAGTGGTATACAAGAGAAGCAGATGGACAACGCCGGAGGGTTCCGCCACCGACACGGCTGAGGGGAACCCGGTTACAGTGTCGACGATTCGCGCCAAAATCCTCAAGTACTGTCACTCCCCTCAGGATCGACAACAACACAAATAAATAAAGAGTATTTAAATAAAATCTGCACGAATGGTGGGACACAATTGGCGCCGAGAAGCAGATAATTAAGAAGCATTTCACCAACGAAGGCCACATGAGTTACAATGACAATTGGCGCGCCAAAAAAAAATCTCCTCAGGTTTCGACAACAACCAACAACAACAAAACCCATAGAAGCGTTGTTACATAATCACTGCTTCGCGAACATTACTCACGCGATTACAGGGGCACGACTTTGTGTGTATGTGTGTGTGTGACGGCATTATTCGTGTGGGGGGGGGGGGGGGGTTAACAGTCTTTTCTTTATATTTCAACATTCGACTTAAGCGAATAATTATTTAATACGCGCGGGGGGTGGGTGGCATTGGTGATTGTAGTGTTTTCGGCTTCGCTGCCCACAGTGTGCGTGACACGGCAGCGATGGAGGGCTGCTTGTGTTGCTTTAAACCCCGACTTGTTAATCGGCAAAATTTTCCACTGGGACAAGAGTGGCAGTATTTCAACCACAACCAACAACAACCACCACAACAACCACTCTATACCACCTTCTCCCGCCCCCGGGATTGAGACCACAGTGGGTTTCGTTTTTTTTGTTTTGTAATGTATCCTGAGAGTCCTCTCGCATCCCCATCCAGTTTTGTGGCGACGTTCGGCCGGGGCCCGGGTCAGTTACGAGGACAATAAAGGCCCCTTGCGAGGACGTCCACCTTGGAGATGGAGTTGATGATGACCACATCGGTATCGCGTTGCGGGTAACAACCGTGGCAGACGAAGATACCTGATGCACAAATTGGAACATTAAAAAAAATAACTCTCAAGTCAGCATACCTGTCAACCCCTTATCAGTGCCCTACCTGATTACAGACCAATTCAGAGACCTTATTGGTCACCCCGTGCCACTTATAAATCTCAACTTTCATCCTACAAAATCCCATCACAAGGGAGAAACACAAATAGACAATCACCGCTTGTACACTCACCACCACTACGCTCACTACATAAATGTCAACCCCTATCAGTGCCCTACCTGTTTACAGACCAATTCAGACCTTACTGGTCACCACGTGCCCCTTATAAATCTCAACTTTCATCCTACAAAGTCCCATCACAAGGGATAAATCCAAATAGACAATCACCACTAGCACACTCACTACATAAATGTCAACCCCTATCAGTGCCCTACCTTATTACAGATCAAGTAAGACCTTACTGGTCACACCGTGCCCCTTATAAATCTCAACGTTCATCCTACAAAGTCCCATCACAAGGGAGAAACACTAACAAATAGACAAAAACGTGTTTTTGTTGCCCGTATTGAAACGGCTTGTACGCCGTATGGACCTGAAAACTCAATTTCCCTGTACGGGAATACGGGGTAAACCAATGGGTTGACATCTATGATAATAGCTATGATACCTGCATGCACAAATGGAACATTAAAAAACAGCTCTGCGGTTAGTTACGCGACCGTGGTCATCCCGAACAGACCATGCACAACGTATTATAACGACGCAATACCCCGATCAACAAATATGAAGGAAGACATCACAGCGATACACTCCGCTTACTCCTGACGCGGTTATCTGAACGTGAAATTGTAGTTGTTGCGCTGCACCTACGTCAGCCGTACAAAATAAGAAGGCACGCGGACGATATATATTTTTTTCGATTTAAAGCTTTCGTGACTGCAGTCACGATATCTTTTTTTTTTTAATCGAACAATCATGAGGACATAGCAATGGCTTGTGTGCGGCAAGATTTCACCCGGCGGTGGAATCATCATGCCTGTCAGGTGTAGTTTCAACTCGAAAGTGTCGTCGATTTAGGGTCAGCGAGGTTCCCATTCCTCGTTGCTTGTCTCTTGTGTGTAGCGGTCTCCCATCCAAGTACTATCCAGGCTCAACCCTGCCTAGATTTCGAGATCTAAACTAAATCATTTTTATTCTTGGTTCTTTCGGTAAAGTCACGTAGAAGGGAAACAATAAAATAATAAAAATATAAAATTGTGAGAATTTTAAAATTGTGAGAATTTTATTGTTTTATATTTTTATTATTCTGTTTCCCTTCTACGTTGCTTTACCGAAAGAACCAAGAATATGAATCCCTGCAGTCACGAAAGCTTTAAATCAAAATTTAAACAATTTTTATTTTACCAGGTCAGGCCCACTGAGCTACACAGCTCTGATTAAATTGGGCATTTGCTGAGCCGCCCTTAGCTGGGTATCTGTTGAAAAAAAAATCTTCATAGTTCATCGGATTCCTCCAGTCGAATTAAAGATTCTGATCTCGGACGAATTGATCATAGGCAGGTTTACGAGACAAACACCCCCCCCCCCTATATAGCCTGAACAAGCTGTTGGGGTAAGTTCTGCTAGCAAGCAGCACCTATGAAGGCCAGCAAGGCACATGAGGGGGATGGGTGGTCAGCACCATGAACCGGCCCACCTCTGCCTCCCCAGTGGCGATGTTTACACACGGGTGCTAATTTGAGGCTGAGTCGACCTAGGGGAGGCCCAGGACCGGTTCAGATAATGGTCACTGGCGTTGGTGGCCGTGAGTGGGAATTGAACTCGGGTCGCCGCGTTCGTAGTGGATTGCGCTAACCGCTGAACTACCGCTCCCCACGGGTATACATTACACACACAAATGGCTACGCATGTCTATGCATACGCATATACGACCCACATTCAAACTCATTCCTGCATATTAATGCATTCTTATAGCAGGTGCAGTAATAAAAATGTACGCCGTGTAGTTGTGAAATTATTGGTAAGCATATAGGAAATTGCAGTCTTACTAAAATGTAATCATCTCTACAGTAACAGTTCAATCAAATGTTCTTTATTTCACTAGATAGAAGCCCATTGAGTTGTGCAACCTCAAGATGTCCATGCCAGTTCAAACATTGTAACCATATATAGAGGGGGTAAAATATTTGATCTGGCAATGCCTCTTTACATGCACGCTGGGACAGGTGCGTTTCTGAAATACATTTTTTGAGGCAATACCAAAACACATTTTAGGTTTCATAAATGTTTTGTTAAGATGTATATCTAGGGGCAAGTATTGAAGGTGGACCAGGACCGAAAATATAAGGTGTGTTACTTTTTAAAAGTACTGTATAGCCAGGTATATTGAAAAAAAAAATACACACCCTATATAGCAAGCTAAACTCTGGCTTCAGTGCTAAAATCTCATTACCGGGCAGGCTTAGCTAAACTTCCATTCCCTGGACAGTTTTGAAATAAAATCTTTGACAAGTATGTGACTTTGTTAACGTTTGAATTTGAGAATGTTTGCGAATGTTTGCGAATGTTTTCTCTCTCCACGCTTCCATTGTCCGCTGTTTGCCACGAGACGCGGATTCGTGCGACGACCACAATGCGCATTCAAATATTACAAATAAAAGATGTGATTATTGATTACAAAAATATATATTTAAATCGAGTGATGCAATCACAAGTCTGAATTTAAACTACTCAGCAACCCGTATATATAAGGTAGTATCCACCCATTCTGA
This sequence comes from Petromyzon marinus, assembly GCF_048934315.1. NCBI lineage: Eukaryota > Metazoa > Chordata > Hyperoartia > Petromyzontiformes > Petromyzontidae > Petromyzon > Petromyzon marinus. Next base: position 4,241,099 of record NC_133720.1, on the reverse strand, counting down.
ATGGTGTGACACTATACCATGCGGTAACCTTAATGGTATCGTGTCACACCAATAGTGACCGATGGAGTTATTAATTATTATTCTTTTTTTTGTCCTTGCTGCTGCTGCTGCTGCGTCTTCCCACAGTTGGCGCGCTTCCGCGAGCTGCTCTTCACGTGCGAGGGGGACAGCGAGAACTGCATGGTGGACAACTACCGTCCGCCACAGCCCCTGGGCGGACGCACGGTGCGCGCCTCCTTCCAGTGAGGAGCGCAGCGGTGGGGAGCACGGATAATCATCATCACCCACTGCCCGTGGCTTCCCAACCACCAGCGAGGAAACACACAACCCTCGCGCACACGAAACCTGCACCGCTCGCTCGTGTAGCCCCTCTCCTCCCTGCATCCAGTGCCGGATTATGCTAGTGCGGGGCCTGCGGCATATGTTAAAAAGGGGCCCTAAATATAAAAAAAACATACACAAATATGAAACACAATTTTGTTTTACTTGCATAGTAAAGTAATTGTATCTTTCCATTTTCTATACCGCCGGATAATACGACAAATCGCTAACCTTAAACACCCAGGCGTTCATAGAAGTTGAAGGCGGTATAGTACTATAGTGATAGAGCAAGTGCAGAATCACTGAACCGGAATTGATAACTCGAAAGCATTTAGCGCGGGGCCCTTTAAAGTGCGGGGCCCGTAGCATATGTAGTTACTTTTGCTATTAGGACAAATCCGGCACTCCCTGCACCGCTTGTCACATGCCTTTAACACTCGCCTAGATATCAGGAGGGGTTTTGTGGATTATCCCCGTATCTGCTCACGTTAAGGGGCACTTAGAAACAGGAGCGCCGGCCACTGTGGTGGGGGGAGGTCGGGGGTTCGTGGGTGATCGGACACACGTGGAAGTGGGTTGGGTATGGATGGCCAAGAGACACCCACAAAAAAATATACATTTGGACAAAAAAAATTACGGATCGGTCGGACGTTGCATGGTGCTGTATGTTGAACTTCTTTCGCCACCGGACGTAGCCAACCGTGCTAATCTGAGGTGCGGAGGGGGAGGTGGGGGGTTAAGGACAATAAACGAAACGCAAAAAAATACATCGACCTAAACTAAACGCAAAAAAATGTGTTGAGTTTAGATCGATGCATTTCGAGTCCACACGCTGTTGCCCCTTTCAACAAGGTCACGTAAAACGCCGATTTGTGCCGATGATGGAATTTAATGCACAGCAGCGCGCAGGCGGCAGGCTCGGAATGCCGAGTCAGTTGCCAGTAATTGCGTAGATTGAACTTAATAACAGTGCAAGTAGAACTCCTCTCATCCATGATGAAGTGAGGAGTGTGCGCTTCACGCATCCTGTGTGTAACCTAACCAACAATCAGGGCACCCACCCCGACTCCCAAAGTGTGGCTGCGCCCCTGCTTATAAGGCCACGGATTGCCGCTCTTAAAGCACCTTTGCGCTTCTAGCAGGCGTCTTAAGATGCCATCTAGAAGCGTGCCACCGATGCACCGATTCACGGATTAGTGTAAATTCGTGACACTCGCGAAACTAACATGCTCAGCATCAAGTGTGTGATAACTGATGGTGTTATATTGTAACGCACATACTATACAAATTATAATATAATAGAGGCTATCGGAGTGAGAGGAAAACAAACTTTAAAAATAGACAGTGAAAATAAAATAACTAATAATCGATTCTTTATTCAAAATCATGACGACCCCCCACCCCTCACCCACACAAAATCATCGGTCGCTGAGATAAGAGATATTTACACGCCTGGTTTCTGGCCTCGGAAGCAATTGTGTGACTTTCAAACGCAGCTCAAATTGTCTCACAACCAATGGATTCCTACATCTTAACGATGACATACCCCGGTAAACCTGAAAACTCTGGGACCAACGTTGCCACGTTGTTGGAAGCATCTGTGAACCAACGTTCCACGCTTACTGGGCATGGATTTCCGTACGACATAATGTACACGTGTGTGTGTGTGTATATACACATTGCACATGTACAGCCCGAGTTTCAATCCACTGCTGGCTGGACGAGAGCCTCCCCACGCCTTGCGGGCCACAAGGGGTTATATGACCATACTTCACCACGCTCGTCAGTGTGGGTTGATGAAGGTGGCGGGGGGGGGAGTGAAGAACAACAATTGATCCGCTACCCGCAGCGCCCACTACACCGGTCTTTTATTGCGTGGTGGTCCCCCATCCAAGCACTCTCCAGGCTCCGAGATCTTGATGAGATTGGGTGCACCTTGGGCGAATTGGTCATAGGCACATACTTAATTGGCTATGCATGTACACGTAAACGCTTAATACAGCCCACAAACAAACCCACGTCTGCATATGCATGCATTATTATAGCACCTGCAGTCATTGTAATGTAAGCCGTGTAAGTGTGAAATTAATGGTAAAGCAATGAGGACATTACGGTATTACGAATATGTAATAATCTACGCAGTAACATTTCAATTCAATGTTCTTCATTTCGCTAGGCAAGAGCCCATTGAGTTATGTTGGCCTCCATTAGCCATATGTTGTAAGAGAGATCCTTCTGTAAGTACATTTACAATTGGACATATCAGGCTGTGACACTGAAACATAATAACTTACACACTCGCCAATTACATTACATAGTAAACTGGCCCTGGGTAATTTAGCCCCACTAATCCCAAGATAATAACCACCTCACACATACAGTAAAAACATACAGTACTGTATATAACATCAGTGTAATATGATGAATACGATTAATTTTAAACACCTGATGTGCTTAGAGGTACAACATTACACGAAAAAAGTCCAAATCTGTAATCCGTCGCTAATGGTGAGCGACGCTGTCTAAGCAGCTTCTAAGTAGCTTAGTGTCGATGCTTGCATTTTAATTGAGTTTCAGTCAATGTGGTACTTAACCCCTGATGCAGCTATTAAATCAAATAATCCTCAACACATTCGTCAACAACGATGTGTGGCCTTCATAGTACAAATATAAAATAGGCGACGTTTCGGGCAACAGCCCTTCTGTAAAGCACAATGAAATGTACGTGCTGTGAAGTACGGGAATTTTAAAAAGAAATGCGCCTAATATATATTTTTTCCCCTTTGGAGCCACAGTGTTATTGATGAACGTTTTGGTTGTTCCTCTGCGAGCAGCGTCACCAATTAACATGCAAAGATTTTAAAACAAAGCCACAAGCTGTACATCGATGTCAACATTATGCGACACAGGGGGGCTCAAACCCGTCGGACAGAATGGAAAACGCCGAGCCTCATCGCCCACCTGCCATCATCACGCTTCTCCTCCAGTCCACATCTAAGATTACCGTCACGGGCTGCCCACGATCAAACCGCGCGAATATTTAACGCGTGGCCGTTCGCGACCGACGTCCCGTTCGCTGCTCCATCGTTGATTTCTGGATGGGATCGCCGCCCGAGTTGTCTGCCGACGTGTGTCGTACACCCTCCTCCACTCCACGCCGACAGCCCAAAAAGTGTGCACGTGTCCACGCAATTTGGCAGTGGTACGGACAACAACGCCCTCGGTTCGTGCACCCTACCTCCGCCGTCGCTCAAAGGGCGATGCGACGCGGACGGACACCGCAACCGGCGTTCAAATTTCGATACGAACGAAATGCGTGGACCCCATTGTGTAGGGCACGTGTTGTGGGCGCGTGTTGTGGGCACGTGTTGTGGGTGCAGGAGGGCAGTGCGGCGATACCCATTGCTGTTCTGTGCTCCTACGCTTCTCACGTCCCCTCTGCCTGCCTCCACCGATCAACGATTGAGCAGCGGCCAGCGGTTTCGGGATATAAATCGCACGTCATTGGCAAAAGTAAATTGCGAATTACGCGAACGTTCTCAAAACGTTGTAACCACTCGCAAAGGGTGAACGGGCGAAAGCAACGCAGAGTCGGATGTGGATAGCGGCAAGCTGTGTTAAGCTGTTGTGTCCACATTTTCACCTGCGACGCGCTATTCGTCTTTCTGGAAACAGATTTACGATGAGAAAACCTGCTTCCAAAATGTGGCCTTTCTTCACGCACTTAGCTGGCAGGGAGTGGGGATGGGGGGCTAAAAGCACACGCACTATTTAAACAAGTAGCATAGTACAATCTGGTCACGTTTTATGAGAGGGTGGCTTCGCATTGATGTGCGTTTGTCCCAAAATCAACTGCCGGCAATTTTAGTCTGGGGCTAAGGCAGGTTCTCTATTAGAGTAACAACCGTGATTTTGTAATTGAATGGAAACGTGTTCTTTCCCAGTGACAGACAATCATTATCTTTTCATTCATTTGAAAGTTACGCAGAGTAAATTCCAATACGTGATTGGGCCTGCTGCTCGCATTCATTGATTCCTAATAGACTCGTGAGCGATTGCAATTGCTTGGGAAGCCTTCATCCAGCAGTGGATTGATCATGGCTGATGGTGATAACGATCGTCATCATCGGCCACGATCTATTCAAAGAAGAACATGTGGTTTTTGTTCCAGGGCATCCATGATTTATCGCACAGCATAATATTTTGTGATTTAGCAGTATGTGGTAAAGAGAATATGTATTTGCTGTCGAGTATAAAACAAATGCTTACATGCGAGTAGCACACATATATATTGTCGGGCTGTGTACATCGTGTTGTCTGGTCTGACGAACTAATATCCCAGCACGTGGAGCAAAACGTTGGATAATCTTGGTTTTTGATCATCGAAGCACATGCAGTAGACAGATGAGTCTTCGGAGACGCGGACAGACCAAGCCTGTAAAATAACACTTTGATAAAGACCACAAGAAAAATACACAGCTTATATATGTGTGTGACTCCAGGAAACTGCACTCTTTAAATGCCATCTGCTTATTCTATATTTCATACACAGCTTATATGTGTGTGTGTGTGACCCCAAGAAACTGCACTCTTTCAATGCCAGCTTCTTATTCTATATTTCATATATCTATATCGAGTATATGCATCTGTGTGTGTGTTTGACTTATACGCATTCCGAAGTTATTGCACAGTTGAAGCCCTAAAAGTGGCAGCGGGCACGTGTAAACTGTCATGTCGAGTTGGTGTCGCGCTGGCAAAGTTATCTTCAACGAGAGGCGCGCACGTATGTGCATGTCCCACATGCTGCACTGACTATTCTGCATTGCTCTGTGTAGCCGTTTGGTCATTGGCTGGCAGCTGTTTATAGGACTTCCTTTTAAAACATGCTTTTGTTTCTGTTGCGCAGATGGGAGTTAATCGCTCATGCATGCACGCACATTAAAACACATTTTTGCGAATGTGATTCCCGGAAGGTCCTATCTAAGCGTTGCGCAATGATTTCTATCGAATGATCTGCCCCGTGTTATCTTGTTAGCAATAAAAGCATCAACGAAATGGCCAACGTGTACTCGCTTGTGTCAGAGGGGGGCCCACTTTGTGTTTAATACGGCGCGGTTATATTAATGTGATCTGCATTTATTATGTTTTTTTTTGTCCGAGGTTTATATTCAAAAGGAAATGAAATTTTAAACGTGGGCTTTGATGACCAATGTAAGGATTCATAATAAAAAAAAAAATTGGTCACATAATATATCATCATAAAAATAATATGCTTATTTATCCAGGAAAGCAACACTGAGTTGTAGGACTCTTTTTTTGCAGGTTCTTGCATTGGGTATTGTTTTAAATGTGTGTTTAGCCAGAATGAAATATAAAAATAGGTGTTGTTACTCTTTCTGGCAATAAAACAGGTGTTTAGATGTTCAAACACCAACTAAATACCCGCCAGGAATAAAGTCTGCAATAACCACACATACTTGTGGTGAACACGCAGAGAAACATGCTCTCATAATGTATGCATTGTCTTTGAAACTGATTGGCCTACATCAGAGACAGCCTTCTTAATCGCCTTGTCTCTCACCAGTGTCAGACCAGAGAACGTCAAAAGGCGAGCAGTACAAAGACAATGCACGCATCACAACATTTACAGCTTGGGGTGCGCAGCGATATCATGGGACCTTGCTACTGTAAAATAAGTAATATTAATTTTTTTATCATTATTAAAGATAACTTTTTTGTTGTTAAAGATAACTTTATTTTTTTTTAAACACGCTTTAATGAAATGTACCGTACGAGTAATGGAAGAACTCCACGACTCCAGGAAGTGGCCTCGAAGCTTGCCACAACGTAAGGGGACCGTGGCCAATTACAGCCAACGTCAGTTGACCGTGGACAGTTAGACCAAAGCCGAAACATAACACATAAAAAATAATGTTTAAATATATATTTTGAATGATAGAATATAGTATTGTCATCAGTATGACATAAGAATACAAAGTTTCCAGTCGATACCACTTTGGGAAGTGGGTTACAATTGAGTTACAAGATTTCAGGATACAACAATGACAACGACGACGATAACAACAGCCAGAGTGAGTTAATAAAAAAGCGTGTAATAAAAAAGGGTCCCATGATGCGTTTAGCCAATTAATGATTATTTTATACAGATCGGGCGAGTTAAAATGTGGCTTGCTCTCCAACACACCGGTCAGCCGACAGCGGTAACACATCGACTCATGCGTTCATCGCTCGACAACTTTATTCATTGCCCGTGTCGGGTGGTGGAGGGTGCACTACGACACACACATTTTATTTTACATATATAAAAAAAAAAACATTCATGAATGAAAATAGTTTAAGACATTTGTTTTTTTGGGGGCATTCTTAAGAGCGCAACACTGTTTTGAAGGCATTACGTTTCACCGACAATTACAGTCGACAGCAGTTTCACAGTAGGGGTGGTGTGGCAGGCGATGTTGCTACGTGGTTTTACCCAATTCATTTATTTGCGAAAAATATTCAAATTCTGACCGCGACGCCAGCACACGCGGCTTACTCATTTTATAGAATAACGTGACGGGATCTCTCACGTCCATTACGATACAGACGGCGCATATTTAACGCAATGGCAGTATTAACAATGGGGGGGTATTAACCATGGGGGTTAACACTGCCGCCTTTGTATCCCGAGTACCGGATGTGTACACACCACACTCATTTAAGGCTGAGTAGACCTAGGAGAGGCTCAGAAGCAGTTAATTAATCAGACATTCGTCACCGAGTTTGGCTTTGAGCGGCAATCGAATTCAGGTCGCTGGGTTCGTAGCGCGGTGCGCTCACCACTACACCACCGCTCCCCTCAAACGATGGGGACACGTTAATGGGCCCTCTTACCAACCCGCCAATGTTTCACTGCCTTGTGAAATTAATTTCACAATTTGCCACCGTCGACACAATGCAGCAGCTGATTCAGCTTTATCTCATGCGTGAAGAAATGGCACTCACTTGCAACACGGGGCTGGCTGCTGAGCAATGCCTTCTTTCCTAACGCTGGCCGTGTATGACATGGCCTTCTGGCAGTGTCCATGTGCAAAACCAAAAAAAACCCTTGTAATGGAGTCGATTTTCTTTTGTGAGTTGGAAGTACAAGGTGATCCTTTTCGAGATTCCCCACTGGTATGCCTTGCGAAAGCAAAGGGTTTCCGTCTTGCTGAGGAACAGAGAAGGAAGGGTGGCAGCGTGGATGGCGATTCACAGATCTGGGACTCACACAAAGATCCCCCGTATAGCCTGTAACAGACTATTGGGGCCAGTGCTGTTAGCGAGCACCTATGAAAGCCGGCACGGCACACAAGCGGGTGGGTGGCCACCAACCACGCCCGGCCGCCTTTGTCATCCTAGTGGCGATGTTTACACACCACACCAGGTACGCATTTGAGGCTGAGCTGACCTAGGGGAGGCCCAGGACCGGTTCATATAATCGTCACCGGTGTTGGCCGTGAGCGGTAATCGAACTCGGGTCGCTGGGTTCGTAGCGCAGCGCGCTAACCGCTACACTACCACTCCCCCCGACATAAATTATATACATACCCTGAGCTGTTTGAATCGGTCCCACAATTGTGCGCACAGGTCTCGTAATTTGCAAGGCGTGCAGGGTGAAGTGGGAACTGCGAATGTGAAACGCCAAAGAGCTTGGGACGATTGCAATTCAGCGTGGCTGTATACTCCCTCCTCCGCTGCAGGGATTTCCAGTCTGGATGCACATCGCATCAGTTACTCATTTGAGGCTGAGTCGACCTAGGGGAGACCCAGGACCAATTCAGATAATTGTCATGGATGTTGGCCGTGAGCAGGATTCGAACTTGGGTCTCCAGGTTCGTAGAGCAGCGCGTAAACCACTCTACACTACCGCTCCCCATGTGTCTCACACACACACACACACACCGCGTCTCTCCCAGGCGTGGGCCACCGCAAAGGCAAAACGATGTACAAATTGTGTCGCAAAATCTGTAACATGGGTTCGATTGCAAAGAAGAGAAAACCAGGGAACCATAATTGTAGGAACTGATGAGTATGTGTTGCGCATATAGGATGCCGTGGTTAACAGCCCTCAATCACAAACTACTGTATTATGAATCTCTAATACTTTAGCAGGCAACCGATAAATGGATCACCCTGTATAACAAGAAGCTATAGCAGAGCTAGAAGTTGTACATGCAATGGCTCATAACTGGTGGTGGCTGGATATCAGTGGTCTGTGGCAGAGCGCTCAGCTCACAGCACGAACATCCTGGCTCAAGGTCTGCATTTCAGTCATGCGTAATTAAACAGGGTTCTCAAGTGAAGCGATTAATGGTCAAAGCCTGGTCACCTTGCAATGACTGCATAGTCATATATCATTTGTTTTTCACTTAATTTGGCACAATCCAGCTCTGAGGATGAAGATAATGGTCCTTAATGGATGAACACTCTTTTTGCAAGAATTAAAAAAAATGGACATGACCCCCTAGCATGAACGAGGCCATTAATAAAAACATCATAGTAATAGAATAACCATCCCAATCATTTCACGTGGCAAACTTACGCCTGGCACAGAATGGGAAAGCTTTAATCGAGCAGTGGATTGACAAAGGGCTGTAAACTATTATTATTATTAGAAGTAGTAACACATAATAACGAGCAGGTTCCTAATCCCAGTTGTGCTAAGGTAATGCTTTGGGGCACAATGTCTATGGAGGCTCATTATTTTTTTCAATCTGCGAATTTAACACGGGTGCGATCAAAATCAGAACTCACGAATGGATTTGCTCTACCGGGTAAACAGGGCTGTCAGTGTCCTGCGATGGGAGAGAGGGGAAAAAAGGGGGGGGGGGGGGGACTGCATCACGCCGGTAACAACCGTGTTGAAATACAGCTCCAGGTAGGGTCAAAGACCCAGTGTAACCAAATACGACGTAAGAAAAAAAACCTACGACTCCCCGTTTCGCCTGCAACGACGCATGGCGGGTGAGAAGCAGGTGAAACAGCACGCAACCAAACAACAGGAAACAAAGCCCCTGTTGACATGAGACACAACGATGAGGGATTGGGTAACCTTCAAAATAATCACCTTTCCGACTTTGGGGGGGGGGGCTGCGGTCGTACGTTTAAACCTTTGGAGTCACCGGGGAATGAACGCAGTCCACCATGGCTCAGAGTACACATACGCTGCTACTGCTGCTTGCACGATGCCCACAATACAATTACCGCATAGTGGGGGGTCAAAGGCCGCAGGGCTACATTGTGGGTAGCTCTCATCAGGCAGCGGATTGGTAAAAAGGGATGTTCGTGTACGCCAAGTTGGTGGCCAACCTGTAACAGACCCAAGAGCCAAACAGTACCCACGAGTTCTGCAAAGAGCCAAGTGTGTACACACAAGCGTGTGTAAATTGACAGTTTTCGGCGCAGCACGGCAGACATGCATTATTCTTTGCTACGGCTGCGATAGTACGTTCTGTATTCGACGCGTGCGGTTCGGGAAACCGGTGAATTTGTGCGCCAGCCCATCGCTTTCGTGCCGTGACGACAGGCGGCTTATTTCTGAAACGGACTGTGGTTGCCCCCTTAAGATTTCACTGCCACTTTGCTGGATGAAAGCCTCCTCACGCTGGCTGGTGTTGGTCGGTGAAGGTGGTTCACAGGGGTAGCGGCGGGGGGGGGGGGATTGTTTCAGATATCACTCTCCACTGATGTTCACCGTAACCGGGAATCGAACTCAAGAATCATGTAAACGGGCAGGTTCTTTTGTAGGTAAGAGGTTAACTTGCAGGGATCTTCGAGGTAGTTCTTAATTTCATAACGTGACACCGATATTACAACCAAAAAAAGGTTGTGGAACCTGAGTAAATCAACAGATAAGCCAGTGCTCCTCAATTTCTATAAATTTTCTCAGAGGTAAAAACTTCATCATCTGTGGTCTATGTTTCCGCTCAGGATTTCAAGGTGTAACTAAAACCATAAATCTACCACACTGCATTCTGAAACGTTAAGCAAAAAAAAATACAGCAACGCAGCATTATCATTGGTTGTTGAATTTTTTTAGAAAGTGGATGTACGTACAGGAAGCAATGGTGTCCAACATAACAAAATTTATTACGGGCATCCCTTGGTAGAGGGAACAGAAACGTTCCTGTAAAGTTATCCGTAAAGCAAAAATTCAATTTAGCGAGCCATTTTTCCCATCGACTTTCATTCTATGAATCGGGGATACGTTCATACGGAATACATTCGGGCCCCAAGACGTGACAAAAATTACGCTTAAGAACGCGGACAATCTTTTCTTTGCATATATTTAATAGAAAATGTATGAGGTCTTTTTGGATTTGATCGCGTAAATATATAAATGTGTCGTTAAACCCGCCACCACCCGACACAGCCAACTAGCAAGGTTTGCCACGTAAACAGAACGTGGCCAATTCGTCACTAGTACAGCACACCGGTGTGTTGGAGAGCCAAGCCACAACATTTACAATCTGAGTACGACGCTTCGCCAGTAATTACAACCAGCTTCATCAGGCGACAGCCAGATTTGTGGAGAAGTCTGTTTCGTTGCTTATATAGAGGCGTAGATGAGGTGACCACACTTCCGCGCTCTTGTGCAAAGTGGAGGGGGGGGGGGGATTACTGAGTCAACGTACATTATGCATGTGCATTATGCGAGCCCTTTGATCTTGTCCCTCCGTGGTCACCACATCTACGCCTCTACATAAGGAACGAAATGGACTTCTCCGCAAATCTGGCTGTTGCCTGATGAAGCTAGTTGTAATTACTGGCGAAACGTCGTGCACAGATTGTAAATGTTGTGGCTTGGCTTTCCAACACACCGGTTAGTGCTGTACTAGTCACGAATTGGCCACGTTCTGTTTACGTGACAACCCTTACTAGTTGGCTGTGTCGGGTGGTGGCGGGTTTAACGACACATTTATATATTTACGCGATCTAACCCCCAAAAAGACTTCTATTATGGATTATATTGGTCGCAAAAGCCTACATGTTAAACTGAGATAATGTATCATTTGATAAAATATGAATACTTAAAAGTAAAAATATTGTATATTACGTTACGTCCAAAGCAATTGGTTCACAGTCTCTATTAGCGTTTCTTTATCACCTGCGCTTAATGGCATCTTTCCGGGCATCTCGACTCACGTCCACCGAGGTAAGAACGGTGTAAGAGTGTGAGAGCCTGCGCAGTGTAGTAGTAGTAGTACGGGGCGCCATCGACACAAGGGACCGAACCAAAACGAGGCGGGTGCGGGCACAAACAAAGAGCTCGGGAAAGCGGTACAGCGTGAAAAGGGCGCCACGCAAAGCACCTGGAGCGGCGTGGTACGCGCGCGCGGACAAACGGCCGACCGCGCGTCGTTCAATTCTCTCTCCACCCCCTCCCCCCCCCCCATTAATTGACGCGAGATAAAAAAAAAAATTCGATAAAGTGAGAAATTAACGCAATGTACATCAAATACGTTACGGCGAAAAAAATCCACATATCGAGTTGTAGAACGAGGGATGACTGTATAGTTACATGATCATGCACCCGTTTCAGCCCATTAAATGCTATGCTATTGCATGCACCATAAGTCAAGGTCGCACTCATGACACACAAAGTGCTCGCTACAAATAAACCACAATACCTCACTGATCTCGTCAAGCAGCATAAACCATCAAGCGAACTCCGTTCATCCTCGCAGCGGCTTTTGACGACGGTCACCGCATCGCGCACTTTCAGATGCGCTTTCGCGGCCGTCTGGAACGTTCTACCTTCCGGTATTAGAAAGCCACTGGAGCTATGCACTTTCAAACATTTTTAGAGTAATAGCGTCGGCTGGTGGACAGCAGCGGCAACTGTGGTGGACAGACAGTACACACGCCGGTGAGGGCGTGCACGGTGTTGGCAGAGAGGAGGGACTGGGGTAAGGGTCACGGAGGACCCCATCTGGAGGCCCCTGGAACCTGCTAGCGGGTTCGAGAAGGGAGGCGCGGTCAGGGCGGAGCCAGGCCACGCTGGTAGCATAAAAGGAGTTGAGAGCGGGAGCTCAGGGCTGTCGGTTCTGGGAGTTGACTCGTCTCGTCGTCGCTGTTGTCTTCGCTAGATATTGCGCGACCAGATAGTTGTTGGCTGTCTCGGTCAGCGCCATCACTGTTACAAGGTCAGGGTTGTGTTTAGGCGAGGGTAGGCGACTATGGAGAGTGTGAGGACGAACCTCGTGAAGTGTGGACTTGTCGAATAAAGAAGGTGCCCCCTGGAAACCCTCGTCTCCGAATCATTGACACGACACATGCATAGGACAAGTGTTTATCTGTGGTGGTGGTCGTATGTAGTCAGTGGTGAAATCGCATGTACCAATATCGGGGACCTCTCAAAAAATTTAACATCCCCAAACCACTGGTGCAGATTATATTATTATTAGAATTAATCAACTTCCAAAAGTTACAAAACTGGCTGAGGTCAACTGAAATTTGTACATTTAAATGTTTAATTTGAATATCCTTGCTATTTATGCCTTTTTGAGCTGCGTTGCTTAGAAACTTACCAATGCATGCCCACTGCATAATTGCCACACCACAAAGTATATAAGTTAGCAGAAAGGAGCATATCAGCCAATCACCCGCTGCACAGCTTAATCACGCCAATGAGTGCTTTTCAAAATATCTACGATCTCAACATCTTCTCTTTGGGTGCCCAGGCAAGTTGCAAATAAATGTAAAAAGTAGTTTCACATACGCAATTGATTGAACAGCACAAATCGATCAACAAGAGCACAGAAGTCCAGAATGTGTTTTATTAGCGAATGTTGGGTGAGCAGATAAACACCAGGACGGATGGTTCACGGCCAAAGCAAAAACTCAACTCAAAACCCTGTTAGGAAAAGGAACAAAAGAACCTGCCCACAGAGCCACTTGCAAACGGATCTCCATTCTGCTCACAAGCAAACGAGGACGATTCCACCTGCTGTTTTACACAACAGAACAGGGTGGTGAATCAGTTGCAATTCACACATTTGCTCACATTCAATGCGGACCTGCCGTCAACAACAAATCCCTCAACTCTCAAAGGCCACGCACACACACAGAACACAGAACAGCGAGCACCACAACCGTATTTCTAAACTGCACGTCACAGTTATATTGCATAATGCAGGTTTTTTTGACAAAACCAAGGTAAGTTCCTGCTCAAAGTCACAACTGAACACCATAATACCCCCCCCCCCACCCTTCCCTCTTTGAAGTCAAACGAACTATTATTTTTTCGACGGAACACTTTAATAAGCGCCGCACTCGGAAACTGCATTTCTTCCTGGTAAGTTGGTTTTGAGAGATGAACCGTCTGATACCATGAATAACCTAACTTAGCCCCTGGCCGATTTAAGTTGAGATTTAAGCCATGCCCAGATGCTGCTGTGGTGTAAAGTTTTAGCGCACCAGAGTTGGAATGCACGCACGGGTTGCCCGTTCAATCTCACCAGCGGGAAATTTTCAAACAATGCTGCAAGTTTCTTAAATCTCCCCCATCACCCTCTGTCCACCCGGCAGTATAAATGGGTTTACCACACACAGTCAGTCAACGTAAGGGTTGCGTGGCGGAGGGGTAAAGTGTGGGTTACTCCCACCTCTTCCAAACAATTCTGGTCAGCGTGGAAGAATAGGCCACATATGGCTAGAGAGGGGGCCTCTCTGGTAATTGCAGGCTGCACCTTTACCTTGCTTGTCATTAGTCGTCGCCAGTGTGAGGAGTCCCAATTACAGGGCTCATTTACCGGACTAATGCCCGGTTGCCTGGTGGCTAAGCTCCACTCTGGCAGAAGCTTAAAAACGGCTACATGCTGCCACGTTTTTAGATTTATCCTTCTCTGCAAAAAAACAGATTTTGGTTTTAAAAAAAAATAATGATCCCCAATGTACTTATGCCAAATATTTCTCATTGAAGATATTTTTTTTTTAATTTTCTTCCTCTGGCAAATATCACACCACGATCAGTATCCATGCTCCGTCCTTTTTTCGTCCATTAGCTGACTCACACGAAAGCACTTCTTTTGGATCACACTTCTGCTTTTGAAGAATTGTATACAACACCTGCTTAGATTAATTACTGTATATGAACATGTATTAATGAACAGCACTACCAGCAGTGCTCACTAGTTATTATGATGTGCGTCAATGCCGTAAGATAGAGCTGTGTGGGCCAACAAACCTCAAGAGCAAACCGTGTAGTCTCGAAATGTATCAAGGCTGCGTGTATGTAGCCTCATCACTGTCAACAGCTATGATCAATCCAATACTGGATAAAAGCCTCCCCCACATGGCATCTCCATTCCTCGATCTTGCGATGCCAATTTATCCATCTTTGCTCCACCTAGGCGGCGGTGGTCCTGTTGGGTGCGTTCTCTATTTAGGCTGCATCACCAGTCTTGTCCATCGGCCATCATCCTTTCGAGTGCCCAAGTCCACCTCATCCCCATTGGACTCCCAGTTGCCAGAACGAGCTCCCTGGAAAGAAGCTTCCTTCACTCTGCTGTCCGGACATGGAACTGCCTCCCTGAACACATTGTCGGCAAGATCACTGATTCCGGTGTTCAGCCTTCAAATCCCAAGCACATGGGAATCTCCTAACTTCACCACACGCCTTGTAGGAGTGAGTCTTTGAGCTGCAGTGAACCAATTATTATGCCAATTAGATGTACTAGTGTTCGATATGGCTGTTGTTCACAATTGCACCAAATATAAAAAAAATATGTTAACAATGCACATCACTTAAGGTGTTCATTATTTGCAATGACTACATCGTAACCAAGACTCAAGGCTGAAGCGTGTGGAAAAAGTAATAATAATTTGATGCTCATATGAGCATGGGCTTGCCATTCACCTTCTGTTAGAGCCCTGAACCAGTGGTATAAATTCTGCATTCCTTTGGCAGGGGTGAAACTTACATAGCGGTATTCATTCGATGGAGCCCCGATGGTCACAGGGCTGAGTCGACCCTAGTCGGGATTTTAACTCTCAACCTTTCCAACTGTACCTTCAAATTTGTGTGCCACCAGTCCCGATTGACTTAATAGAACCAAACAAAATATTTACAACTATTGCCATGGTTTGTAAATCAGGTAGCCAGCCTGCTGAGCAGCAAAACCACTCAGAAAAGTGAGAATCCTATTTACACAAAACTACAATATACACTAGACCAGAGCCCAAAAGAAGACGAAGATACTACACTTCATTTACAAAGAGGGAAATACGTTTCCTGGCAATACAGCACTCTTTAGTTTTATATACACACACACTTAGGACAGAGTCTAATCCTGTCGCCGTTACCCATGGCGGGGGGGGGGGGGACCCTTCACGAGCTCGGGCCATGCTTACTGCACACCCAGCGCAGGTTGGATCCTGGCTCGGTGGGCTCCTGCACGGAACGCCAGCTGCACTGGCAGGCGTACGCCCGCGTGCCCAAGCGCCGCACCAGTCTCGCTCGCAGCTTTTCCACGTCCGGCATGTTGTTACTGCAAAGACAAAGACCCCCCCCGTATAGCCTTCACAGACTGTCGGGGCCAAGTGCTTTTAGCGAGCGCCTGCGAAGGCCAGCACGGCACATGAGGGGGTGGGGGTTGCCAGCACCTCGTCCGGTTGCCTTTTGTCTCCTTAGTGGCGATGTTTACACACCGCACCAGGTACTCATTTCAGGCTGAGCCAGTCAAGGGGAGGCCCAGGACCCGGTTAAAATAATCATCACTGGTGTTGGCCGTAAGTGGGAATCGAACTCGGTCGCTGGGTTCGTAGTGCAACGCGCTAAGCGCACCACCACCGCCAGCATCACCACAAAAAGACAAAGGCACACAAACATTAATAGTCTAATCCATGATGATGTCTTCCACTGCTTTTCTTACATGTCCGTACGTTCTTCCTTGTTGAACACCATCCAGCATTGCCCATAGACCAGGATAGAAACAGTACCACGTAAGGCAGCACAATTTTAGTAGTACCAATTTGTTTAATTGACCAATAACATTGAATTATTTCATAACCCACTCATTTCAAATGGTTATCACATAATCCATTGTTATTGGTCACGTAAAGAAATTGGAACCTCTAAAGTTGTGCCACTTTAGTTGATACTGAGAAGTGCAATGCCTGGTCTGGACTCATTCCGCTCAGTCTTTTGCCAAATAATCTTCCGTCGATGGACTTCGGAAAGCCCTCTCACACCAATCGCCTCCTTCAGCTCCTTCCATCTCACCGCCATCTGCTCAGTCCAGCTTGTGTTCCTATTCTTAATAGTTAAAACGAGTCCACGTACTTCTCATGTTCTTCTTTCTGTCTAGATTTTTTCATAACTCTCCCCCAAATCCACATTTAAAAAATTCCATTCTCATCGTATTCCTTTCTAATTGGCCACGCCTCACAGGCATGCATTGCCAAACACACATCCTAAAATTGAATATTACAGGTTGCAGGGGAAAAGTGCTGTTAGCATCTACGACAGCCAGTACGACACCTGGGGAGTGGTGAGGCCAACAACACGTCCAGTGGCCTTTTCTCCCTGGTGCTGATGTTTACAAACCATATCAGGTGTTCATTGAAGGCCGAGTGGAGCTATAGGCTAGGTCCACCAACGGTTTCAGCCACAAAATACAGGCCACAGCGTTTCTCATGCAGTTCATGATCCACTGTATCACTGCTATACCCCCTGCATCGTGCAAGTGTAAACACACAACTGCACATAAAAACAAACACAGGCACTCGCATATACAAATACACCCACACGTACATGCAAGCAAATGCACGTACTTGTACAAACAATTTTAAATAAAATGCATACAAGACACAGATCCCCCGAAAAAGCCTTACCAGAATGTTGGGGCAAGTGTTGTTAGCGAGCACCTATGAAGGCCGGCTAGGTACACGAGGGGGCGGGTGGCCAGCACCACGCCCAATAGCTTTGGCCTCCCCCCAGTGGCGATGTTACTACGCAACACACCAGGTACTCATTCTGAGGCTGAGTCGACCTAGGGAGGCCCAGGACTGGCTCAGATAATCGTCACTGGTGTTGGCCGCGAACGGGAATCTTGCCGGGTTCGTAGTGCAGCGTGCTATCCGCTACACTACCGCTCCCCACAATGCAATGCACAAAGGATATAGATCCCCCGCATAACCTTAACAGACTGTTGGGGAAAGTGCTATTAGCGAGCACCTATGAAGGCCGGAACGATACACGAGGGGGTGTGTGGCCAGCACCACACCCGGCCACCTTTGTCTCCCTAGTGGCGATGTTTACATACCACGCCAGGTACCCATTTATGGCTAAGTCGACCTAGGGCAGGCCAAGAACCGGTTCAGATAATTGTCACTGGTGTTGGCTGTTTGCGGGAATCGTAGCGCAGGAATCTAAGTGCAGCTCGTTAACTGTTATACTACCACTTCCCACAATGCAATGCACACGCAAGCAGGAATAAGCATCCGCTTACAATTACAAAGCGTTGTGTGTCATGTAGTGGGAAGGGAGTGCTCACCGAAAGAAGAGGTAGTCACACGAGTGATGCCACTCCATGTTGTCAAATGTCACCACGCGGAAGTCACACACTGTGCAGTGCAGCCTGTCACATGCCCTGCACCACAGAAACAAACTCATCAGGCTGTACAAATAATATTCCAATCAATCAGTAATTAAATCTAAACACCTCCTAGCTCATCATTCAAGCCATCAAGCAAGCAATCAAGCAATCAGCTATGACTTGGAAATCAGTTTTCCACCCAGTCAGGAAGGAAATGTTTTATTCAGAAGAGCACACCAATGACAGAACACCACCTCAACAGTTGCACCCACTCGTAAGAAGGCTGGAGGGGAAGTAATAATAATAATAATAATGATTATTATTATTTATTTTATACCTACGTGACTTTACCGAAAGAACCAAAGAGCATGATGATAAATGTCAAACCAAAGTAAAAAATTAATTCCATACAGAGAAAGATAAAAAAACTATATAGTGTTTACCATGTTATTGTGGAGGATGAGGAAAGGGTTAGGGTTAAATGCAAACAGAATCTTCTAGCGATCCAATCAAATCTTTGTTCAATCGTGCAATACGGCTGCGATCAACTGTTGGCTGCCCCGAGCCAGTGGTGAGAAAATGTCATGCACATTTTACGGGAACAAATGTCTCCAAAGGACAAACACTGTTGGCTTCCCGCAAACTGGTGCTCATTTTATCGATGCCGGGAAGATGATGAGCCGAGCTGATTCCTAAACAGGAATTGAACTCGCAACCCTTCAAAGTGCTATAACCACAGTCGCATTTTACTTCTAGTTGTTGGTGAATCAAGCTGCTCGTACACGGAATGGATTCCGTTTCCCAAGCCGTAGTTTAATCACTGAGCAAACCAATTACAGTTCATTGGATTCAACCTATTAAAAAAAATTGCAATTAGCCAATCAGTCACTCAACCCAATCTCCACCACAACCAACAAATAAAGCAGCTATTTGTTCAATGTACCGGGACAATTTCTGTTCATATTGCTTCAAAATGTTAATAGTACTCTTTGATGCAACAGAAAGACAACATAGGGAGATGCAGAGTGAGGATGGGGATAAAGGCCATATACATTTTAAGGTTTGGGGTAAGATCAGCATATACAAAATATTATATAAATGGCAGAATGCCGATATTTTACTCTGACATATGAGAAAGGCAAATTGCACACAATTAAATAGACAAAAACCTTAGATGTCACGGGAAAATCCAATCAATGCTTCGACATGTAATGCGATTTTGAGAATACAAGTTATTTATGATGTTTAATGGACAGTGTGAATGTGTTCAATATGCAATACACCGTAATATCTAAGGGGATGCGTGATTATAAATATGCAATAGTGCCTTTAAAAAATAATGTTATATATGGGTTTCACTAAGTTCCAATAAGTAACATATAAGAAATTACGTGTTCAATGGTAAATCTACACAGCATTGCACCTATAATATGGGGAGTTTTTTTGGATTTGTGAATGCCATACAATGATTTATCAGATGTCAAAGAAGCGTTATACTGCATAATTATAACCATGCCGAACTGTGTTATAATCTCACCCAACTTATGTTTTGGAATAGACTTTACACAAAGGTATTGAATATAACGGTTTCTTTGAATATACAAAGACTAAATGGGCAGCCCATTTCCATCGCAAGGGAAAGCTGTGAAAAATATATAATATACACCTATAACATTGTTTAGCTGCATAAGTGGGATTTAGAGAAGTAGTATGTAAATGCTTTCCAAGATAACACAATTGAATATACGTAACTTTACTTAATTTATACATAGCTACATTATTCTAAAAGACTAACTTATGCAAACGTTCATAGCGTATGAAAAAAATATCATATGATTAATAACATCCTTGTTAAAATATTAAGCAATAATAAAATGGAGAAAAACAACAGCAGTATGGAGAGAAGGCATGTGTGGAGAACATCTTAACAACCAATACAGTTAAATGTAAACATTATTTCTGAACATTATGTTTTTGTTTCCTGTTCATTACTCTTCTAAAACATTTACACGTGTGTGTATCAAGAAATTGGTCATTGTACGACAATAAATGTAACAAAGCTAGCGCAATATAAAAGATGAGGAGGGTATGAAATTTAATTCCATGACACTAGGGCATCACGTGTCAAAGATGTACTCATAGGATGTGGCAGATGGGTTTTGAGTCATGTTTCACCTTGCATGTTCTATCTTGTGGAACTAAGCAATTTCATCAAATGCCACTGTAAAGACTTGTAAATGTGACTGGAAGAGCAAGTTCAGTCACCACCACAATTTTCTTTGAATGACAACGGAAGGGAATTAAATGAGTGCAATGTTAATTGGTACATTGGATTAGTGGGGTATTTAATGCTTAAAAATGTAATGAGGTTTTGGGAATGCAAATTATTGTTTAAAAATGAGCATAGCCATTTTTAAATGTAGCTTTGCATTCAGTCCGTACAAGGTGTTTTAGAATAGCTGAAGAAGCATTCTCAATTTGGACCCACACATTTTCTTCTCAGTACTGTTAAAAGCATTTTTTATTGGAACAGCACCGATGGGGAAAGAAAATTGGAATGGAATGTTATTTTGACAATGCAATAAAAAAACGAAATCGTCATAAACCGAATTGGAGAGAACAAAATGTTTTTGGAACAAAAATGGAATAGTTGCAAATAATTCCCATTCCACTCTGGACTACAGTGTTACGTAGCTCTGGAAATAAAACTGCCTGACAAACTATATTACATTTTGATTTAAAGCTTTCGTGACTGCAGGGATTCATATTCTTGGTTCTTTCGGTAAAGTCACGTAGAAGGGAAACAATAAAATAATAAAAATATATAAAACAATAAAAAAACAATTGTATTGTTTTATATATTTTTTATTCATTTTTAAAAAACAATTTTATTGCTTTATATATTTTTATTATTTTATTGTTTCCCTTCTACGTGACTTTACCAAAAGAACCAAGAATATGAAACTATATTACATCTTAAAATGTACGGATCCCACTAGGTTTGTGTATCCCTCCATGAAATACTAAGAGAACGTTTATATTAAATGTTGTACATTGCACATTGTAGAGTGCTCTGGCCAATGGGAATTTTGAAACATCATCCAATCATTATTTTATTGTCAGTTTTTGTGCCAGTTAAAAGGGTAAAACCTATTACTATATCTTGTTACTGGCAAAGGAGGTCTCATAATGTAAATGCTCACCCCGAGCCCTCAATACTCTGACAGTGCACTGTTTTAGAGTTGTACGCCTTTTGGCGTCTTCTGGTCCAACACCAGTGGAGACTAGGCTCTAAGAAAAGCTGTCTCGGGTGTGGACCAATCAAATTCAAAGACAGTGCATATTATTATCAGAGTTGTCTCTTTGTTTGCATTTTGACTGCTTGTGTTGTGGTTATTGCAAACATGATGCCTTGAATAAAGGTGTCAGTTTTTGTGCCAGTTAAAAGGGTAACACCTATTACTACACTATCATCCAATCACTTGTTAAATGTTCTAAATTCAGACAGGTAGCAGCAGCAGGACAATTCCAATTGCATCTCACAGGAATATGCATATGACAAGGGAGAAGTGATCGAATGCTTGGCAGCTGAAGATGTTTCACCATTATGCCTTCATATGTATAGTTTTATTTTTGTTGTGCAGCATGTGTCGATGTGAGTATTGGAATGTACGGTGGGAAAATCAACCTTGAATATAGAGGCATATCAACAACTGTGATTGCAGTGAAAATTGGGAATGTTTATGAACACATTTGGACATTGAGTTGTCTTACTCATGGACTAACATACTCAAAAGGCACAATCATCAGCTGAGATCTAACTTCAACTGGACAATTCCAGACCACGCACGTGCTTGACAGCATCGTACATAGCCAAACGTGCTAATCGGAGGAGCGAGAAGTGTATATGTACGTTGAACTTCTTTTGCATCATAGGAAGCCAAATGTGCTAATTGGAGGAGCGGGAAGCATAAGAAGCCATTACCAAGATGAGGTGGACTCTGCTCCCCTACTCAGCCCAAAACCCAGACATTGAAAATGAATTTCAGTCCACTGAACGATAGCCCTCATGAACAAAATTCTGACAATGTCATTTCCATAAAGGAAATTAGCCAATGATTGCATGATGCTGCCAAATATATTCCCCATAATAGCATACACGTCATTGCTTCACGATGCACAAATCTATAGTAAAGTATATTATCTGGGGAAAATGAAGCAATATCTTCACATTCGAAATTAATGTCTGCACAGATATTTTTTCGAGGAATTAACTGAACATTCTTCAGAACCATTTAGAGTAACCCACTCAGGTAATCCTTGTACACCACTGGGTTATTATACATTACTCACAATAAAACAAAGTATTATTTCTCATAATTCACGATATTTCTTTCTACTGCTTTGAACATACAGAAGGGGTAACCCGAGCCACCACCAAAGATTGATGAGCAGACTACTGCTCCAGCCAAGTGACAAATGATGAAGTTGGAACTGATACCATTAAAATCGCGAAGCATGTGTGTACTGAAGAACCACAGCAATTGCGAATATAATGGATAAATCACAAAAAGAGATCAGCAGAGTTGAGCACCTTAGACTTGAATTGAGTGATAAGAGCTAGTTGCTTCTTTTATGTGGCAGAGTGTTTTTTGGGAATTTCCTATGTTCATGATCTAGTAGATGTGATGTATCGTCTGGTTACTGTGCATCTATCAGTATAAGCTGGGTACCTGCATGAAATGGTAGTTCCCAGTCCGCATGGAAGCTTGCTTCCCCCCAGATAAACGGGGCAGCACCTTGCATGAGCAACGCACGAGACAGCAGCAGCAGCAGACAAGCGATCTTACAGCTCAACAGCGCCACACTCAGGAAACCATCATGCAAAGCATGGAATGCAGGCATATGTTGACGTTTAAATTGGTTTCACACGTACTATTAAAAACTGTCAATTATTTTTTTTATCTTACCAGGTAAGGCCCACTGAATTATAGAGCTCTTTTTCAGAAGCGACCTCGACGCAAATAATAACCTTAAGAAGTGGCTTATCACGTGGACATTTATATAGCAGCCAAATATTTTAAACGCAGGTTTCTAAATGTGGAAGGGAAAAAAAACGAAAGGCCTGGAGAGAAATCCACGCGACCACGGGGAGAACATGCAAACCCCAACGGTCGGGATCAAACCCACAACCTCCTGTATACCAGGCAAAGTAGTTACCATATCGCCACTACGGCACCAGGTAATGAGACGTGCTTAGAAAGAAAGATTTACAACTAAATTTGCCTTTGCTGTCAATACAGTTATACAAATCTGGTCAGACACACAAACCAGTTTATGAGACGTACTACCAAACTTTCTTTTAAATACAGGTGAAAAAGTGCATCTTGTAATCAGGAGAATATTGTGACCAATATAATTATTCACGTACATAGCATACTACACTGAAGGAAGTTTTTAAAAACACACTAATATACTGGAACTATTTGGATAGTATCATAAACGTTTTTAAATATGATGTTTAAAGAAAACGCTTAGCCAAATGCAATTTTTAGCCCTATCCTTCAAGGATTTGCTCCATACTTCGAAGTTTCTTACGCTCCATCATCAAATTCCTACCATCCTCCACAGGCACATATGTTCATAAGCCAGAAATATAGTCAAACATTTATATTATCTAGGATCCAGCTTTGTGGATTTTAACTAACATAGTCTATATTGTGACATATCTACTGCAGCAAATTGGGGTTAACCCCCTCTGCAAACTAATTAGTTAACAATCCATCTGCCCAATATGCTAAGGCATGTAATCCTCTATATCCAGCTTACCTGGGTCTATTTATGTTGCTTAAATTACGCCACATATAATGACACCATAAGTTCATTAATAGGCAGCTCTGCCTAACCTGCCTGATACTAGAGATCACTGTTATTATTCCAGACATGTGTAAATATCACATAAGGCATTTTTTGTCTGTCTGTCTGCGTACGCTCGCTTGGGGGGGATTTGGCTCTCGGACCGTGGGGTTCGCGTAGAAAAAAATTTGCCGGGCGACACGCCCTGGGCCCCGCGGTGGGAATAGGCTATTTCGTTTTCTCATCCCTAAACTTTAAAGAGGTTAAAATCGCGTTTTGGCGCGATTAATCTTTATTTATTTATTTACTTTTGCCGATCGGCTCGCTGCTGCGCATGCGCGAGACGCCGACACGAGTTGTTGCCCCTGGCAACGCACTCACGCCGTCACCGCAGGGCGGACGCCATTTCTCATTCGCGTTCAAAATGCAAAAAATGTACACGCAACGCTGAGGTAAATTCATCAAAGTGTAACGTCCTCTTCTCTCCCCCTTCACCCCGATGTGTGCACTTACTATTATAGGGTCGGTAGATACTAAAATTATAGCGATTAAATTGTATTATTGTAGCGCGAGGGGGATAGCGGCCCAGGCCCCAGCCTCGGCTGGCCGGGCAATCTAGGCGAGGCCGGGGGCTCTGCACGGGACTAGGCCTCGTCACGGCACTCTGTCAAGTGAGGACTTTGTGCTATAGAGTCGATATATACTGCTACTAGCGGGAAAATATATATTCTAAAACGTCTGAAAACTAAAAAACATAACATACAAATGAAAAGATAACTCATTAATTTAATATTCTTAGCTCTTTCGGTAAAGTCACGTTGAAGGGAAACAATAAAATAATAAAATATATAAAACAATAAAAATTCTCACGACGTTTCGACCATAACACAAACGGTCGTCATCAGGTGTGTCGGTTTGCATTAATAAATTTATTTTTAAATGGTGTATTTATTTATTTATTAAAACGTCAGCGCCACGTGCAGCGATTTGGCAGTTTATTTATAAGGACGAGTCCATCTATGTTCTGAGAAGAGGAGGGGGGAGACGACAAATTAATGTATGCTGTCTGAAAGCCACTGTAAGCGTGAACAATCAATTAAGACCTGAAATGGTTTATCAAATCTTTCCAATGATTGCTAAGCCAGAATACATCTTCTCGGTTGAAATTGTCTCATGGTACCATGAGAGATTCGTTCGTGAGGCTATCCACATATACAAGCACAGAGACAATTTCAACCGAGAAGATGGATTCTGGCTTAGCAATCATTGGAAAGATTTGATAAACCATTTCAGGTCTTAATTGATTGTTCACGCTTACAGTGGCTTTCAGACAGCATACATTAATTTTTCACCATAGTCGGTATGCACTGCTGTAGTCATAGCAAGATACCACCACGGTCAGCATGCAATGCTGTAGTCATAGCAGGTACCACCACAATCAGCATGCAATGCTGTAGTCATAGCAGGATACCACCACAGTTACTATGCACTGCTGTCATCATAGCAGGCACGACCACAGTCAGTATGCACTGCTGTAGTGAAAGCAGGTACCACCGCAGTCAGTATGCACTGCTGCTATCATATCAGGTACCACTACGATGAGTATGCACTGCTATAGTTAAAGCAGGTACCACCACAGCAGTATGCATTGCTGTAATAGCAGATACCACCACAATATGCACTGCTGTAATCATAGCAGGTACCACCACAATAAGTATGCACTGCTGTAGTGCAAGCAGGTGCCACCACTGTCAGTATGCACTGCTGTAGTGATAGCAGGTACCACCTCAGTCGGTATGTACTGCTGTAGTGATAGTAGATACTGCTATCGAGTTGGTAGATACTGCTATACAGAGTTAGTAGATACTAAAACAGTCAGTATATACCACTACAGTCAGTCAATACTGCTACAGTCAGTATATACTACTATACAGTCAGTACATACTACGACGGTGAGTAGCTACTAGAGTTAGTAGATACTACTATAGAGTGAGTAGATACTGCTATAGAGTTAGTAGTTACTACTATAGTCAGTGGATACTACTATAGAGTCAGCAGATACTACTATAGAGTTAGTTGTTACTACTATAGAGTCGGTAGATACTACTGTAGGCCCAGTAAATACTACTACGGTCAGTAGTTACTACAGTCACTAAATACTACTAAACAGTCAGTAGCTACTACTGGCTCAGTAGATACTACTATACAGTCAGTAGATACAACTACAGAGTCAATAGATACTACTTACTCTGTTGTATGTAAGGTGTGTAGGTATATATACCTATATACCTACACTGGGGTAAAGATATTTTTTGAGGGGGGGGTCAACAATTTTCGGAAACCTTTTACATCAACTATTGACCCCACACTTTCTATAACTTTTTGGACTTTTGCAAGCCTCTTATAATTTTGTTGGTGGACAAATGGACAAACGGACCACCGGGCCTTCACAATAGCTTAGTATCTGTGTATGTATATGTAAGGTTTTTAAGAGAAGTTTTGAAATATATTTTTCACCCGGGCAACGCCGGGTACTTCCCGCTAGTATCCCATATTTTACTCCATCGAATTAATTACTTAACCCTGACTTCCACAACAGGTGACACAAGGTTCACAAACTCACTGGTGTGGCAGGTGATGGCTTTAAAAGGAGACTAAACATTAGAAGGCTATTGGAATTATTAATTCTAAGGATTCCTTTATAATCGCATTTGTAAGCTA
Source organism: Petromyzon marinus (assembly GCF_048934315.1). Classification (NCBI taxonomy): domain Eukaryota; kingdom Metazoa; phylum Chordata; class Hyperoartia; order Petromyzontiformes; family Petromyzontidae; genus Petromyzon; species Petromyzon marinus. Next base: position 4,214,619 of record NC_133720.1, on the reverse strand, counting down.
TGGCTATCACTTTCTACATGTTTTCCTGAATAAGGCAATCATCTTTTATTTAAACAGATATATTAATAACTAGAATTTTTTTGCCAATGGCTTCAAGAAAGTGTACAAAGAGACCGATATCTCCTTGACATTAGCTTTAAAATATAATATTCATACTATTTTATTCATGAGTTTAATCTAACACATATTGACACATTTTGGACTCCTCACCTACACCATTAGAGATTATATCACCGCAATCTTAAAATTTCTGCAATGGCTCCCAATTCAATGTTGAATTAACTAAAAGGTCGACCACACTATTGTCAATATTCTTTGTGAACTCACCCCGCATGCCTCCCTTAACTCATCCCACTCTATTCTCCTTCCTCGACTCTTTGCTCAAACAACTCAGGCTTCCAAGCTAAACCTCCAGTCATCCTTTGCTCAATGGCAGAATACTCCTTTTCTGATGCTGTTTACGTTGTCTGAAACTTTCTTCCTCAGGTCATCTGCACTGCCAACTCCATCCCTATTTGTCTTGCTCCAGTATCTTCATTCTTACCTACACTGGACTGTGGTCTTCTATCCGTCAACACCCCGAGCTTTCGAATTCTTAAAGTTTCTGCTTCACCCCCCCCCCCTCCGAATAAAAGCATATTTCCTGATTTTTAAAAATCATCCTCTTTCCCAAGCCCTCTCGACGTGTCGATGTCACACTTTCTTATGCCGTGTTTTGAGATGTGGCAGTATTTAGACACTTCACAAATCCCAAATTTATGGTACCTCCATCTTGGTAAGCTAGGGGAGTACCTGCTTGCAGAGCTCCTCGTAGCTTCTTTGGTTGGGTCCACATGGGCCACCTGTGCCAGAGGAACACGGGCAGCTCTGCAGGCTTTAGGCTGTGGGTTATATCATAGGGACAGAGACTTGGTGGGGGTTGTAACAGCAACGAGACATTTGAGCTTTTATCAGATAGAAATCCCCAAACAACGAATTGAAGATGCTTTGAAACATTATTGGTATTTGAAATATTTTATGAACGGAGAATTTCCTACATGCTTTAAAAGCATAATTTGGAATATGTGCATTTCAGCAGTCTTTATTCGTTTCGGATAAGACCTGGTTGTTCACAAAGAAACAAGTATAAACCTAAAAGTTTTCCAAAGATCTATGAAGAGATGCATTTTTGGAGTAATGAATAAAGAAGCCATTCATTTGCTCGAGTTCAATTCCTGAAGAAACTCCCAGAACATGCAGCGAAACGTCGGACATCACGCCAAACAACACGCGGTTCAACCTGAGAACTAATCTATGGCACGTCCTGCACATATAACAAAACAGCCTCGGATTAGTCAATCACAATTAGGCAAGACATGACACTGCATTTTCAATATCACTGATTATTAAAATTGTGGGATATCCTGAAATAAAATGTATAACCCATATCTGGTCCACTGTCCTGGTGGTAGGGTTTCTTGAGAATAGGAAGATTACATTAATGTTTAAGTTAATTGCGTGGCCAATTGTGGGCAGAAGATTACATATGAACCTTATGGCAGTACCCCGGTGTACCATAGCACCCAGGCTCTCGCATAATGTCCGTGATGCAGTCATTTCTAGTCTGTTGATGGTCGGCGATGCGGCAATCGACTCGTCTCGACGAGCTGTACACGATGCACCACCACGGTGCGTACGAGCGTTCAGGGTTTCAGCTCAATCGTCCTTGCTACGTTTCGACATCGCGGAGTAGCACTGATGTCGGATTGATTGGTACCCCAGTCGCGGAGTTAAGTAACACCCCTGGAAAAAATAGTGACGCAGAAATAAAATATTTAATTGCCTCGACCATTTTGTATTATTTGGTACCCTGGGGTCCCGCCATAAGGATCATATGAAAGTGAATGATCAAGTACCTATGAAGTCATAACAGGTTATCTAATAAAAACAGAAAATGTGGGTTTTTAATGTTTTGTGGGTAATCAAGACAGACATTTTGCTCCACGTGGAGTGAAATTTCGGACATCATGACAAACAATACGCGGTACAACCGAAAAACACATTGGAGATCTATGTTAAATATGGTTCTGACTTTTAGTCTTATGAAATCTGCAAAATGCAGCTAACATACCTGTCAAACCCATACCGTTTACCTATATTTTTGTACAGGGAAATGTAGTTTTCAGGTCCATATGGCGTACAGCCGTTTCAATACGGGCAAAAACAATCATACGGCCAACAAAAAGTTTTTAACCCTTTATAATGTAATGTGTTTATTGTTGTGCATCCGCATATCAAGCAAGCAGCAGCATCAGCATGCAAGATCACAAACAGTAGCATGATAAGTAACATCATTGACATCAATTACCAAACTGAATACATAAAAGTTTTTGTTCAGTAACATAATTTTTGTCTATTCGTTTGTGTTTCTCCCTTGTGATGGGACTTTGTAGGATGAACGTTGAGATTTATAATGGTACGGGGTGACCAATATGGTCTGAATTGGTCTGTAATAAAGCATGCACTGATAAGGAGTTGACAGGTATGAGCTAATGTATATATAGATCAGTGTTTCTCAAACTTCAGTCCTCACAATCCTCCATAATGTAGCTTTTCATAGATAGCAACCTTTTCAATTTATATACACATTGAGCCAACCACTGAAGTGGAGCCACTAAGCCAGAGTTTGCGAAACATATTTGATAAACTAGCGTTGCCATCTAAAATAATGTCAGTAAAACCCAATTCTACTCTAATGACCGTGAAGCAGTGCTTCTAATTACTTTCCCGAAGATCAGAGCGATATCAATAAAAAAGCAAGCAGTGAGTCATGTTGGGACTACAGGGTCACATAGCATGCTTACCATTGGCTTATCTTCCACTTCTAAGAGCTCTTCCAGGAGGGCCTCTATGTTGTCTTCATCTTTCTTCTTTTTAACCTTCCTGAGGATAACACGGTAATTACGTTACGACAAAAAGATTACTTGTGTTATGACTCAGGCAACATTTTCTCTTCTATCACACTTTAAGATCTCATTGCTCTTACCAGTATATATAATTCTACATTAACAATCATAACCCTGATAACATGTAATCTTCAGGGTTATTTTTTAGACTAAATGTTCATATCATATTCACTCTTGCAAACACACTCTTTGAATGCTATCCACATGTTACAATAATGGCTCAGTGTACCAAGCGCATTTTACCGGCTTTACGTAACATTAAGGCGTTTAACAATTCAAATTTGAAAAAAAAAAAAAGTTCCACCCGATAGATTTGAAATCATGTTACAATCCGAGTGATGTACAACATGTTGACGATGATCAAGCAATGGTGTACAGGGTGGTGCAGATGTCTTGTTACCCGCAAATAATTGACCCATAACATTTTTTCTCTTTGCTTATAGATTTCTGTTTTTTAAATGAACCTTACTTAAAAAATATATAACGTTTTAGATAATTAAATGAGCGTCCCTATACATCTGGACCATCCTGTATTTTAGTGCACGTTTGCAAAAATACTGATACATCTTCGCACATTGACAGCTTACATACACTTGCTTCAAACACCAGGGCAAGTGTAGAGATAGGGATGTGGACTGGAAAACTCCGTGCATGTTTTCAACTACTATAAATGTCTACAAGTTTTACAAAAATAAAATGTCGCTGATAAAAAAATGTCTAATTATTTGAACAATCTTCAAGAACATCCAAACAATATCCATTAAAGAATTGGTCAAATATCTCAATGCAACACCGGTATTGGGATATTCAGGCTTTACTCGGGATTCGTTGGATATAATTTATTATAGACAAATGCGTGCATATAATTTCCACCTTCCCATCGTCAATGTGACACTCCACGGACCCCACCTGTTGAGTTAAACGCCAAAAGTGCCTTCTTTCTGAAGGCCCCTTCATCAACGGCCCTCTAAAATATATCGACTTCTACCGGTTATAAGACGCTCGGGAATGTAACACGCACCCAAAACCTGTGCCCGGTGTCAATACAGTTAGACAAATGCTGTTCTCACACACACACACGTACAGGATGAGCATATTTGTCAATAACATATAATTGGCGACGTTTCGGATCATGGACCTGCTGCATTGCACCAGGGACCGTTTCCCGAAACGTCGCCTATGATATAGTTGTTTTCCTTTTAGGGTAGTGTCATTGACATGTGTTGCGGTGTTGCTTTATGTGCACAAATTCACGAGCAATGCCGCCGCTTGTCACAACGACCGGACTATAGGACGCACCCACAACTTTTGCTTTACAATTCGGGGGGTGAAGGTGCGGTCTTATAATCCGGAGAACACGGTACCATCAGGATTAAAACAATAAACTATTTTAATGTAAACAGGCACAGCCCACTGAGCTGCGTAGCTCTTTTTCGGAAGCGACCTGGCCACAAATTATAACCCCTCCAAGTGGCTTATCGCGTGGAAATTTATAGGAGCCCAATACTCTAAACGCGTGTTGTGTGATTATAAATGTGGAGGGAAAATCCGGAGGACCCGAAGAGAAATCCACGCGACCACCGGGGAAGAGGGAGAGACACGCACACTCGAAATGTACAGCGGGCGTCAGGGTCGGAATGGAACCCACGACCTCCTGCATACCAGGCGAGGTAGTTAACATCTCCAAGCCACCGTGATGACGATGATAGCGAGACGCAAACTCCAAATATACAGCAGCAGGCGTCGTCAGGGGCGGGATCGAACCCACGACCTCCTGTATACCAGGAGAGGAAGTTAACATCTCCGAGCCACCGTGATGATGATGATGAGAGCGAGACGCAAACTCCAAATATACAGCAGCAGGCGTCGTCAGGTTCGGCATCCAACCCACGATCTCCTGCACACCAGAGGTAGTTAACATCCCCTAGCCACCGTGATGATGACACGCAAACTCCAAATATACAGCAGCAGGCGTCGTCAGGGTCGGCATCCAACCCACGATCTCCTGCACACCAGAGGGAGTTAACATCCCCTAGCCACCGTGATGACGATGAGAGACACGCAAACTCCAAATATACAGCAGCAGGCGTCGTCAGGGTCGGAATGGAACCCACGACCTCCTGCATACCAGGCGAGGTAGTTAACATCTCCTAGCCACCGTGATGTTGATGAGAGCGAGACGCAAACTCCAAATATACAGCAGCAGGGGTCGTCAGGGGCGGGATCCAACCCACGACCTCCTGCATACCAGGCGAGGTAGTTAACATCTAGCCACCGTGATGACGATGAGAGACACGCAAACTCCAAATATACAGCAGCAGGCATCGTCAGGGGCGGGATCGAACCCACGACCTCCTGTGTACCAGGCGAGGTAATCAACATCTCCCTAGCTACTGTGATGATGATGATGAGAGACAGACTCCAAATAAACAGCAGCAGGCATGGTCAGGGTCGGGATCGAACCCAGGACCTCCTGTAGACCAGGCGAGGTAGTCAACATCTCCTAGCCACCGTGATGTTGATGAGAGCGAGACGCAAACTCCAAATATACAGCAGCAGGGGTCGTCAGGGGCGGGATCCAACCCACGACCTCCTGTGTACCAGGTGAGGTAGTTAACATCTCCTAGCCCACTTCGTGGGCGTTGACTCGCGTATGCAGCCGAAAGGAGTGGGGGGTGGGGAGGAGCGGGGAGGCGCACTTGTCTGGCCCCGGCGCCGTCGCCGCCGCCGCCGCCGACGACGCCGCGGTCTCGGCCTCGTCGAGAAGCCGGTCGAGGTCGTCCAACATCGCGCGGCCTTTGGCCTCCACCACCCCCCCACCACCCCCGTGGCCTCCTTCCCTCAGCCCGAGAGAGCGCGCCGAGGCCTCCGTCTCTACCCAGCCCCGACGGGCGTTTGCCCATTGGCCCCAGCGCGCAAGCACCGCCCCTCCCCCCACCACCGCGTGACGGCGACCGACCAATCCGCGACACGGGAGGGTCCGCCCGGTGTGCGGTGGGGATTTGAAATGGCGCCGCGTTGTTGCCCCTGGTTACGGGGGGATGGGCTCGCGACCCCCGGTGTCAGATTTGCGAGGTTTTTAACCTCCAGATGCTGGATTCACAATTTCAACCTCATATTCTTGGTTCTTTCGGTAAAGTCACGTAGAAGGGAAACAAGAAAATAATAAAAAATATAAAACAATAAAATTATCACGACGTTTCGACTGCAACACAAGCAATCATCATCAGGTGTGAAAACCACAGCAAGAAAATTTGAAGAAAAAATTTGAAGAAAAAATTATTGCTGTGGTTTTCACACCTGATGAGGATTGCTTGTGTTGCAGTCGAAACGTCGTGATAATTTTATTGTTTTATATTTGTATTATTTTATTGTTTCCCTTCTACGTGACTTTACCGAAAGAACCAAGAATATGAATCCCTGCAGTCACGAAAGCTTTAAATCAAAATTTAATGTCAACCTCCGTATTCTTAATTGATTTGGAGCTTTCGTGACTGCAGGAATTACTCTTTGGGTCTTTCGGTAAAGTCACGTAGAAAGATAAAATAATAAATTAAATAATAGCATACGCCGTTTCGATTGCAACACAAGCAATCATCATCAGGTACAAATGAAAAAGAAAACAAACGGCTTTCTTTTGAGCCTCTTGGCGTCATCTGGTCGAGCACCAATTGGATCGAGGCTCAAAAGAAAGCCATCTCTTGGCGTGGACCAATCAGTTTCAAGGACAATGCATATATTATCATAGTATGTTTTTTGTTTGCATTTTGACTGCAGGTATTGTGGTTAATGCAGACATGAATCCTTGTAAAAAGGTTTCAGTTTTGTTGCCAGAAAAAAGGGGAAAACCCCTATTATTGGTCAACCCTATTGTTTCTACATTTTGGATACCGCCAACAACAAAAAGAGGTCCCATAGCTTTTGTCGGGGGACCGTGCGTCAGTGGGGGCCGTCGCTAAAAAAGGCCACCAGGGTCCACCGAGAGGACTTTGACAAACGAAGAACGCTGCTTTAGTTTACGCTACAAGATTTAAAACCGTAACAAGGTAAAACAAAAAAAAACTCCCTCCACGTCTACTCTACCCACAAATTGCCTTGCATGTGCCGGCAATGGTTTGTTAATATGGCAAGTTTCAGTTTCATATATTTCAGTTTCATTTATTTTGGTATAGCCCTTTGAGCCATTCGGCTCTTGCATCGGGTGCAACCGCAACAAACAAAAAAACAAAAACATGAACATAAAGTGACTATGTGATCTTCTTTGGTTCTTTCGGTAAAGTCACGTAGAATGAGAATAAAATAATAAATTGATAAAATAAAATAACACAATAATATTCTCACGACGTTTCGGCCACAACACAAGCGGCCTTCATCAGGTGAAGGGACAAGACTGTCTGGTAGGACAGCGCTGGAGTGAAAGAGCCACGTTCCACTCCAGCGCTGTCCTACCAGACAGTCTCGTCCCTTCACCTGATGAAGGCCGCTTGTGTTGTGGCCGAAACGTCATGAGAATATTATTGTGTTATTTTATTTTATCAATTTATTATTTTATTCTCATTCTACGTGACTTTAAAGAAAGAACCAAAGAAGATGAATCATTGCAGTCACGAAAGCTTTAAATCGTGACTATGTGACTTTGTGCAAACAGAAAATCCAGGAAAAAACAGCGAAATATTCCAGAAAAAGCACCGTACACCAACGCTGTGTGCACAAATCCCAGTGGGATGCAAGTCAAACAACAACAACAACAAAAACAACAACCACAAGACAACTTAGATTTAGGCCATCAGTCTAACTCCGTACTACAACAAACAAACATGGCCAAACCAAAAGATGTTTTAGAAATCACCACAATAAAGCCATACAAGCAATGTAACAGTGATCAAGGTCGTCACGAGCAAGCGTGGTCGTTGTTGTGGGTAGCGGTCGTGGTAGTGGCGAGCGCCCCAGAATTCGATTCCCGCTCACGGCCACCGACGACTATCAGTGATGATGATCTGAACCGGCTCTTGGCCTCAAATGAGTACCCGGTGGGGTGTGTAGTATAAACGACGTCACGCACCTAGGAGGGAGGGTCAAACATTTGTGACGATGTGTGACGAGGCGAGGGGGGGGTTTGAGAAATGTGACGTCACGTAAAAATGCGCAACTTTAAATAAATATAGACAGCACGTTCTATTTAATTAAATAGACTTTTTAATAAATGTTTTCTCCTACAACATCAGAGTGCAGCGCCACATTAAATACGCACTACAATGACAATAGTTTAAAGCGATTTGAAGCATGGAAATATGGTTTTGGGGGGCAGAGCTTTGTGACGTCATATTTGAGGGAGGGTCTGACTTTTTGTGACGCCGTGTGACGAGGGGGGGAGGGGTTAAAAATCGTCCAAAATCGCGTGACGTCATTTATGGACAGTCCCTAAACATCGCCACTGGGGGAGACAACGGAGGCCGGGCTTGGTTGCTGCCCACCCCACCTCCTCGTGTGTAACAGTGGCGGCCTTAATAGGTGTTCACTAACAGCACTTGCCCCAACAGTCCGTTACATGTGCAATCTTTGTAGTTTCAGAGGCTAGTGGTTAGCGCGCTGCGCTACGAACTCGGCGGACCGAGTTCCATTCCCGCTCACCGGCCAACAATCCCAGCGACAATTTTCCGATCCGTTCCCAGGGGCCTCCCCAAGGGGGAGCCAAAGGCGGCCGGGGGTGGTTGCTGGCTACCCTACCACCCTGGAGCCGGGGGGGGGGGGGGGCGACGGAGCCGGGGGGGGGCGACGGCGCGAACAGAGGGAGCCGACACTGACTTTCTCATACATCATACACTGACTCACTCACACACCATACACTGACTCACTCACACACCATACACTGACTCACTCACACATCATGCACTGACTCACTCACACATCATACACTGACTCTCACACATCATACACTGACTCGCTCACACATCATACACTGACTCACTCACACATCATGCACTGACTCACTCACACATCATACACTGACTCGCTCACACACCATACACTGACTCACTCACACACCATACACTGACTCACTCACACATCATGCACTGACTCACTCACACATCATACACTGACTTTCTCATACATCATACACTGACTCACTCACACATCATACACTGACTCACTCACACACCATACACTGACTCACTCACACATCATGCACTGACTCACTCACACATCATACACTGACTCACTCACACATCATACACTGACTCACTCACACATCATACACTGACTCTCTCACACATCATACACTGACTCTCTCACACATCATGCACTGACTCACTCACACATCATGCACTGACTCACTCACACATCATGCACTGACTCACTCACACATCATACACTGACTCACTCACACACCATACACTGACTCACTCACACATCATGCACTGACTCACTCACACATCATACACTGACTCACTCACACATCATACATTGACTCACTCACACATCATACACTGACTCACTCACACATCATACACTGACTCCTCACACATCATACACTGACTCAGTCACACACCATACACTGACTCACTCACACACCATACACTGACTCACTCACACATCATACACTGACTCACTCACACATCATGCACTGACTCACTCACACATCATGCACTGACTCGCTCATCATGCGCTTACTCACTCACACATCATGCACTGACTCACACATCATACGCTGACACACTCATCATACACTGACTCACTCATCATGTGCTGACTAACACATCGTGCGCTGACTCACACATCATACACTCACTCAACCTAATACTGACTCAATCATCATACACTCACTCACGCTGCTGCTGACTCACTCACACATCATAACTCACTCACACTGCCGCTGACTCGCTCACACATCATACACTCACTCACGCTGCCGCTGACTTGCTCACACATCATACACTGACTCACTCATCATGCGCTAACACATCATACACTGACTCACACATCATACACTCACTCAACCTAATACAGACTCACACATCATACACTCACTCACGCTGCTGCTGACTCACTCACACATCATACACTCACTCACGCTGCAACTGACTCACTCACACATCATACACTCACTCACACATCATACACTCACTCATCATACACTCACTCACACATCATACACTCACTCACTCATCATACACTCACTCACACATCATACACTCACTCACGCTGCTGCTGACTCACTCACACATCATACACTGACTCACTCATCATACACTCACTCACACATCATACACTCACTCACACATCATACACTCACTAACTCATCATACACTCACTCACACATCATACACTGACTCACTCATCATACACTCACTCACACATCATACACTCACTCACACATCATACACTCACTCACACATCATACACTGACTCACACATCATACACTCACTCACGCTGCTGCTGACTCACTCACACATCATACACTCACTCACTCATCATACACTCACTCACTCATCATACACTCACTCACACATCATACACTCACTCACGCTGCTGCTGACTCACTCACACATCATACACTCACTCACGCTGCAACTGACTCACTCACACATCATACACTCACTCACACATCATACACTCACTCATCATACACTCACTCACACATCATACACTCACTCACTCATCATACACTCACTCACACATCATACACTCACTCACGCTGCTGCTGACTCACTCACACATCATACACTGACTCACTCATCATACACTCACTCACACATCATACACTCACTCACACATCATACACTCACTCACTCATCATACACTCACTCACACATCATACACTGACTCACTCATCATACACTCACTCACACATCATACACTCACTCACACATCATACACTCACTCACACATCATACACTGACTCACACATCATACACTGACTCACACATCATACACTCACTCATCATACACTCACTCACACATCATACACTCACTCACTCATCATACACTCACTCACACATCATACACTCACTCACGCTGCTGCTGACTCACTCACACATCATACACTGACTCACTCATCATACACTCACTCACACATCATACACTCACTCACACATCATACACTCACTCACTCATCATACACTCACTCACACATCATACACTGACTCACTCATCATCACTCACTCACACATCATACACTGACTCACACATCATACACTCACTCACACATCATACACTGACTCACACATCATACACTGACTCACACATCATACACTCACTCATCATACACTCACTCACACATCATACACTCACTCACTCATCATACACTCACTCACACATCATACACTCACTCACGCTGCTGCTGACTCACTCACACATCATACACTGACTCACTCATCATACACTCACTCACACATCATACACTCACTCACACATCATACACTCACTCACTCATCATACACTCACTCACACATCATACACTGACTCACTCATCATACACTCACTCACACATCATACACTCACTCACACATCATACACTCACTCACACATCATACACTGACTCACACATCATACACTGACTCACACATCATACACTCACTCATCATACACTCACTCACACATCATACACTCACTCACTCATCATACACTCACTCACACATCATACACTCACTCACGCTGCTGCTGACTCACTCACACATCATACACTGACTCACTCATCATACACTCACTCACACATCATACACTCACTCACACATCATACACTCACTCACTCATCATACACTCACTCACACATCATACACTGACTCACTCATCATACACTCACTCACACATCATACACTCACTCACACATCATACACTCACTCACACATCATACACTGACTCACACATCATACACTGACTCACGCTGCTGCTGACTCACTCACACATCATAACTCACTCACACATCATACACTCACTCACACATCATACACTCACTCATCATACACTCACTCACACATCATACACTCACTCACTCATCATACACTCACTCACACATCATACACTCACTCACGCTGCTGCTGACTCACTCACACATCATACACTGACTCACTCATCATACACTCACTCACACATCATACACTCACTCACACATCATACACTCACTCACTCATCATACACTCACTCACACATCATACACTGACTCACTCATCATACACTCACTCACACATCATACACTCACTAACACATCATACACTCACTCACACATCATACACTGACTCACACATCATACACTGACTCACGCTGCTGCTGACTCACTCACACATCATACACTGACTCACACATCATACACTCACTCACACATCATACACTCACTCACACATCATACACTCACTCACACATCATACACTCACTCACACATCATACACTCACTCACTCATCATACACTCACTCACACATCATACACTGACTCACTCATCATACACTCACTCACACATCATACACTCACTAACACATCATACACTCACTCACACATCATACACTGACTCACACATCATACACTGACTCACGCTGCTGCTGACTCACTCACACATCATACACTGACTCACACATCATACACTCACTCACACATCATACACTCACTCACACATCATACACTCACTCACTCATCATACACTCACTCACACATCATACACTGACTCACTCATCATACACTCACTCACACATCATACACTCACTCACACATCATACACTCACTCACACATCATACACTCACTCACACATCATACACTGACTCACGCTGCTGCTGACTCACTCATCATACACTGACTCGCACATCATACACTCACTCACACATCATACACTCACTCACACATCATACACTGACTCACGCTGCTGCTGACTCACACATCATACACTGACTCGCACATCATACACTGACTCGCACATCATACACTCACTCACACATCATACACTCACTCACACATCATACACTCACTCACTCATCATACACTCACTCACTCATCATACACTCACTCACACATCATACACTCACTCACACATCATACACTCACTCACACATCATACGCTGACTCACACATCATACACTCACTCATGCTCCTGCTGACTCACTCACACATCATACGCTGACTCACACATCATACACTCACTCACGCTGCTGCTGACTCACTCACTCATCATACACTCACTCACACATCATACACTCACTCACACATCATACACTCACTCACTCACACATCATACACTCACTCACGCTGCTGCTGACTCAACTCACGCTGCTGCTGACTCACTCACACATCATACACTGACTCACACATCATACACTGGGAGTGTCGTGCTGCCAGCTATGGCTGCAGGTTTTTGTCGTACGTGTTATGTTTATCGTTTATTGTTAAAATTTAAAATCACAGTTCCTACGATTACTGTTGTTACATTGTTTTTGAAGCTTTATTTTGGTCTGGTTGTGGTGTAATAGTTTTCTGCAATGCAGATTAATATTGTGTTTGTTGCGGTTGCACCCGACTGAAGAGCCGCATGGCTCACAGGGCGATACCTAATAAATGAAAATGAAAACTTGAATAGGTGCTCGCTAACAGCACTTGCCCCAAGTCTGTTACAGGCTACACGGGGGTAATCTTTGTAGTTTGAGGTTAGGGGCCGTCCATAAATGACGTCACGCACCTGGGGGGGGTGGGGAGGGGTCAGACATTTGTGACGAGGGGGGGGGGTGAGAAATGTGACGTCACATCAAAATGCGCAACTTCAAATAAATATAGACAACACGTTCTAATTAATTCAATAGACTTTTTAATAAATGTTGTTTTCTCCTACAACATCAGTGCAGCGGCACATTAAATACGCACTACATTGACAATAGTTTAAAGCGATTTGAAGCATTTTGATTTAAAGCTTTCGTGACTGCAGTAATTCATATTCTTACATATTATTATTATTTTATTGTTTCCCTTCAACGTGACTTTACCGAAAGAGCTAAGAATATGATTTGAAGCATGTTTTATAGATTTTTTTTGGGGGGGGGGCAGAGCTTTGTGACGTCATATTTGAGGGGGTCTGACTTTTTGTGACGCCGTGTGGCGAGGGGGAGGGGTCAAAAATCGTGTGACGTCATTTAGGCACGGCCCCTTAGTGACTGAGTGGCTCTACGCGCCAAGAACTCGGCAGACCGAGTTCGATTCCCGCTCACCGGCCAGCCAATCCCAGCGACGAGTCTCTTTAAAATTCCCGGGGCGTCCCCAAAGGGGGAGACAAAGGCGGCCGGGCGTGGTAAGCCCTCCCATAGACGCTCGCCAAGCCGCACTTGCCCCTGCAGCCTGTCGCAGCCTACACGGGCGAGCTTTGTCTTTGCGGTGGGGCAACGGTCGTGACGAAAAGGGGCAAGGCGCGCGCCGCGATTGGCTCTCGCGAACGGGTCAAGGGTTAAAGGACCCTCTTCGCCCCGCCCCTTTACCCGCCCCACCCGGTTCCCGCGGTGACAGGGCCGAGATGGCAGCGCGCGTGTTGGCCTGCTGGTGCCGTGCAATTATCGGTAATCATTCATTCGCAAACCTTTATCTTCATATGCTACCGCGTTTGGGGGGAGGTTTGTTTTTAACTTTACTTACAGCGCGTTTTGCAAGAGAGAGGGCTTGGGGTTGGGGGGGGGGATGGAGGAAACGCACCCATTGCGATTTGTTTAACGGGGCCACAACGCCGCTGATGAGACTTAGAGAAGGCGAAACTGGGCCTGGTTATTTTGGGAAGGCGTAGAGGTTTACGGACGGATTACAATGTTGTAATGTCCACCCCCCCCCAACGCCCCTTCCACGTGGTGAAGGAAAAGCAATTCCTCGTATCCTTATTTAAATGTGTCCTTTGTTATTTTTCATTACTTTTTTTGTGTCTGCTCCCCCCCCCACCCACCACCACCACCACCTCACCCCTACGGCAGTGTTGGCGTTCGTGACGGAGGCCGCGGCGTTTGCCCTCGAGCTTGGGGAATCGTGAGTCGAGCTCCCGACGCCACACACACACACAACAACAACAACCGCCCGAGAGGGGAATGATGTGACCCAGAACTCACACACACACAGCAACGCTCTCGTAGCAAGCCAGAACGACATGGCCTGTGACAGACTGTTGGAGGGTTAAGTGCTCTTTGCGAGCAGCACATATAAATGGGTGGTCGCCGGCGGTGTGCAGTAAAACATCCCCCCGAGCGGGCGATGTTTACTGCACACCGCACCGGCTGCTCATTTGAGGCCGAGTCTACCTAGGGGAGGCCCAAAGGTTCTGTTCGGATGATCGTCACTGATGGTGTTGGGTGGCCGTGAGCGGGAATCGAACTGGGGGGTCGCCGTGTCCGTAGAGCAGCGCGCTCACCGGAACACACTCGCATAGTCCGCTCTGCCTAGGGGCCCGGCCTCCGAGAATTTGCAAGATTTGTTCGTGAGAAGTACACGGTGATAACCAAGGGTGGGAAAAACCAATAACCCGACAACTCGGGTTAGTTAACCGAATGTTTTCCTTAAGAAGCCCCTGAAGCGAATGGTTGGGGTTGCCATGGATGGTTGATTGAGGCCACTTTGGTATGATTGAGATAGAAAGCCAAACTCGAGCACTTTTAGGATCCTTAGAATTCAGCATGGATGATTGAGAACCATTGGCTCTGATCACAAGAGAGTACAATTCGTATTTTTAACATCGATCTACAATGTGTTACTCCACTTGGTGGTTAAGCTTGCTGGCCTAATTTAGTTGATGCTAGGTGCATAACATGGTGAAAAGTCAAATGAGATTTTCTCAAAGAAATATGGCATTCCTACAATTGCCCCAGCAGTGCATCATATAATGGTAAAAAAAAATGATTTTGGAACTGACGGCACAGATTTTCCCGCACCTCAGATTAGCATGGTTGGCTACATGCGGTGCGAAATAAGTTCAACGTACATACATTGTTAGTACAAGATGGAAATTGTCAGTCTGAGGGTGTCTACTCCGAGATCCCAGTTGACATACATGCAACAAGCAATCCTCGACAGGGATCACCAATAGCTGGGGTTTTTATTGCACTTGATGTCATTGAAAATACCTGGGTCCTGCCTTGAAACATCTCTGTGATGTAAATTGTTCAACTTGAGAACATGCTTTTTAGTCTTGAGAAAGGGAAAATATATCAGAACATGATTTCTGAATTCAAGGTTAATTAATTGTAATTTATTTTATTCTCTCCAGATTCGCGGAGCACAAAAATGATGGTGTGTGGTTGGTTGACGTAAGTATCATCTCATTTACACATATGCTGTCATTTCAAATTCCTCTTGATGTTCCAGGACACATTAGAGAGCACAATCAATACCAGTGAGACATGCATGTCTTGACAAAGCACAGCGATCATATCTGCATTGTTTAAAATTGTTTTGAGAATCTCGTTCTGAAATAATTGTATGAAATGTAGCATCAACTACTGTTGTGCTTCGATGCTTCCATTGACTGCCACACTGCATCACATTCACAGTGTGTATTATGTACCAATTATTAAAATCGAATAACCCAAGGTGTTATTGTACGTGCTTCGGCAATGTCACCTGGGCATTGGACCCCTTCCACTGTACTTGGTCCACAGGAGGTGCTAATAACACTCACTCCAGTCCATTACATTAAGGGCTGGAGGGGGGAGGTTTAGTGTTTTCTGGTGTGAATTGCTTATTCTAATTTGTGACTTGGCACAGGTGTCTTTTTTTGTATGTACGTACGTATGTTGAACTTCTTTCGCACCGTACGTAGACAACCATGCTAATCGGAGACGTGTGGGGGGGGGGGTGATGGTCCGAAAACTAGACGCACAAAATATGTTCTAAAATAAATTAGTTTTCAATCTAGATGACTTAAAAGTGCACAGCAGCCGATGTCAACTGCCATCGATATTGTTTTGATAATGGAAAAAGGAGCAACCGTGCAATAGCAGCTCCACCTGACTGCTGGGAGAAGGGCCTCCAATACACGGAACTTTCGAGAGCCCCTCTGGATGGTATTTGGCCTACGCTTCCATGCCGGGCAGATATCTTTGAGGAGGTGGGAATAACTACACTATACCTCCACCACACGTGGCCTGCTAGTGGACTACCTGAGGTTTAACCTTTTTATACCTCTGCCACTAGATGGACAGAGGTGCGGGGGAGAATTAAGGAACTTGCCCATTGTTTCAACTGCAATGCCAGGAGATCGAACCTACGACCTCTGGATTGCATGTCAAGTGTGCTAACAATTGCACCAGGACAGCATCCCATACAGTAACGTACAAAGTGTTATTATTACTACTATAGGTGTATATGGAGTAGTGTACACCTGGAAACTGGAGAACACTTGGCTAAAAGAGTGAAAACAGCAACCAGTTGTGTTGGGTTTGAAAACTAATTTCAGAAGAACTGCTTTTTGTATTTAGTTGTCCTTCCCCGCACCTACAATTATCACGGTTGGCTACGTACGGTGCATAAGAAGCTGAATATATATTCATCGTTTCTTAATGGAACATAAGATGAGATTCATAAGATAGGACACGACTCGGAAGGATGAGCTTTGGGGGATTGGATGATGCGCACTGTGGATTGTTGTACCAGATGCTGTTTAATTAATTCCCATTGGTGCACAGCTTACACTGTAAGGGATTAAGCCATGGCTGGATAATGTCATCCATGTAGCTAATTTTCCATAACTTTTTGGGTATATATAAATACAGTGGCACACCTATGCGAGGGTTAGTAAATCTTTGGAATATCTGCCGTATATTTTATCGAGTAAAGTTTAGACTTTTATTTTTAAACAAGCTATTGTCTTCGCAAGGCAATAGCCAATATTGG
This sequence comes from Petromyzon marinus, assembly GCF_048934315.1. Taxonomy (NCBI): domain Eukaryota; kingdom Metazoa; phylum Chordata; class Hyperoartia; order Petromyzontiformes; family Petromyzontidae; genus Petromyzon; species Petromyzon marinus. The sequence continues at coordinate 4,196,839 of NC_133720.1, read as the reverse complement.
CTCAAACACCTTGGTCAGCTGTTTATAAATATGGGAAGCGGTTTGTTATTGTTCCAATCACTTCATTGTGATCTCAAGAAACGAGGTTCATTTTTATACAATGGATATTCTAAGTGGTACATGGTATCTGGACCTGCACATGGTGCGGTATGTAAGCATCATGAGAAGGGAGACAGGCATCCGGACAGGGTCCTGTCCACACCACAATTTGTGTGCCATTCCAGCCTTAGCAGGTGCTAGCTAAAACACTTTCCGCTACAGTGAGAGAAAAAAAAGTATTTGATCCCCTGCTGATATTGTACGTTTGCCCACTGACAAAGAAATAATAAGTCTATAATTTTAATGGTAGGTTTATTTGAACAGTGAGAGACTGAGATTAGGAGCACACTCTTAAAGGGAGTGCTCCTAATCTCAGCTTGTTACCTGTATAAAGACACCTGGGAGCCAGAAATCTTTCTGATTGAGAGGGGGTCAAATACTTATTTCCCTCACTAAAATGCAAATCAATTTATAACATTTTTGACATGCGTTTTTCTGGATTTTGTTGTTATTCTGTCTCTCACTGTTCAAATAAACCTACCATTAAAATTATAGCCTGATCATTTCTTCGTCAGTGGGCAAACGTACAAAATCAGCAGGGGATCAAATACTTTTTCCCCCTCGCTGTATATTCAATAAGGCTAAATAGGGCTGTTTGTTTTTTGCGTATGTGACCGTAAATATTTCTTGTTTTGGCGTCGTGTGATGATAGTTCTATGCACCGTGGTGCGGCCACTGCAAGAAGCTGGAGCCGGTGTGGAACGAGGTGGCCCAAGAAATGAAGGCATCAGGCTCCCCCGTCCGCGTTGGAAAACTGGATGCCACTGCACATTCTGGTATTCCGGGGCGTCCAGCCTGCTGCTGCTGTGTGAAACGTTTTACGTGGAAAATAAGACAGAATCATCATCGGAATCTTTATTCATCCAGAATATCTATTTATCCTGGAGGAATCTGATGAGCCGTGAAGCTCTTTGTCCACGGATGTCCAGTACTTTTCATAGATGTTCCAGTACATATTTCTTGTGTCTTGGGAGGCAACGCTCATTTGTCATGAGAAGTTGCTGCCGCGGTGTAATTGTCGGTACACTGGACTTCCAAACCAAAGGTTTCACCAGTTCAATACCCATGCACAGAATTGGAGACAATCTGCAAGTTTATGAGACCCCCCCCTCCGCCCACTTCTCTCCACCCAGCAGTATAAATGGGTTCACCATGGTTGATCGGTAGGCCGAGCGTGGTGGGGTAAAGTGTGGGTACTCCCACTTTTTAGGAAGTCGCCCATCATTGTCGCATGGAGAGACTGGCCTCAATCGTAAGTATGTGGAATTTTCTCCACTGGCTCTGGGCCATGGGGGCTAGTCCAGTGCTTGTTTGAGCTCAAATACATTTTAACTTGGCTTGATATATTCATATATGAGACACAATAGTAGGTATGTTGAACCTGTTTCGCACCGTACGTAGCCAACCATGCCAATTGGAGGTAGAGTCTAAATGCGGTATGTTATGTTACAAGGTCAGCGTCATCAGAAAGCATGCATATTTTCTTTTATCACCAGACTTGTCCTGTTTGCATATTGTCCAGGGCCTTGTGCTCCTGTTCTCACCTCTGATTAGCACGGTTGGCTACGTATGGTGCAAAGAAGTTCAACATACATACGTACAACTAAAGGTCCATTATTGGCTCGTCAAATTACTTGGAACAGTGATGATAATTTTCGCCCGTGACTTGCGCAATGCGACTTAAACATGCACATGTTTGCATGTTTGTGCAGCGAAGTGTCATCGAAGAAACAAATGAACTCCCTTGTGATGCTATCTTAATATTTGTGTCCTCTAAAACTGAACTATTTAGTGGAAATATAAAACTGTGAATAGACGTGCGCATTTTTGCCATTCCATAGGTATTGCTACGGAGTACGGCGTCCGTGGATACCCAACAATAAAGCTGTGAGTCTGTCATGCACTGTCGTAAGTGTTTCGGTGGATTGTGCAGTGTTCTGTTTCAAAGAGGGATAATTAAATTGAAAATCCTCTTGCCCATTACGATGTGGCAGGATTTGGGTCGCATATGGCTCCGGGTAAATTTTCCAGTGTTGTTAGACCAGGGCTGGGAAAACCTATGGATTGCAACTTCGCCTGCGAATAGCACGGTGGGCTACATGTGGTGCGAAAGAATTTCAGCAAACGTATATACGTACAGCAGGTTTACAACTTCGAAACGTTTCAAGTTTGTAAGTTTACTTTGTGTAAAAAGGTGAGAACTCAAGAGACCAGGATAATTATCGTTCGCCAGAGTGAGAGCGACCTTACTCACCAACATGACAAAAGCAAAGCAAATAAATTACATTAATGATGCAAAATAGAAATTGGAGAAAAAATATAATTAATTAATCACTGCAAACATTCCTTCCCCCACACCTCCGATTAGCACGGTTGGCTACGTATGTTGCGAAAGAAGTTCAACATTAATCGAGTACACGAGAGCAATGTACTCGACCTGTTTTAGCGCAGTCATTCACTTCCGTCACTGCAAGGGGCCCACATCTTGCAGTGGCAGGAGTGACTGAGCTGTGTGTTAATGTGTGTGTTAATGTGTGATTCATTAAAGTTATTTAAAAGTCATATTCAACCCTCCGTATAAGGAAAAGGTTCCCCACCTATGTCTTAAGGCCACAAGGCCTGCATGGACACGAACTGGTATTTGCATCTTTTTGGGTAACAAGATGTTCATTTTCTTGGTGAGCACAACCCACATAACCGCATCGAAAGCTTTTCCTGTGCAGTAGTTTATTCTATGCGATTAATACATTCAAACCGTCCATTGCATTCAAATATATTCACACGATCCATGCATACACACTATTGGAGGGCCACGCTGGCAAGTTGTTTTTTCTTCTTCACATGCTTGTGCACCGCTGCCAAATGCAGCATTTTCATTGTTTGTCTTCAATTTACATCGGGGGTTCAGTTTAGTATGAGCCTCTGGCACGCGTAATGGTGTTACTTCTGTCGTTTAGAATTAAGGGGGACCTGTCGTACAACTACAAGGGGCCGCGGACCAAGGATGAGATCATCGCGTTTGCCAACCGTGTGGCCGGGTGAGTGTGACCACAACTTCCCCGCACCTCTGATTAGCACGGTTGGCTACGTACGGTGCGAAAGAAGTTCAACATGCATACATATGTACATACAACCATGCAGTCCTCCTATTAGTTCTTGAGAAACGTTACATCCAAAGTCAGGGTTAGATAAGTCAAGGTGTCTCCTTGCAGGCAATGCACGTCTGTTGGTAGCCCTTAGCTAGCAGTGGAAATTGCATATTCTCGTGATTTGGGTCAGTATATGCATGGAGAAGCTACAGATAACAGTAATAATGTCCCTGATCCAGAGAATAGGAGTGGTAGGGGTACACAGACAGGGATAGGACTCGGAGGCGGTACGTGACAATCTTAACGGTTGGAACCACTGCTGTCTGCGGTGTACTGTGCTGTGTGGTCGTGTAGGCCGGCCATGCGCCACCTCTCCACGCCAGCGCTCTTCGCTCACACACAGAGCCGGCATGACATCTTCTTCCTCTACGTGGGTGGAGACTCCAAACTCAAGGTAAATCATAAGACTGCTAACTGAAGGTGAATCATAAGACTTATAACTCAAGGTGAATTATAAGACTCCTAACTGAAAGTTAATCGTAAGACTCCTAACTCCAGGTGAATCATAAGAATCCAAACTCAAAGTGAATCATAAGACTCCTAACTCAAGGTGAATCATGAAGCTGCAGACATATGAAGTGTTCCGGTACAGTGGATCCTCTCTCGTAATTTATCTCTAAATCCTAAGATCTGCAATTCATACGTGTGTATGATGATCTTGAACTTGAAATGCAGATGATGTATACGGGAAGTGAATCGCCGTTACCGTGGCGTACCTCAATGTGTTGTGCGATGTACTTCGGTGACCATATTGAGCTCCGTCGGAGATGCACGCAATCGACGGGGGCTCCCTAGCCGCTTATTCTCCAGCGTAGCTCCACGGCAAGACTTGAAGCGACGTCAAAATCCCCATCTGTATTTGCCGGCTGCGTGACAACCCTGGCAATGCCATGCCAGGGCTAAGGGAGAGGACGCACGCGGGGATTGCGTTGCTGTGACAACGCGATTCCTTCGTGAGATATTGAATGTTTCCCCGTCGCTTCTTCCGCGGTCCAGCACACAGGAGAGATGAGACGTGGGTCTTCATTGTGATGTTTTTTTATTATTTTTTTTTGGGTTGCGTCGCGGCGCAGCGAGTGGCGATGGACTTGGCCAACCTGGCAGCGCATTTGCTTGCTTGTTGCAGAGGTTCGCGGATTCTGACCGCCACGGCTACCCCTGGTTAATAGCCGCGGGCGCGGTAAATAAACAAGTTAGCGCCATCTGCTTCTTGGTGGGCGTTAAGATCTTGTAGGGCATTTGTGCCGGCGTCGCGGTCCAAATGAGGGCATGACGCTGAGGGGCGTGTGGCAGGTTTTGTTTTTCCTTTCCTGTTGCCGTATGGCCCCCTGTACCGTACCCGTTCCATTGTTAATGTGCGCTGATGCCCACTTTATTGGGAGCGATATTGGCACGTAAAATAAAGATCGATTGAAATGTGCCAAGTTTGATACATTTTTGCAAATTAATTAATAGGGAATAACCAAATTCTTGGACCTCCGATGAGCACGGTTGGCTGGGTACTGTGCAAAAGAAGTTCAACATACATGGATAGCATCGTTGGCTACGTACAGTGACAAAGAAGTTCTACATACATACAAATAGCAACATCGCCCCCACTACTGTAAAGCTACTGCGTACGATACTCATCCGTGAAACACAGCGCCTTGTATATATGTTTGTGCTGCATGTTGAACTTCTTTGCCACTGTACGTAGCCAACCGTGCTAATCGTAGGTGCAGTGTTGAGTCTATGGGCAGTGTTGAGTCTATGGGCAGTATTGAGTCTATGGGCAGTATTGAGTCTGGAGTTCTGTTGAGTCTATGAGCAGTAGGTACATTTATGCTGGATATATATATAAAAAAAAATTATCACCGTACGTAGCCAACCATGTGAATCGGAAGTGCGGGAAAAGGTGCCTTCACCATAGCCTTGCGCTGTAAGAATAGCGCGAACACAAACGTGTGCTCATGTATTGATGTGTACGTTTAGATTGGGAATCTCGGGTCACTTGAGCAAACTCTGTAAGTTGGCAGGCTGCATTCTTATGAACAATAGTGCTGTCTTGTAACCTGTCACTGCAAGACCCATGTGAGCGACCCTGGGGCTATGTTTTACAACCACTGTCTGAGTAAACCTAGGGTTAAACGTTTTTTAGTCGTTGTGTGCGTGATCCCGTTTTCTATAACTTAATTGCTGCAAAGAGGCATTCCGACGTATAGATCTGGTGTATTTTTACAAACACATTATGTATATTCTCCGTTCTATTACATTTTTAGTTCCCTGTAACTTGCAAAAAACATTTCGTTTTAAAGCTTTTGTGACTGCAGGGATTCATATTCTGGGTTCTTTCTTTCTACGTGACTTTACCGAAAGAACCAAGAATTTGAAAAAACATTATAAAAGGGCAGGAGGAGATCAGTTTCTGGTGCTTTAAAGTTTACACTTCAACTGGTTTGTCCTGCAGTGGAAATTTATATCTTTGATCGTGTCTTGTATGAAACGTATTGTTTTATGGCTATCACCATTATTCTGTTATGTTGGGGTTTTCTCATCACATACAGATGTTACTTATTGTTGGCATTAGCAGAGCCAATTGTGCGGATGTGGGGACCGCACTTCATGTATAGTTCCCAGAGGCAGACTTTGCATCAGTGAGCAGTTGGTCACAATACCGTGCCGATGAGTTCTAATTATTCGGTCACATTCTCACATTTATTTTGACCGTGATCTAAGACTAAAGTTCCACAATCCACATCTTCATGATATGCCAAATGGTCTTTTTGCACTTGCGCGCACAAACGATTGCTTTTTTTGTACGCGTATTTATCCGTCTCATTTAAAACCTGCGGTTTATCGGGCCTGCACTGCTTTTTTTCTCTTTACGATGGGGTGTTTTTTTAAAACTCATAATCCACACGCATCGGATGCGGCGTAGTGAGTGGCGCATTTGCCCCGTGCGGCGTCGTTGTCTGCGTGCAGGAAAGCTTCACGCAGGTGGCACTGGAGATGGTTGTGAATGCGTACTTCTTCTCCACGCCGGAGGAAGTGCTCCCCGCGGTAAGCGTCGCTCCCCCCCCAACCCGTCCGCATCCTGCTGCCGAGGCTACGCCTTCATCTTTTTGCGAGTGATGGCGATAGGTTTGGGAGCTGAATGCCAATGTTGACGTCTGCCAACCACAAGAGAGGGCTTCAGGAGAGAGAGTTCGTGTCGTTGTGCTGTTCCTCCTCCACAGTGGCGGGATGTTAACTACCTTGACTAGTATACACGAGGTCGTGGGTTCGGCCCCGACCCTGACCCTGACGATGTCTGTATATTTGGAGTTGGCATGTCTCTCCCCATGGTCGCGTGGATTTTTCTCCGGGCCATCCAGTTTTTCACTTCACATTTAGAGACATGCGTTTAAAAGCATATGGCTGCTATACATCTCCACATGATAAGCGACTTTGTTAAGTTATCATCCGTGGCCAGGTCGCTTCTGAAAAAAGAGCCATATATCTCAGTGGGCCTTAACGTGGTAAAATAAAAAAATAGGTTAGTTTATAATTTTACTACATGGTGCACAATTTTGGTTGCATGGCCACAGTTGCGCTACTGTCGCTCTGTCTCCAATTTTCCATTTATGAAGATGACGTGCGCATTGGCCTGTTGATGTTTCAGTGATTGGGGCGGGGGGGGGAGGTGGACCAGGATCGGTTCGGTTCAGATATCACTTGTGACTTACGTATGTATGTTGAACTTCTTTCAAACCGTGCGTCGCCAACCGTGCCGATGTGAGTCGTGGTAGGGAATACAATTGGTGGCGCTGGGTTCCCGGCGCAGTCCGCTAACCACTGCGCTGCCGCTCCACCGCGGTTACCTGTAACGCGGCTTAAACAACTTATGGGTTAAATGGTTCACTGAATTGTCACGATTCAGGGTCACGTACAATTCAAGAATCGAGTCCTGTTCAACATTGATCGGTCGCTCTTCTCATAGCCGCAGGGGTAATGTGTAGCTATTGCATTCAACGTTTACCAATGGAAATTCCAACGCGGCGGCAGCAGCAGCAGCAGCATCGCCAAATAATGTTTACTATTCCGAGCTAGCATTTTTCTTAACTTTTGATGACCCGGTGAGACTTTCGCCGGGTAAATACTGTACGTGAAAATAAATTGGTACCATGCATGCTCTTCTTATTGCACGCGCTTATGCCTATGGGATCCCGCTTCGGGGGCGTTGACGTGCACGCCGCTGACGCGCCGTTTCTCTCGCGTGCGCAGAATGTGCACATTCACGAGGCGCCTGCTGCCTTGGTATTCAAGGATGGAACGTATTACGAGTATGATGGTAAGTAAAAACGCCCTGGATATACGAAGACAAAGGTCCCCCATATATACTTAGGGCTGTGCTGCTGGCGAGCACCTAATGAAGGCCGGCACGGCACACCAGGGGGTGGGTGGCCAGCAACCACGCCCGGCCGCCTTTGTCGCCCTAGTGGCGATGTTTACTACACACCGCACCAGGTACTCATTTGATGTGGAGTTGACCTATGGGAGGCCCAGGACTGGTTAAGATAATCGTCACCGGTGTTGGCCGCGGGCGGGAATCGAACTCGGATCGCCGGGTTCGTAGTGCAGGGTGCTAACCGCTGTACTACACACACGCCGAGCCTCATGACGGGTGCAATGGCCCAGCGGCAGCGCGTTTGCTGCTTGACGCCGAGGAGGTTCACGGTTCGAATCAAGCGGCCGCCCTGATTAATACCGGGGGTTGTATTTCCCAAAAAATACACGCCATCTGCTTTACAGCTGACGTTAACGATCCCGTGACGTCATTCACAAGAGTCGGCTGCTGTGTGCCGGTGTCATTGTCCAAATTTGCCAAAAAAAATAAAATTAGTCAATTTGAACCTTGAAAAAGAATAATGAGACTTAGAGGCTTTTCTGGGTAAACGAGCGTATTGTACAAAAATGTTAGAAGGTACTATGTTGCCATGAAATCGTTTTTCACGATACAATATTAAATTATAATATTACGATGTATAAGGTCGAAACAGGAGGTTTTCTCCACAAATCTGACTGTCGCATGATGAGGTTGGTTGTAATTACCAGCGATACGTCGTACTCGAATTGTAAATGTTGTGGATTCACTCTCCAACACACTGATGTGCTGAATTAGTAATGAATTGGCATGTTTTGTTTGCATAACAAACCTTACTAATTGGCTGTGTCGGGTGGTTGGGGGGTTTGACTACACATTTGTATTTACACAATCTAACCCCAAAAAAACCTCCTATGGATAAATATTGGTCGCGAAAGCCTTCCTAGGTTATCGTAATGTCTTGAAAATGCTGATAACTCCGAACGATCCCTGAGATTGAGGCGTATATAAATGCTCGGCCTAGTCATCTCGAGCGCTCATCGCTTTGCACGCACGGTTCAGCGGTCGGTTGGTGGTCGTGCGTGTCGTTGCCGGTGCCCAGAGTCCGACGACGGTGACCTGGCGACGTGGGTGCGGAGGGAACGTTTCCCCACGTTCCAGGCCATCGACGGCTACGCCATGTACGCCATCTCCGACACAGGTGAAGCATGGGCCTGCCCCGCGCGCCCGCGCGGTGTACGCCCCGCACGCTCCGCTCATTAGCACGGTTGGCTACGTACGGTGCGAAAGAAGTTCAATGTACGTACTTTCCCCGTGTCTCCGATTAGCACGGTTGGCTACGTATGGTGCAAAAGAAGTTCAACATATATACGTATACCTGTGTGGGTTTTTTCCAGGTGCTTCAGTTTCCTCCAATACGTATAAACACTCAATAATTGACCGATAAACGCCTTCATATTTAGAGGATCGCAGAGCTTTGGGGGGGGGGAATTTGGTGCTAGCTCCCAAAAGGTGGTTGCTGTCTCTCCTGTTTGTGGTTTCTTGTACCCGAGTCACTCTCTCTCTTCGAGGGCGAGCGAATTATGTGCAGCATCTAACGAGTAAAAAAAAATCGTATTTATAATTACTTGTAATTTGCTTCTGCACGTGTGCAAGTCAGTGTGTGCATCCTTGTTCAGGCGTGCGAGCGTGCACGGGTTCAGATGGCATACATGTCAACCCCTTATCAGTGCCTACCTTATTAGAGACCTCATTGGTCACCCCGTGCCCTTATAAATCTCAACGTTCATCCTACAAAGTCCCATCACAAGGGAGAAACACACAAATAGACAAAAACATGTTTTTGTATTGAAACGGCTATACGCCGTATGGACCTGAAAACTCAGTTTCCCGGCACAAGAATACGGGGTAAACCATATGGGTTGACACGGTATGCCGCTATAACATCAGCTTTAACTGTGTATGTGACCAGTAAACTTTGATTATAAACAACGGAGAACCATGCGTTGTGGAGATGTGGATATCCGAGGGCGACAACACCCGCTATTCGCCACTAAGTGACCGGTGACGTCGCCACGGCGCCTGTGCCAGGCTAGATGCATGTTAAGGCCACCCAAAGCACCGTGATGAACACTCTGCATGTTCGCGTCATCTCTCTCTCTCTCTCTTGCACAGGCAAGTTGGTGGTCCTGGCTATCGTTGACCCAATGAGCACCGAAGAAAATCACAGCAGGTGAAGTGCCACTGTGCTTTTTTGACTTCACTCGGACCGTTCATTAGCGCGGCCTTAGAGAACGTTCGCCTTTGCAGGCTCGCCCCTGGGATGCAGTTGCATTTATTGTACGCCACGTGAATAATTGTATTGCGTAGTGCCGTGCTGGCACATGGGTTTGGCTCATTCCCTGCAAGCTTGCGGTGTTTAGGTTGCGCTGGTAGCTGTGACCGTAATAGCTGGGTAAGTTGTGCTTGGGCCTGAATAGAGGAAAGTTATGGTGGTGTCGTATGAGACGGAGAAGAGGAGGCATCCAAGAGGTAATTATCCTAGTGGTTAACATGAGCAGTAGGGGGACAGGTTGTGCGAGTGATTTTACGTGAGGAAGGAAACAGCAGTGCCGATAGTGCATTGACAATAAGCGGTCAGGCCATGTGGCTGCACCTCCGATTTAGCATGGTTGGCTATACACGAAGCAAAATAAGTTCTCCATACATACGAGGGCGTGTCCACGCGTGTGTGCGTGCGGGGAGCAGTAGTGTAGTGGCTAGCGTGTGCTGCATTACGAGTTCGATCCCGCTCACAGCCAACGCCTGTGACAAATAACTCAACCAGTCTTAGGCCTCCCCCCTGGGTCAACTCATCCTCACATTAGTAACTGGTGCGATGTGTAAATATCACCACTAAGGGAGACAAAGGCGGCTGGGCGTGGTGCTGACCACCCACCCCCTTCGTGTGCCGTGCCGGCTGTCATGTGCTCGCTCACAGCACTTGCCCCCAACAGCCTGTTAAGGTACTCTGATAGTGCGCTGTTTTTGAGTTGTACGCCTTTTGGCGTCATGTGGTCCAACACCAGTGGAGACTGGGCTCTAAGAAAAGCCGTCTCGGGTGTGGACCAATCAATTTCAAAGACGGTGCATATCATTATCAGAGTTGTCTCTTTTTGTTTGCATTTTGACTGCTTGTGTTGAGGTTATTGCAAACATACCTTGTATAAAGGTGTCAGTTTTGGTGCCAGATAAAAGGGTAAAAACCTATTACTATATCTTGCTACTGGCAAAGGAGGTCTCATAGTGTAAAAGCCTGTTAAGGCTTTGTGGGGGATCATTGTCTTTGTTTTACAGACTCAAAAAGCTGGTGGAAGATGTTGCTCATGAATACAGGGAGCATTTCCATCGGTAATATTGCACACGTGGACACATCACCAGCACATTCATTCATGTCACAGCTGCGAGACCACCCATGTCCCCCCGCTCTACTACACCACTGCAGTCGAATAATACCTGCCACTGTCCTAAGTCTAAGCTGGCTTAATTATCACTGATCTGTCGAGTTTGACAGCCAATACACCACGGCAGGATCCTGTTTTATCAAAGTGACTGTCATGTCAAACTAGTATAACTGTGGAAATGAAGGAAACAGCTCGGGGTACCTAATATGTATGTTTGCATGTATGTTGAACTTCTTTCGCACTGTACAAAGCCAACCGTGCTAATCGGAGGTGTGGGAGAAAGATAAACTAAACACAAAGAGCAGTTCTAGTTTGTTGTTCCCCCCCCCCCCCCCCCCCCGCAATTCTAATTATCACGGTTGACTTCATACAAAAAACAAAGACAAATCTCCCCCGTATAGCATGTCACATACTGATGGGACAAGTGCTGTTAGCGAGCACCTATGCAATCCAGCACGGCACATGAGGGGGTGGGTGGCCAGCACCACGCCCGGCCGCCTTTGTCTCCCCCGTGGCGATGTTTGCACACCACACCAGGTACTCATTTGAGGCTGAGTCGACCTAGGGGAGGCCGAGGACTGGTTCAGATAATCGCCACTGGTGTTGGCCGTGAGAGGGAATTGAACTCGGGTCGCCGGGTTCGTAGCGCAGTGCACTAACTGCTACACTACCGCTCCCCATTACATACACATAAACACATGCCCTGAGCTATTTCAATCGGTTCCACAATTGTGTGCACAGGTCTGGTCATTTGCAAGACGTGAAGCGTGCACAAGTGGGTGCACAAGTGGGAGCCGCGGATGTGAAACGCCAAAGCGCCTTGCGAAGGTTACGATTCAAGTGTGTGGCCGTGGTACTCCCTCCTCCCTCCCCCCGCAGGGATTTCCAGTTTGGATACGTGGACGGGGCAGAGGGCTACATGAGCAACCTACTGATGAGGTGAGCCAACCAAAACTACATCCCGTAGCGTTGGCATAGGCTTTACATTATTACCCTTTTCTAGCAGTGAAACAGGGGTGGTGTTAAGATGTTCAAACACAAATAGACACGTCTATCTCAATGCATAAAGTCTGCGTTAACCACACTGTTCTTCTGGCAAAAAAACAAGCAAACAAACATGCTCTGATAGTATATGCGTTGTCTTTGACACAGATTGCCCTGCACCAGAGACAGCCTTCTTGGTGGCCTTGTCTCACCCGTGTTAGACCAGAGAACTGAACGCCAAAATGCGAGAACAGTCCAAAGGCAATGCACGTATCAAAGTATAAATGGCTCGGGTTGAGCATTTATATCTACGGGACCTTTTCTCCAGTATAAAAATGATGAAAAAATAAGAATGGGCTTTACCCTTTCTAGCATCATCTTTGATACTGGCATCGCGCGCTTTCATATGCGCTTCTGCGGCCGTCTGGAACGCTCTTCCTTTCAATATTTGGAAGCCTTACTGGAGCTATGGCACTTTTTAGTTCAAGATTGATAACTAATTTTTTTTAAACTGCGTTTTGTGTTTCGTTTGTTGTCCTTCCCCCCGCTCCTCCGATTAGCACTGTTGGCTACGTACGGTGCGAAAGATGTTCAACGTACACACACTCATACTTGCCGCTCCTAGCGGTGATGCCACGCTGAGCGTGACATTCCCTGCGTTCCTCTGTTGCAGTGACGTTGAGGCCCCCAGCCTCCTGGTTTTCAACACATCGAGCCAGGAGTACTACCTGCCCACCGAGCCGCTGCTCTCCAATCAGGACCTGCTCAGCTTCATCAACAACATCCTGGACGGCTCCGTGCCCGTGAGTAGCAAATCCACGTGCGTGGCGACGCGCCCTTGTGTCGTGCAGCTGAAAAATGTAGAATTTGGTCAACGCGAGCACTACTTGGGTCGTTTTGCTTTCACCCAGTGTACGTGGTAAACAGCCTTCAATAATCATATTAAGCTTGATGGCATCTCAATGGGGATATGGCTTTGTGTGTACGTGTGTGTGCGGTGGCGCAATTGTTAGTGCGCTGCGCTACGAAACCAGCAACCCGAGTTAGATCCCTGCTCACTACCAATGACAGTGGTGAATATTTGAACTGGTCCTGGGCCTCCCCTAGGTCGACTCAGCCTCAAATGAGTACTTGGTGTGGTGTGTAAACATCGCCACTGGGGAGACAAAGGCAGCCGGGCGTGGTGCTGACCACCCACCCCCTCGTGTACCGTACCAGCCTTCATAGGTGCTCACTAACAGCACTTTCCCCAACAGCCTCTTAAGGCTATACGGGGGATTTTTATCTTTGTGTCTTTATACTCTCTATGCATATTTAACCTCTGCTTGTACCAGGCCCATGGAGGGGATGGCCTCGGCCAGAAGATTAAGAGAATGCTGTTTGAGCTGAAGGCCACGATCACTGTGAGTGTATTAAGCAGCATTCCATATGCGCACGCGCGCACACAGCACATGTATCCAGCGGTCACCTGTGTTTGACGTGGGTGTGTGTGTGTGTGTGTGGAGAGCGGTGGTGTAGCGGTTAGCGCTACGCTGCACTACAAACCTGGCGACCCGGGTTCGATTCCCGCTCACGGCCAACACCGGTGACGATTATCTGAACTGGTCCTGGGCCTCCCCTAGGTCGACTCAGCCTCAGATGAGTACCTGGTGCGGTGTGTAAAAAGATCGCCACTGGGGAGAGAAAGGCGGTCGGGCGTGGTGCTGGCCACCCACCCCCTCGTGTACCGTTCTGGCCTTCATAGGTGCTCACTAACAGCACTTGCCCCTACAGTCTGTTAAGGCTATATGGGGGATCTTTGTCTTTATCTTTGTGGACTTCGAAGTGACCCTGTTTGGTCTCATCCCAAACGCCTGCATCGTAGGGGGCTACACATCACCTCCAGTTTGGACGAGTCGACGCTCGCTTGTATGCGAGTGCAGCCAAGTTGTGGAGGGGCAAGAGGGAACCCAGATATTTTACACCGCCTACCCCCCCCCCCCTCTCGCCTCCGATTAGCACGGTTGGCTACGTACGGTGCGAAAAAAGTTGAACATGCGTACGTACCAATGCACTGCCGTCCTAGGTCCCAGCAGTTTTTTGTCTCAGTTTAAATCATGTTTGAGATGCAGCATTGGCAAGTGATGCGTAATATGTAAATCCAGTTATGCAGTACATATCAATAACATGTATTGTTGTGTCCGATTATATGTATATATTGGGGGTCGGTTAACTAAGACAGGCATTGGAGTGGGGCACCCAAATATTGGTGACCGAGAGGGAAGATGTCAAATCGGCCGCAAAACTCCCCGAGCCTGGGCGCACGTGTGTCGTGGTGATGGCACTACTGCTTCACTTCAGTTCATATATTAGGTATAGCCCTGTGAGTCATTCGGCTCTTGAATCGGGTGCAACCGCAACAAACAAAAACATGAACAAGAAAACATCTTAAAGTGACTACGCGCAACAGAAAATCCAGGAGAAAACAGCAAAAGTCTTCCAGAAAAAGCACCGCGTATCAACGCTGTGTGCAAAAATCCCAGTGGGATGCAAAGTCAAACAATAACAACAATAAGACAATTTAGATTACAGTTACCAGTCTAACTCTGTGTACTACAACACACAAATATGGCTAAACCAGAACCTTTTAGAAATCACCAAAATAAAGCTCTAAAAACAATGTAACAGTGATCACAGGAACTGTGATTTCCAATTTAACAATAAACGATATACGTAACATGTACGACCAAACTTTGCAGCCATAGCATCATGAGATGCGTATTACGACCAACAAAGGCGGCGTCTTTGAATGGACAAGCAGCACCTTGCACACCATTGGGTGGCAAAAACGTTGTCTTCCTCATGCTCACATTTCCCTCACACAGAGCCCTGTGTCGGCATCTTCAGGCTGAGTCGACCTCGAGGAGGCCCAGACAGGGTTCAGATTTTTGCCGCCATTCGCTCCGACTTAGCGGTGAACGGTGGTTGCTGTTCTTCCGTGAAGCCTTTTCCAGTGGTTTTGTGCAATACCCGACAGATATCGCCGTCTGGGATTTTTGATTCCCTGTCGTGGATGACATTGGCGTCGTGTAGTATCCGAGCCGATATTGAGTCTCCCCACTAATTTGGCTTAACGGTGAATGAGGACCTGGTTTAGGGTGGGGAACTTTAACACAGGGTATGAAAAGACAGCAAGTGTGCTACTTAGACCAGCCGCCCCCCGCCCCCACGCACTATGACAAACTTAATAGGGCACCGCAGTGGCGAGATTTTAACTACCTCGCCTCGTATACAATAATTTGTGGGATCGATCCAGAACCTGACGACGCCTGTATATTTCGAGTTTTGCATGTCTCTCTCCCCGTGGCCACGTGGATTTTTCTCCGGGTCGTCTGTTTTTTCCCTCCATATTTTTAGAAACACGTTTAGAGTATTTGTCTGCAATACATTTTCACATGAATAAGCCACTTTGCTGACCTATCATTTGTGGCCAGGTCGTTTCTGAAAGAAAGCTATTTAGCTCAGTGATCCTTACCTGGTAAAATAAGAAATATTTTCGATAATAATTATCTTTGTTTACCAATTAATGCCCCATTAATGCCCCATTGATGCTTAGGACTTATTTTGAGGAATATCCCACATTGTGATGTTTGTCCAATTCCATTAATTCGCATTTGGCATGAAGGGAGGAAACTCGCACACATGAGAACTAACACTCAAGCATCCACACAGATTGAAGATCGACCGATAGATCCACTGTTATCCTGCCATCTCCTCGTCACCTGCTAGCCCTAATCTACAACACCGCATATATTTCACGGCACTTTCCTATCCACGTGTTAAGCGGGCTCGGCTCTGCTGTGCTTCTGAGATATGACAATATTGGGCACATTCAGGGCATTGTTCATTTGTAATGGTTCAATTTTAATAATTACATTTTAATGTGCACTTTTATTTGTGGGCTGTGTGTTGTCCTGGTGTGGTCTGGAACAGTTTTTTTGTTTGTTTTTGCTGCCTTGCCCAATATTACATTTGGTGTTGAGAAATCGTCTGGAATTGATGTACTCATGCAATTTGTAACTTATCTAATTTTTTATATATTTAGTGACTTGCTTAGCTTTCCTATACTTTGCACCTCTATCGGTGTTGGCATTGTTTGTTGGTGATGTTGTAACTTTCTGACCCGCCCCCCTCCACTGGACATCTTGTGAACAAAAAGGCTTCATGGCTCATCGGATTCTTCCAGTCTCAAGAAAGATTCCGATTCTGATTCGAAAGTAGCTGCCCCCTTCCAATCCACGGTTGCACAAGCGGCAGTGTGCGAGGTAGATTTTTTTTTTTTGTCCGGGTCTTTTCTCATCCCCTTCCCAAACACACACGCCCCCTGTCCGCCCCGTGTGTGCCGGCCCGTCGTCTCTCGCAGTCCGTGTTCAGGGCGTCCCCGCTGCTGGCCTGCGTCCTTTTCGGCCTGCCGCTTGGGGTCATCAGCACCATGTGCTACTGGATGTGGACGGCAGACGGCGACTACGACGAGGCAGGGGCAGGAGGCGCGGGGGGCCAGCGCCGGGCGCTTGCCGCGGACGATGACTCGAGCGACGAGAGCGGAGAGGAGGAGCCCCGGGAGGAGGCGTTGCAGGAGGGGGTGCGGGAGGGGGAGGAGGCGTTGCAGGAGGGGGTGCGGGAGGGGGCGGAGGAGGAGGAGGAGGAGGCGGCGAGCAAGGCCGGCGTCGATGAGAGCGACGAGGCCGCATCCGAGAAGCCGGCCGTCGAGAAAAAGACCGACTGACGTTTGCACAAAACTTTGAATCTCCTCCGCTCATGTTAAATTCCAGTCTAAGATGAATTTCACTCCCCCTTCCCTCCCTCCCTCCCTCCCTCCTCGCCTGGGAAACGTGCAGGGACAAGAATTGAAACACATGCTAACATATATATAATGATCCGTGTTGTCCGGGTAAACCGACGTGGGAGAAACCCCCCCACACCGCTAGCTTACCGACGGCCGCTGTG
Source organism: Petromyzon marinus (assembly GCF_048934315.1). Lineage (NCBI taxonomy): Eukaryota > Metazoa > Chordata > Hyperoartia > Petromyzontiformes > Petromyzontidae > Petromyzon > Petromyzon marinus. The sequence goes on along the minus strand of NC_133720.1, from coordinate 4,179,836 downwards.
CATCGTGGGCACGCCACCGTACGAGGGTGGCGTGCGTTTTCTCCTCCGGCGTTTAACAACCTGGACTGGTATGCATTTTTTTGTGTTCTTTGATATGAACGTTTTATTTCTGTAGGGCATGCTTGAATGCTAGGAGTGGGGTGGGGGGGAGAGTGTTGGATAACATTGGCCAAGACGGTTGGCTAATTCCTGTGAATAGTGTTGCTACAAGTGGGTGGTCAAAAGATATCTTGAAAAGTAGTGAAATAGTTGGACCAACTTATGTTAGGCATCAATGTGAGCAGTTGCTATATTGGGAATAACTGTGAGTGTACGTGGCTTGAATATTCCATTCTCAGAACGTTTTTGACTACCTAGCCGTGCTCTTGAGCTGCATTTTGTTGGAAGTTGAACAGGGGACTCTTCATCACACTGTAACACATTGGCAACGATGAGGTTTCATTTAGTAAATGCAAAATTGGATCGCCATTTGCAGAATCTTTAAGCAGGACTAGTGAAATGGGCTCCTGCCAAATTTTTGTTCATTAAAAATGTAATTTAAATGGATTATTTGTCAAAACATTTTGCTCATTTTGTGCACGCACTTGTGTTGTCCTCGTGTGTTTACAAGAAATAACAAGTGGGAAAGCTCTGTAATGTTATAGACATGGGCAGCTCCATTGATCTGGCCTCGTTCCATGTACCCACGGAAGTAGTTTTGTGGAGCCTCCTGCAGACTTACTGCCTTCCTTCGGAGGAGCGTTAATGATTTGGCCATTTCATCTTGAAGCGCTCAAAAGTTAAATGCTGACCAACCTTTCGTGTTATTTTCTACCTCCCTCTTGTCATCTCGCCCAAATTCTATAAACACAGGGTGCTTCAAAAAATGTTAACACTGACATGGGGACTATCGTTTTTAATGGAAAACGAACAGATAATACACTGTAACATGATAACAAATGTATGTTAATTGCTTCAAAAAGTCAGTCACCACTTGTTCTCCATCATTGTCAACACGTGCCTGGCATCTTCACCAGGTGGTCTTCAGAGCCTGAAGGCGACACATTTTTCGTGGTGTTGTTGCAAATTCTCAGAGGTGTAAAAACATTTTTAAACACTCTGCATTTATACAAACTTGCTGGAAACGTATCCAGCAGTTGCAATACTTTAGCAATTCACTCGCAGGATGTCACCGCCCAAATGCTGTCGAATACGATTTTGTGAAATCGTGACTGAAACAACCCCTGGTTTGGTCCTAGAAAAGCCAAAGCAGTGTTTAATTTAACCAGGCGGAGTGCCCTTGCGATGTTTTACCTTATCAAAAGGAAAGGCCTGGGTGTGATTCGTTATAGTTTGTGGGGAGACGTTAACTTTTTATACGCAAGATAATGAACGTTACTCTTTTTTTTTAGATTGGGGCAAAAGAGGTGGTGGCGATGGTGATCGCGTGATGAAGGATATAACGGAGTCGTTCACACGGACTTGACGGCAGAGGGTTAGCCCTGGCGCAGTGCCGTGCTGCTGTGCCAATCCGTTTCTAAACGCGATACGAACTTTTACACTGGCAATCTGCTTCAAATATATCGTGCCACCTCAATATGTACCCACTAATTATGTATAACATTGACACGTAATGAGAGATGCTATAATTTGCTTTCTTTTTTGAAATGTTCATTTCATGTTTTGACCACTTTTGCATTGTTAGGCCCTTACAGCCTCTGCAATGAAAAAAATATAATAAAAATAACTCTCCCAAAGTTCAAAAACTGAGAAGTGTTGTGCCTGAACCTCAGCAGCTTGCTGAGCGCAAAGGGAGCCTCTCCTGTGTCCAGTCTGTAAAAGACCGTCACTTAAACTGTAGAACTGTTTTAACTTTTTATTTTACCAGGTTAAGGCGCAAATGGAGCGTTGCAGCTCTTTTTCAGAAGCGACCTGGCCATCACAAATGACAGCTCGATATTAAGTGGCTTATCGTGTGGACATTTATCGCAGCCAAATACTCTTAAACACACGTAGATATTCTAAATGTGTACAAAAAAACCGGAGGGCCCGGAAAAAAATCCACCCGACCACGGAGAGAGACACGCAAACTCGAAATCTACAGCTGGCCATCAAGGGTCGATGTTGAACCCAAGGAGCTCCCTACTTACTAGGCTGGGCAGAGCTGAAGAACAATGCACGGACTCATTGACACGCGGGCGTGTATGTATGCGTACGTTGAATTTCTCTCGCGCCGTGCCTCGCCAACGATGCTCATCGGGAGGTGCCAATGGGTTCCACGGAACGAACACTCGTCCCTCGAGGGTGTTTTCATGGCGCTCAAGCAGCTGCGCAAACGCGCACACCTGCAGGCGATTATCTCAACGCGCACTCGTGCTGTGGATTTGCCCTCTTGCCGCGCGTCCGCCGACACAGCCGCTCCACACACAAATCGCAGACACCGCACCGATGCTCTGTGCTAACCCTAAACTGCCCAGAGGGAATATTGTGTGAGCGGAGCCTAGCTTACTGCTATCCAAGTCCCCCAGTACGCACATGCCCTATCACGTACCTCACACGGCTGTACTCACGGCGTCACACGGACGCCGAGTCGGATGACGAAAAACCTTGCCTACCACTGCCTCGTAGCAGCACTCGCTGGCATCACACGGATTCTGCGAGCGGCTCGAGGCAGGACGGCAGGGGTCTTTGGCGACCAAGAGGTTGTAGATGACATCTGGGGGTGCGTGTACCCCAGATTAAGAACCACTGCTGTATAGTGTCTACAGTATATACCATGTCTGTCTATACCAGTGGTTTTTAACCTTTCCTGCAGCCTTGCACCTCTTTCATATATACTTTTTACAATTTTAAACGCATTGGGCTTGATAAAACAAAGTTGTGTTTACGTGCCCATGCTCAATTTGTTTTTGTTTACCCTAAAAAAATCTACCCATGTCTCGCACCCCCCACAAAGGGCATCTCACACCCCCAGGGAGTGCAGCGTGCACCCCAGTTTAAGAACCACTGCTTTCGACTAAATGCACTTGTCAGTCAAACATCGCATCACCGATGAGATGTCCCATTATTGGCGATAATACTTGAATCGACACAATTTAACTATTTCGTCAACATGCGAATTCTGATTGTTGTTGGATACCTCCTCTGGGCCACATTGACAAGATGGAAATGTCCCGGAACACGAATTTGTAAATGTTGTGCATTTACTCTCCAACACACCGGTGTGCTGAACTAGTAACGAATTGGCATGTTCCGTTTACGTGACAACCCTTGCTGATTGGCTGTCGGGTGGTGGTGGGTTTAAAGACACATTTACACAATCTAACCCCCCCCAAAATCCCCCCTCTATTATGGAAGTAGCAACTCAGTGGGCACGTTTTGTTTACGTGAACAAACCTCATTGTCTGTTGGGTGGTGGCGGGTTTAACGACACATTTACACAATCTCTCCCCCCCCCCAAAAAAAAAAAACCTCTTGTGGATGACAGACCAGTAAAAATCCTGGCTACCGCTAATTTCACACATTTCAAATTGATCTTTATTATCAGCTCTTTGTTGTACAACACATACACACGCACAGGTGACAATTTTGTAATTGGAAAACAGTTTTATTGTACACAAAAGCGGCGTTAAAGGCAACGGGTTATAATTTGAACTAAAGATAAGAAAAATGTGACAAATGTTCAACCTTTCAATGTACCCTTGCAGTGAATTTACAAACATCCCAAATGTCAATACCATTTCCACCCGGAGAAGCCTAAAGATAAAACAATCCCCCACATTGCTGTTAACCGACTGCAAAGCAAATTAAATTCACTCGTAACGCGCTAGTTTTCACCAACGCACCTAAGCTGCATTCACTTCGAACAAGTGGGCTCCCACTCTTTGCGTCTTTACTTCGATAATTCAGTGCAACAATGAAAGTTGTTCCTCGGTAGTGTTCATTTCTAATTGCTTATGCTTCAAAAGTACAGAAAATAGCTATTATTCCCCCACAAACTTCATGTGAAGGCATAAGCAATTAGAAAATAACACTCACTACCCAAGAACACAAATCGTGTTACATAGCGAATGCCAGCTTAGCAACAACATCAAGTTCAAGAAGATGATCACATTGAAGAAGCCTCAACAGTTCCGATTTGAAAATTTGAGCAAAGCCACGTTGTGAAGACTATTTCCCAGTACGATCGAGCTTCTAGTTAGACCTAGGGAAGCAAACAATCAATTAAAACTTCTTAACATTTTTAAATTCACTCCGTCATAAAATAAGAATTTGACCACGTGGGAAGCCGACCAAATACAATACTGCTGAGGTTTCCTCATCTCTATCCACCGAGTATTTCCACTCCCAAGGTACTTAACTGCCCGCACCGTCAACTAAAAACTCGCACAAGTTGGTTTTAAAAGTTACGTGATATCCAACTGCCAGCATGCTCTACCTAACCCATGCAGCATCTGGCTTAAATCGAGGCATCTATATATACCATGGTTCCAATCATACAGTTTCGGGGAACGTTGCCAAAGTGGGTAATGAAATCTGATACGGTAGATGTATGGAGACACAGAAATTACTTGTTTTAGCATATTTTTACTACAGCCACTCAAGAAACAAAGTGAGGCATATAACGCAAGAAATCATCAAGTGGGCAGAAATAGCCTCTTCAAAACGTTTAAAACAATACTTTAACGGTGCTACGCTGCTCTCGTTACCGAGCGCACACAGAAGCTAGTATCACTTTATAAAACCCAATGGCTTATGGGAGCTATGTTTAGTTTACTCACCGTTCGCTTAACCAACTTGCCGGGGGTATTATTATGTCGGCGACTTGAACGTTGCCGTCGATCTGTAAGACTGCACCGACAGACGGAAGGAGGCTTTCACCATCACGCCACCACACAGGTGCGGGCAGGTCCGGCAAGTTAACCGGACCGTTCGGGGCCCAGCCATCACAAGCCAAAGCGATCGGAGAAGCATGGCGAGCGCGGATTGGTGAGAGGACGACTGCTCTGCTGTATCACCACACCCTTGTAGTGGCGAACCGGGTTGGCTTTGTGCACCTGAGGGAGGAGGGGGCAGATGAAGGCAACGCGTCATTTCTGAAAAAGTGGGACTCTCAATCCAGAGAACACGGTACAACATGCGGGTTTTGTAGGCAACGCCTTCGCCATCTCCGCCCAGTGCGTACGCACTGCATGTTAAACTTCTTTCGCACGGTACGTGGCCAACCGTGCTCTTTGGAGGTGTGTTGGGACGGTGGTGCAGCGGTTAGCGTGCCGCGCCACGAATCCGAGTTCGACTCCCGATAACGGCCAATACCGGTGAAGATTATTTGATCCGGTCATGGCATTCCCCTAGGTCGACTCAGCCTCAAATGAGTACCCCAGTGCGATGTGTAAACATCGCCACTCAGGGACCAAGGCAACTGGGCCTGGTGATGGCCACCCACCCCCTCCATATGCCGTGCCAGCCCTCCGAAGGTGCGATTCGCTAACTGCACTTGCACCAACAGTCAGTTGAGGCTAGACAGGATCTTTGTCTTTGCGTGTGTGTCGGGGGGGGGTGGGTAGTGTAGTGGTTAGCACACTGCGCGACAAGCACAGCGGCACGAGTTCGATTCCCGCTCACGGCCAAAATCAGCAACGATGATCTGAACTGGTCCTGGGCCTCCCCCCTAGGTCGACTCGGCCTCAAATGAGTACCAGGTGCGGTGTGTAAACATCGCCACTGGGAAGACAAAGGTGGCCGGGCGTGGTGCTGGCCACCCACCGCCTCGTGCACCTTTCTGGCCTTCATGGGTGCTCGTTAACAGCACTTGCCCCAACAGTCTGTTACAGGCTATACAGGGGATCTTTGTCTTTTTTTGGGGTGGGTGCGGTGCACGGGGCGGGGGCAGCAGCCGTACAACTTCTTTGCGCTGCTGCAGGATCATCTGGCGCTCCGCCTCCGCCTGCTCCTGCAGCCGCTGCTCCCACGCGGCTTCGTTCAGCCGGCGTTGCTCGGCGAGCTGGGCGTCGTACTCGGCACGCTCGCGGGCACGCCGCACCGTGTTCAGCTCCACGTTCTCCACACCTGCTGCGCCACAAGCACGCGTTCGGAATGTGTCGATGCACGCGTGTGTGTGTGTGCGTTTGTGTGCGCGTGTGGAGCGGTTGGGTGCGCCGCGCTCCGAACGCGGCGATCAGAGTTCGATTACCGCTCGTGGACAACAATACCGGTGACGAATATCTGAACCGGTCCCTGGGACCACCACCCCCCCCCCCCCTAGGTAGACTCGGCCTCAAATTAGTACTTAGTGCAGTGCGTAAACATCGCTACTAGGGGGACAAAGGTGGCCGGGGGGTGGTGCTGGCCACCCACCCCCCCTCTCGTGTTGTGCCAGCCTTCATAGGTGCTCACTAACAGCACTTGCTCCAACAGTCTGTTAAGGCTGTACGGCGGGATCTTTTGTCTAGGGACGTGCGATTAACTTCTTTCGCACCGTACAAGGACACACCATCACTGGTCGAGAGCTTTGCAAATTGGACACTTTGAAAACCCGCAAATATGTTCACATTTTAACCCCAAGTAATGCAGCACGGCAATAGCCGGTTGACGTCGGGGTGGGGAGGATATGCGTTCCGGAAAGATGCGACGACGAATATCGGAGCGACGTTAAATCAAAGCGATGTACGGGGGTAGTAGTGGGGTGGTGGTGGTGGTGGAGGCGGAGGCTGAGAGGCGACGGATAACGAGAAAGGACGGACGGTGCCGTATCAGCGACGCAAAAACCGGGCCGCGGTGTTAATAACAACGCGACAACGTATTTGCGACATGACGGATTAGTAATAATTTAAATTCACAAAGCTCCCTTAAACAATCGTTCTCAGAGCGCTAATGGGGGAAGACGTAAATCGGGGCACGACTGCGGAGAATCAGAATATTTATTTATACTGGAGGAATCCGATGGGCTACGAGGCTTTTTTTAATTATTATTATTATTACTGCAGACGTCCAGTGCAACCAGAGAACGTTCTGACGGCGCGCCGCCAAGACCGAACGCTCCGCGTCAACTCACAGGTGAGGATGCGGGGATGACGTTGCGCCACAAAGGGCGCGGTGGTGGTCACACGGCACGGACGGGCGCGGAACGTGGCGTGCTCCTTCATTTGCTCCTCCTCCTCCTTTAACTGCTCCATTCACACACGGGCAAGCGAAAAAAAAACACACGCGCACAGGTCCGCCAATTTAGACACGATAATATATACATTGAGCTCTTTGGTTCTTTCGGTCAAGTCACGTAGGTAAAAATGAAATATTAATCAAATCGCGACGTTTCGGAAGCAACGCAAGCTTCCGTCATCAGGCGGGACAACCACAGCAAAAAAAAAGTTCTGTAGTGGGTCAAAAAAAAAAACATTAGCTGTGCTTGTCCCGCCTGATGACGGAAGCTTGTGTTGCTTCCGAAACGTCGTGATTTGATTAATATTTTATTTTTACCTACGTGATTTTACTGAAAGAACCAAAGATCAGTGCAGTCACGAAAACTTCAAACCTAGAATATATATTGTCCTTGAAACTGACTGGTCCACACCAGAGACTTTCTTTAGAGCCTAGTCTCAACGTGTTAGACCAATAGAACACCAAAAAATTTAATAGCACATGACAACGCATTATCAGAGCATTGGAAGCATGTTTTTTTTGCATGTTCACCACAAGCATGTGTGGTTAATGCAGACATGATTCCTTGCAAAAGGTGTCCGTTTGGTGTTTTCACATGTTTTATAGCTAGAAAAAATGGTAAAACCTATTCTTATAACGTCCATCATGACCACGCACCAATGGCATGCACTGTAACTATAAACTTTACAACTACAAATATTTTTTTATTTTACCAGGCAAGGCCCCACTGAGCTATGTAGCTCTTTTTCAGAAGCGACCTGGCCACAAATGATAGCTCAACCAAGAGGCTCATCATCATGTGGAAATTTAAAGCAGCCAAATACTCAAAAACGCACGTCGTTTCTAAAATGTGGAGGGGAAAAACCGGAGGACTCGGAGAAAAAATCCACGTGACCACGGGGGGGGGGGGGGGGAGAGACAAGCAAACTCCAAATAAACAGCAGGCGTCAAGATCGAACCCACGACCTCTTGCATACCAGGCGAGGCAGTTAACATCTCGCCACTGTTGCAATGCAAGGGTGACCCCATGCCATATCCAAGTGCCCGCACCCCCCCCCCCCCAGTCGCCGTGTTCAATTATGTAAACGGGTGCTCTGTGTGTGGTGCAACTCAAACGTCCGGCGAGACATTCCCGAGATGCACTCTGGGCGTGCAGCGAGTCACCTTCTTGTTGAACTGCTCGGTCTTGATGGAGCCACGCTCGTCGACGCGCAGGTGGAAAGGCTCTTGCTGGGTGAGCGGTCGCAAGTGCTTTTCTGGCAGGGTCACATGATCCAGGTCGGGCACGGGCTGTGCCTTGAACTGGGGGACCTGTGGCACAAAGATGAACACACCCCCCATGTAGCCTTAACAGACTGTTGGGGCTAGTCCTGTTAGCGAGGAGCACCTACGAAGGCCGGTACGGCACACGAGGTGGGTGGGTGGCCAACACCACGCCCGGTCGCCTGGCGATGTTTACACACCGCACGAGGTATTGATTTGAGGACAAGTCGACCTAGCGGAGGCCCAGGACCGGTTTGGATAATCGTCACTGGTTTTGACCGTGAGTGGGAATCAAACTCTGGTCGCTGGATATGTAGTGCAGGGCTAACCGCTCCACTACTACCGCTCCCCCCAACCCTGCACGTCACACACGCGCGCGCACGCACACACACACCACATTGCCAAAACGTGTCAGAACAAAAATCAGCAATATGAGCTCATTCCAATTCAAGTCGTCATCAGCCGTGGTCAATCCACTGCTGGACCAAGTTCTCTCCGATTCGGTCCTGTGATGTAATATTCGATAGCAGCAACCGCTGCGAACACAGTTAAGCCGATGTAATCGCTCCCAACGCCCTCTCTCGACGTCCTCACGAACACGGTTCCGCTCCTTGTCCGCTACTCCGTCACCATTCCGGACCACCGGCGGGGGCGGTCATCGTCTCTTCAAGCGCTGTGCCCAAGCCCATCTACTTTCCTTAACTCTTTACCCAAGCTCTTACAACCTTGCTTATTTTACAAGTGTCAACGCCTTTCTATTATAACTTTAACAGTGTTGATTTGAAGCTTTCGTGACCGCAGGAATCCACTATTTGGTTCTTTCGGTAAAGTCACGTAGGTAGAAGAAAAAATAATAATAGATCACGACGTTTCGATAGCAACACAACATGGTCGCTTATGTTGCGATCGAAACGTCGTGATCTATTAATTTTCTATCTCCGTGACTTTACCGAAAGAACCAAAGAGTATTTAACTGTTGTTGTTTTTGTGTCATTGCCAAGCAACCATTTTCAAAATACAAACCCAATTGGTCTTTGAGGCACACTGTACATCTTTTGTCTGTAACCCAGTCACACTTGTACACACGTGTACCCGAGTTACGCACAAGTACTTCCTGTACACACGTGTACCCAAGTTAGACAAAGCAGTACACAGTGCCACAAAATGGGTACACATAAAACGGGTAGACGTGTCCATGCAATCCCACGGGCAAATCCACAGGCACATCCTCTCACTTGACCGCCCTCCCCACCCACCCTCCCGACCGACCACCCACCACCCACCGCACCTGATCCTCCAGCTGGCGGATCTCCTGAATGCGACGCTCACGCCGCTCGGCCCGCTCCTGGTCGCGAGCGTCGAAGGAGAAGGGCTCGGGCTCCACCTTGCGCATCTCTGGCCGGGGCTGGAAGGGTATCCCGAATTGCGGCATCGGGTTGGCTCTGGTCACAGGTCGAGGCGCCTCCACCTGCTGGAATTGACAAAGATTCCCACACCCCCCCCCCCACCGTGTAGCCTTAACAAGACTGTTGGGGCAAGTGCGGTCAGCGGCACGACCTGGAGAAAAACACAGCTCCTTCGGTATCCAAACGCTGCTTGGATTTTTCTCTGGGTCCTTTGGTTTCTCCCTCCACATTTAAAATCAACATGCACTTTAAAAGAGTATTTGGCTGCTAGACATGTCCACGTGATAAGCCACTTTCGTTGAGCAATCATTTGTGACCACTTGCTTCTGAAAAACGAGCTATATAGCTCGGTGGGCGTTATCTGCTCAAATAAAAAAATAGACCCGAAGGAAAATCCACACGGCTACGGGGAGAAGGTGCGGTGGCGATATGCGTTAGTAGCCAAGATAACTCAAAAGCACAGGTCAAAAACAAAGGGAGTACCGTCAAGTCCTTGCGGGTGAGCGCACGCTGCTTGAGAGCAAAAGCCGGGGACTCCGGGACGGTCATGGGTAGGGTCGCCTTCTCTGGCACTCCCTGCACAAGACACGGGAACGTAACACATCACCCGCAGCACGGAGCCAAGCGCAAGTTCCAGCAACGGAAGACGACGACTGAGCAATCGTTCCGCAAGGAGATTTTGCGGGCAGTGTCCACATTACACAAGTCGTATCTCGCGTCCTTATTTTCAGCAACACACAAGGGAGGTGAATTAACACGGCACACAAGACGCCGCTTGCGAAGCTCCCACGGGGGATTTCTGCAACTCGTGGCCAAAAGCGGCTTCCCGTGCGGCCCGATGGAGAAAAGTGCACCATTGTGGCACTAAGGAAACCCACAATGCTCCGTTCATAATCCGTAATGTTTAAGATTTGGGCAGTGGAATCAATGGACAACCTCAAATATAGGCTCCACAGAACCGTTTGATTTTACAGGAGTGATCTGTAAATACGTGTAAAAGTGCGATATGTATTTAAATTGCAGTCCTCGCAAATTAAATGAGTACATCTGGAATTTGCGCCGTTGTTTCTAGCGCAGTTTCACGTTAAGAGGAAAAGTTGCCGTGCGCCTTTACCCAATTAGGTAATGCGAGGGATTTAAAAATTTGGACAGACGCCAGCACACGCAGCTTGCACATTTTAGAATAATCTCATGGGAATTTTTTTTTAACGTCAAACGTGACAACTGCACGTATGTAGAACTTCTTTCGCACCGTGCCAATCGGAGCTGCAGTGTTGAGTCTATGGGCAGTGTTGAGTCTACGAGCAGTACACATGCTTATACTGTATGCTGAACTTCTTTCTCTTAGTCAATCGTACGAAAATTGTTTGGTTAATGTACCTGCAGTACAAGCCATGGTTAACCACTGGGCCCGAACCACGTTTGCCAAAAACAAGCAGAAAACACGCTACCGCTCGCCATGCTACTGTCCCACGCGGTCTTACGCCGCCCCTGTGCGGCCTACAATTTCTCTCAATTGTGCTTTTGGAATAATCTCCAAACATTACATTTCGTGACACCAAATGCCAAAATGCAGTCCTGATCTCTCGAAGAACAAAACACACGAGGCAGTTGCGGGGTGGTTAAACATGTCAGAAAAAGGTTTTTTAAAATTTGACCGATTATTACTTGGGGTTGTGTGCGTGTGTGTGTGGTGGTCAAAAAGACCAAAGACCCCCCCCCTCCCCCGCCCCCTCCCTGTAAAGTATTCCCAGGCTGCCGAGGGGAACGGCAGTATCGTGGGGGCAACCAGCCCGGCACCACGAACCCAGAATAAATCGAATTCGATTCACGATCGCGGCCAATGTCAGCGATTTGCCCGTGGCCTTAAATCAAAACCTTGGGCGATGCAGCAAACGTTGCAACTAGGGAGACGAAGGCGGCCGGGTGCGGTGCCAGAAACCCCCCCCCCCCCCCCCCCCCCCATGCACCAATGTTGGCCTTCATTAGGTGCTCGTCGACAGCACTTGCCCCAAAAAAGGCTGCGTAAAGGCTACACTGGGGGGGGGGGGGGGGGGGAGATAGGATCTGTCGTCTTAGTGGTAGCGGCGGGAGGGCACGTGGTCCCGCACCGACACTTGCTCCAGGATGGCGACGGGCAGTGGGCGAGCGTGGAACTCGTGCGTGGCGCGCTCCTTTAGGCGCTCCTCCTCCTCGCGCCGCAGACGCTCCTCCGTGCGCTCGCGCACGCGCTGCTCAGTCTCCGCCGCCAGGCGGGCGCCCTCGTGCGAGCGACAGCGTCCGATGGCCACAGAGCCCGGCTCCAGCAGATGGGGGTCCAACTTTTGTGCCTTGAACTGGTGCCTGCGGAGCGCACGCCATCTCCAGTTTGTACGCACGTTGGAACTTCTTATTTTCGCGCCGTACATAGCCGACCGCGCTAATCGGAGATGGTGGTGGGGGGGGGGGGGGGAGGACAAACTAACACAAAAAGGGATGATTTAAAAGTGCGCAGCTCCAGTGGCCTCCTAATATCGGAAGAGCAATCCAGACGGCCGCGGAAGCGCCCTCCGAAAGCGCGGCAATGCAGCGACCGTCTTTTTTTGTGCAGCTCTGAACGGACGGGCGCCTCGAGTATTCCACACACACACACACACACGCTAGCGTCTTACTGCGCTCAGACAAGCAGCGTGGGGGTGTTCACGACGACGGTTCTTACACCACCGCGCGATACGCCGAAGTTTACGTGGAAAATAAAATAAATTAAAAGAAAACAATTAAATCACGACGTTTCGGAAGCAACACAAGCTTCCGTCTTCAGGTGGAACAGTCACAGCAAGATCGTTGCATGAAGCAGCGATCTTGCTGCGACTGTTGCACCTGAAGACGGAAGCTTGTGTTGCCTCCGAAACGTCGTGATTCACTTGTTTTCTTTTATTTTAATTTACCTACGTGACTTTACCGAAAAAACAAAGAGTATGAATCCTTGCAGTCACAAAAGCCTCAAATATAGAAATTACGTGGAAAGTTTGTGGCGATGCGACACAACTGCGCGACGAAGGTAATCAAACGCATCCAACGCAGGGCCAGTTAAACGAGTCAGTGCGCACTACTGCATCAAGATGCTTAGTCGCAGCGACGCACTGCACCAGCGGTGCACAACTTTAAAAGCCCGCGGGCACCAGTGGATACACTCGGCGAGACGTTCACCACACCGTATTCGCAACCGTGACCGTGACGCTTGCAAAGTTTCAAAGTCACTCTGCCCAATGCACCCTGCACTCCATAAAAGGTTGCACACAGGCCCCCTTCCTGCACTCCCGTCCAGCGACAGCCCGTGCGTGCCGCAAGGGCACGGCAGTGCGTTGACTGGCCCCCGGCACTCACGCTTGGATGCGCTCCAGCTCCTCCTGTTCCAGCTGCGCACTGCTCTTGCACTTGGGGGACCGGTGGCGCGTGCGCGTCACCAGGCGCGGCGTCATGGGCATCGTGCAGGAGTCTGGCCGGGCTGCTATCGGAGAAGGACCTTGGGAGAGGGGGTGGCGGACCAGTGAAGCAACGTTCATGCCAAAGTCACGCCAATTTGTACAACATCCCACAGAATCGGTTTGTACCGTCGGCCTTCAACTGGCCCCTTTTACTCACCGCTTTGTTATCAAAGGCTGCAATACCACTATCGGGATGGGCAATGTTTAAGCCAACCAACTGGAGTAAAAATAAAAGTGTCACTTTGATTTATGATCTGTTACACGCTAACTTGCTACAATATACAGCAGAACATAGGTTTGCTCAATAACTTCCCAACTCATGGTGGAGATTCTGGGATACAGAGCCATATTTCGCATTTCCACAAGGGGAGGGGAGTTGGCAGCAATGGATTCTTCATCAGTGTGGTAGGACTGCACTGCTCCAGCTTCCAAGACACTTCCAAATCCTCACGTTAACAAAAAGGACACACAGGCATTGCGAGTGGATAGTCCATAGGCCCGAGCAGAAATTGGTACCACCGCAGGAAGCAAAAGCATTTCGGCGTATTCATTTAGTTACACGGCTAAGAAGAGCGAATTACTTGATCACCCGCAAATTTCAAAACGGTTAGCACTAAAAACAAATTAGAACCGCTAAATGTATGCCACCCTGAGGAGGTACCGAAAAGGTGGAACATCTGGTCTGGGCTCATGGTCTATGGTGTGGGCGCCACGTTGGTGAGATGTTAACTACCTCCCCTGGTATACAGGTCGTGGGTCCGATATCGACCCGGACACCCGCTGTATATTTCAGAGCTTGCGTGCTATCCCCGTGGTCGCGTGGATTTTTTCCCTCTGGGGTCCTCCAGTTTTTTCCCCTCCTTGTTAATCAACACGCGTCAAGGCATGCATTTCCACACGATAAGCCACATCGGTTGAGCTATCATTTGTGGCCAGGTCGCTTCTGAACAAGAGCTATATATATATAAAAAACACAGCTCAGTGGGCCTTACCTGGTAAAATAAAAAAAAAGTTTTAAATTGGTTGCCGGGTAAACATTGCAGACGTACCTTTCTCTAAAGCCATGCGGCTACGCAGGTGGAACCTCTGCGGCGTGCGCCGCTCAAACTCCAGCAGCTGCTCCGCCATGCTCTTGAATGATGCAGTGCCCTTCGTGGGATGGCTGATCAACCTGCCACTCTGCAGCGCCTCTTCAAACTTGCGCTTGCTCCCACGAGTCATCAATTTGAACGGCTGGATCACTGTTATGTTGGGCTGAGCCTTCTTCCTCTGTTTGGAAGACGGATAATTGATGATCAACCGTATTTCATATGAATACGGCACACAGCCACATCGGTTGAACCATTTCTTAGAAACGACCCGCGAGTGACAATTATCCGTCAACACTGCAAGCATCAAAAACCCCACGCTAAAAAAGCGGTGCTGGAGGGGGAATCCTTTAGAACTAGCGACAGCCATGTTCATCGTCTTATCGAGCTCAATCACTCCCGTCAGGGGCAGAGCCAAGATTTCAGGCCGGGGTGACATTCAACAAGTGTTAATTTCAAGAATGATTAGAGAGTCAGGCTGTTGAACTAGACGCCATCGGTTGGCGACACACTCTGACAATGCAGTTGCACGGAGTCCGCCAGACCGAGTGTCGTACACTTATACGCAGAATGTCACCCCCGTCACCCCCCCCCTGGCTCCGCCCCCGACTCCCGTCACTGTCGGGACCTCTTATCGTGGCAGAAGGGACTCCGTTGTGTGTCAATGTGGTTACTGCCAAACAACATGTGCAAGTCATGTTTAACCCCACGTGAACGAAAACTCTCACGCCCCAAACTCCCCTAATATAAAACTCACTTTTTCAATATGAACAAAAAAACGGTTTTGCGTAAAAATTGTACCACAGGCAGCAGTATAAAAAGGTTCCCCATTCTCTCGTTACTTTTGTACAGCTTCGAGAGGTTTTACCGTACGCTTGTGACCGGGCATGCTTTGTCCATCTGGCGCGACTCGATCGCCACAAACAAACAGACTCTCACCTGTAGCCAAGCCTCACTCGCAGCTTCATCTTATTATGCGAGATTCAACGCGTTTATGTAACGTTACAATAAGAATAAGATTTCCATCAATCGTTACATACCAAGTGATGGACCCATCGACAGATCACATAATAATTTAAAAGTATAAAGCATCCGTAAACAATTGTTCTCAGGGCGCTATGCATGGAAAGGCAGAAATAGTTTAACATCAACCAAAGAAAGAAGTAAGAAAGACGTTTGAAAAGAACGAGAGAATGCCATTTTAAACGGATGCATTTTTAGTTGAGATTTAAAGATTTGTAGCGCCACACAAGTCCTGACCTCGAAGGGGCAAGGAGCTTCAGGGGCAAAGACAATTTGGTTGTCACTATGCACACACAAGGACGGGGGGGGGGGAGGAGGCTCTCAGGGCCGCGATACACGTACCGGGGAAGCGGCCGATGATTTGCGGAGGTTGGCAATGAAGTCAACGTGCTGATACGGCTCGCCAACCTGATCGCTCGCCTTCGCCCGTTGATCCGTGCGGAAGGTGAATGTAGAAACTGTGGACGTCACCGAAAGACACAGGGTGAGGTCATTTTTATTCCCCGCCCCATGTTAACGCCTCCTCTCATTTTCCTTACTATACCCTTGTAAATGTTGCCATTTCGATACGACAGAAGACGTTCCTTGCAGCTCAAAATCCTGATCGTCTTCTTAAGGAGACGTTCAAGAACAAGGCGCGTTAATGCCGAGAGCCCGAAAACATTCCTGCAATATCACTTTCAATTTATTTAAACCATCATCATTCGATTATGGATTTGCATAAACTGCAGACTTGCACACACTAACGTTTTTATCTTTGTACAATTCTAGCAATTATTCACAGGCACAAACACAAATGGCCACTGCGACTTGTAAAAACTACGGATTGTATAGGTCCAAAAATGTTGTCACTTGTAGCAGAAGCGATTTATAACCACACGTCCGAGGGAGCAGTCCCAGCTGTACTTACATCCAATGTGCCCCCTCGTCCTCCCCCCCCCCCCCCCCCCATTTGTGTGTTGTACGCATGTAGAAGTTCTTTCGCACCGTACGTAGCCAGCCGTACTAAATCGGAGGTGTAGGGGAAGGGCAACAGGGCTACGATTATATCAAGGCCTGCTAATACCCATTTTGTATTCTACCAGTCGCACCTCTCTTCAGTCGCTGGGGTGCCTGCTGCTTGGCTTCCATCGTCTCAAGCTCCCGGTCCTCCGCTGACTTGGTCGACCTGCAGCAGCAGCAGCAAACGCAAACCTTGTTCATGCTCGAGTGGACGCAAGTTTTCTACGATGTATTGAACTGTTATTTTTTTTTCTGAAGCGACCTGGCTATCTCAAATGATGGCTCAACAAAGTGGCTTATCGTGTGGACATTTCTAGCAGCCAAATACTCTGAAACGCAGGTCGATTCTCAAAATGGAGGGTAAAAAAACGACGGGAGAACTCTTGAGAAAAATCCACTCGACCACGGGGAGAAAATGCCAACTCCAAATACACAGGCGCGTCAGGGTCTAGATCGAACCCACGATCTTCGACCCGGTGAGGTAGTTAACATCCATTAGCAATTACAGTAGAATCCTTATTTTTTTCAACCTGTACACGTAACATTGTAACGCAAATGTATTTAAGGCTAACCTTAATTGTAAAAATCAATGAAGTTACAAGATACCAGTTGTGGTTACATGTTTTTGGACGAATTGTTCACGTGTATGAAGATATAAATGTAAAAACTGATAAACAATAACTTTCCCCCCCAAGGATGGTCAATAGTCTGACACCACCCCTCGACTGATCTCATTGTAGACACTCAATCCGTACTATTTAGAACATTAAAAAAAATCATCAAATCACTAATAAACTAACAATATAAGTAGACCTGACATTGCATGAAGTGTCACTTGCCAAAAGAGCAATTGAGGTCACAGATAATATATATATACACACACGACTCTGGTAGTTGATCCTTACAAGACCCTAAAATGTGTTGTGTATGCTGCGAGCTGGGTTTATGCACACCCAGTACCTCAATTTCGGCTGGGCAACCCCAGCTGCAGAGCTTTTAGGCAAAGATCCCGATCTAAACAACAACAAAAATATTCAATATGATCATAGGTTTGATCAGCCAACAATTTCTTCCAAAAATACTATGCACAGAAAAAAAACTCCGATTATGTCAGCAAATTTCAAACAAAACTTTAGCTTCTTTCACCGCCCAAAAAAAATGTTGTGGCTAAAAATCAAGCCTCCAAAACGTGTGCTAGGGCACTGGTTATCCCTTGAAGCAGGTTGTAATCACCAGCGAAACGTTGTACTCAAATTGTAAATGTTCGCCTTTTGGCGTTCTCTGGTCTGACATTGGTGAGACTCAGCCCTAAAGGCTGTCTCTGGTGTAGGCAAATCAGTTTCAAGGACAACGCATATATAGTCAGAGCATGTTTGTTTGCATGTTCACCACAAGCACGTGTGATTATCGCAGACGTGATTCCTTGCAAAAGGTTCCTATTTGGTGTTTGGACATTTTGGCACCTGTTTTGTTGCCAGAAAGGGTAAAACCTAGAATTGTAAATGTCGTTGGTTTTACTATCCAACACACTGGTGTGCTGAACTAGGAACCAATTGGTACGTTTTTCTTACGTGACAAACCTTCCTAATTGGCTGTCGGGTGGTGGCGGTGGCTTTAATGACATTTATATTTACGCGATCTAACCCAAACACTACTTTATTATGGATAAAGAAACCTTTTTACAACGGAAGGACAATTATAGCCACCATCAAAACCCTGTGGAAAAAATCAGTTGTGATGCATGTTTGCAAAGCATATATATGATCATGGTCTCCCACAGGGTTACACGCTAAAGATTTGCGTTTAACATTCCAATTCCAATTGGCAGATGCATTCTGCGCTAGTTATTTGCATATTCTAATACGCAGCACTACCAGCCTTACTTTGGCTCCTGTTGCACGGGCTCTTTCCCTTGTAGCAGTACGATTGATTACACCATTGTTGATATTTGAAATGCTCGCACGTTTGTGCAATATTTAGATGTGCGAGTATGTGCCCTTTGGCCAATCGCCATAACATTGTTAAATGAAGGACCTTCTCACGGCGTTGCCATCCTTGCACAATCTATCTCACTCCTGCACGTGAACCTCTCTCATCACCCCATCTCTGAGATGGTCATACTCGAGGGTGCGGCCTCTCCTTGGCTGCCATTTTGTGACCACCAGCGTTACCCATAAACCCTTTGTTCAAAAATGTAATGTCTCTCCGATTAGCGTTTGTTTCCCGATCAATGCGCTCATCTTACTCCCGTCATTCACGGCACATCTCTCCACGCTCCTCCATTCTTGTCAGTGCCCAGCATTTGTACTCAATGCCATCATTGTTGGCAATATGCACGTAGAAAAAAGGACGGTCTACTTCAGGAACATTGGTACATTGCTATGAGCTCTTACACAACCCAATTTCTAGACATTCTTTTTACAGTTTTCCTATCAGCTACCTCTAACCATTAAACATTATTTCACGTTAAAAAGCACACGAACTGACCACGATTATATTGCACAATTATATATATTTTTATGGGGCATACATACCACCTGCTAGAACATACGGTTGAGAAATATGGCAATTTTAACATGGAACAAACTGAATCGTGTAGAAATAGTAATGCATGCTTGGAATTATATTGAGACAGAAAGAGCAAACACGGACTAAAGATGCATCAGCAGGTTAAGGACGTTATTAATGAAAAGCGGGCTGGGGTAGGAAACGTTGCAAGGAGGGTTGGCCGATAGTCACGAAAAGTGACAGCCAATGAACAGAACGCAACTGAGAGTGCATGTCCTCCGCAAAGATGAGGAAGCCTTCATCTAGCAGCGGTGCAATCATGGCCGACGATGAGGATGATCAGGGGTTCGGCAACCAATATAAGGAGAGCTATTTTTTTTCGAACTCAGCGAGTACAAAAAAATATTTCAGCCACAACACGCATGTGCATAATATCACGAAGCGGTCCTTTAAAGAGCCGCAACGCAGCTCCAGAGTCGCATGTTGCCGACCCCCCCCTGAGGATGACCATTATGAAGGCACAGGGGCATCAGGATCCACACCTTTTGCTTCTCTTGACGGCCGGAGAAGAGAGACTGCTGCTGGCAGTGGCCGTGACACTGATCGTGCGTCTCTCTGCGCGGATGTTGGTCAACTGCTTTCGCACCAAGGCACGATTCTTCTGGCCAACCAACGGGTCCAATCTGCGCATGAGGGACGATATAAACACACGCTGCAATGTATAGATCCTCAAACGAATAATCATGAATAAAAACAAATAAAAAAGGGAAGAACATACATAGGATTTTTGCCATAGAGAAACATTAATTTGTATAGTATGTCCCAAGTGCTAATTTACAAATACACTTTGCTTCCCACCCACCCACCTAACCAGTGTGAGAAAAAATATATTAGGAACGAAATACCCTCACAGAAACAAACTTTATCCCCCCTTGACTGTTGTGATTAATCGGAAACCTCCAGTCACATTATCAAACAATTCTCCCCTTCATCTCAAACCAGGTTATAAGATGCATTTTCCTGTATTTTATACCAAAAATTGCGGGTACATCTTATGTACTTGCGCTTTGCAGCACCTCCGATTAGCACGTTTGGCTGTGTATGGTGCACGAGAAGTTCAACGTACGTACACACACACACACACGTACCTTGTCACAATAGCACTCCGGCGGGTGGCGGGAGGAACGACAGAAGCCACCTGAGCGCCTGTGTTAACGCTAGGGCGCCACTTCGTCATAGACCTACACAGGTTGAAGAGGTCTGTGCCTGGCTCACGAGTTTCTTTCGGATCGTTTTCTGCTTCAGACCGAGCCGCCACCACACTCTTCCCTTCCGAAGACTCATCGTCGTCGTCGTCGTCGTCATCACCACAGAGGTCTTCCTTGGCGGAATTGTTTCCTTCCGCAGGTTGTTGCTTCAAATGGATGCCGCCGTCTTTCTCTGCTGCTTCACGCTGGTTTACATTCGCTTCTTCCTCGCGCGTTTCTTCAGCAGGACAAGCAACGTCATATTTTGAATTTCCCACGCACATGGGGATGTCCGCTCCCTCCTCCACGGCATTATCTGTCGCGCACTCCATATCTATGCTTACCGATGCACGATCACCGTCACCCTTTTCAACTCGGTTAGGGGCATCAAGCATGTCACCTCCCTGGTGCAAGAGTTCATCTTTAGCAGGGGTCATCGCTTCCATGGCCAACTGTGCAGCAACACGACGACTATACCCTTCTGAAGGCTCAAAGGTGCCCGGAAGCTTCTCAATACTCATCTGTGGAATGTCAGCACGGGTTTCCTGCGCGGCTACGTTGTCTGCAGACTTGGCGCCCGCTGTCGCCGCGTCTTCGTTTCGCTTCGTGAGGAACTCGGCATTAGACGCCGTTCCCTCGCCTGCCTCAGCATCCTCCTCATCAATCATCTCTTCATCCAGCAGTTCTACCCCCTTGCCTAGTGATGACAAGACACCGCACCTCCGATTAGCACGGTCGGCTACGTACGGTGCCAAAGAAGTTCAATATACGTTCAGAAACTCAAAATTAAAACGTGCGTTTCGTCAAGCAACACATTATTTCGTGACGCATGCCCTTTTTCTAGAAAACATGCATCTATAGGGAGACGTATTATGACATTCGATTGAACACTGTTTTTTTATATACAATATAATGGAATCACTCCGTAAAGTAATGTTCATTCATCTATGTTCATCGATATCTGTGATATTCTTGATTTGAAGCTTTCGTGACTGCAGGACTCAAGAGAGTATCTGTGATATTAATAATCAGTGCTGTACTAAACAATGAAATTCAGGCAAGCGGCACAGACAATGACCCCCCCCCCAAAAAAAACACACAATGCTAATGCCTGCACAGGAGTTGTGAAAACGTATGTTTCATGGCCAAACCAGGCAATATTTTATGTTGTACCTGAGTCGACGTTGCTCATCACCGGCAGGTCCTCCACAAGCAATTCAGCCCCTTCGTGGAAAGCCTGGTGTTCCTCTCGTCTGTTATCTATCCCCACGGAGAGAAGCATGTGCAACATTAAACATCGGATAGGTGACCACAAAAACAGGTGTTACCTTGGCTACTGTGCGGGCTCTACGTTGCGGGCACAAGGCCGCGATGATAAATCCGGTGTTGTACTGGACATTATAAGATCGCACACTCATCACGCACAAAGTGCTTGCCACAAATGAACCACGATTTTTTTGCCGATCTCGTCAACGAGCAATAACCATGGCACGAACTTCAGTCATCCTCGCAGCAGTAGCTTTTGGTTAACCATCAAACGGAGATGGCACGCTTTCAGATGGGATTCTGCGGCCGTCTGGAATGCTCTTGCGTCCGATATTAGGAAGCCGCTGGAGCTACGTACTTTCAAATCCAGATTGAAAAATAATTTCCTTAGAATGGATTGTGTTTAGTTTATTGTCCTTACCCCCACACATCACCAACCTGTACAGACCCAGTGTGAAGTATTGTCAGATACAGAGGTTGACAAAAGGGCTGCGCATATGGAGCAAGGATTTAAACTTCCCTCTCCATTTCCCTCATGCGATAGAGAACGTGTGCACCCGCACAATACCCAGCATTCCCTGGATAAGAGGATCCATCGAGTGTGCCCGTGTTGACATCCTATACAGTAGCACAGTCTGATTAACTGCCTGGCCATGCAACCCAAATTATGGACCATATACAGTATAGTCTTGATTTGAAGCTTTCGTGACTGCAGCAATCCACACTCTCTGGTTCTTTCGGTAAAGTCACGTAGATAGAAAAAAAATCAACAAAAGAAAACACGTTTCGATCGCAACACAAGCGTCCTCTTCAGGTGACGGACGCTTATGTTGCGACCGAAACGGCGTGTTTTCTTTTGTTATTTTTTTCCATCTACGTATCTTTACCGAAAAAACCAGAGTACATACACAGTATAGTAAGCCACTGTAGTCTCCGCTCCTTCAACGGATTAGCAAAACTACGCCAGCTCTCTCCCGAAGCACTCCCCTGACTAGCAGACATCAACGTTTGCATTTAGCTCCTTAACATATTGCTGCCATCATACGCAACAATAAACTACCTGTGAGAGGAGGGGGGGGGTGGAAAGCCACACACAACATGCTAGATATCATCACTGCCACGAGTCAATTCGACCTCATTATTATTTCACGTCTGCAGAAAAAAAGAGCTTCACAGCTCATCAAATTCCTCCAGTCTAAATAAAGATTCTGATATTGCCCACCTTACTGTGTTCATGTCTTTTGTTAATTCTGCTCACACCGTTCTCTGCCAAGTATCGGGAGCATTCGATTCTATTGTATTCGACGAATTGACACATAGCTAGCTAGTAAATACGGTTACCCATTCAATTCGGCTTTTATAAAGATGCGTTTAAAGTATTTGGCTGCTATAAATTCCCGCGTGATAATAATACACTTCATTGAGCTATCATCTGTGGCCAAGTCGCTTGTGAAAGAGCTAAATAGCTCAGTGGGCCTGACCTGATAAAATAAAACAAATCGTTTCTAATTCATGGGACCTCCTTTGCCAGTACCAAAATATGAGAATAGGTTTTCCCCTTTTCGGTCAACAAAACAGGTGTTAAGATGTTAAAACACCAAACCAAAATCTTTTACAACGAATCATGTCTGCATTAACCACAATACTTGTGGTCAGAAAGCTGTCTCTGGTGTGGACCAATCAGTTTCAAGGACAATGCCCATATATTATCAGAGTACGTTTTCTGTTTGCATTCTGACCACAAGTATTGTGGTTAATACAGACATGATTCCTTGTAAAAGGTTTCAGTTTCGTGTTTTAACATCTTAACACAGCTGTTTTGTTGCCAGAAAAAAAGGGGGAAAACCTATTCTCAAATAGTTTCTAAGTTTGCAGCTCTTCCTGCAAATCCACTTCGATGAGACCCTCCACAAGCCGTGCGAGTTGTGGGGGCGGGGGGGTGCAATGCACCGTGAAAGTTCTTCCAAGCACTATCCAGGTGCAAACTTGCTTAGCTTGGCGCATTGCAGTCGATTTGGTCACATGCAACAACAAAGAAAATTCAAATGTACTGCAATGGCCTTTACTGGGGATAGCCCAATCGAGTCTCGTAACTATATCTGTATATTCATGCATAGGGATGTGTGGCCTAAAAACTCTGAAGTGTTTTTGCATGTGCTAGTACACTGGCAATCCTGGAGAAACGCCACTCACAAGCTCCGCACTGATCGAGTCAATAATTAATATCTTCATCAATAATTAATATCTTCAACTGGCATCTCCTTGGCCATACATGGCTTTAAGCAGTCTCCCACGGCACGCACACACGTTGTACAGTAAAACACAATTGCACGCGAGGCTAAAGAGCGCAAGAGGCTCACAATGGGCGATGCAAGGGGGGGCCCGCGCCGTTTGTTTGTTTAACACAGCGACGGGTAACGTCAGCGGCGAGCGATATCCAACAAAGTCCCCTAAGCCACACACACTCCTTCAAACAACTCGCATTGACCCACGCGTGGCCAATTTAGGCCGCCACCCGCGTCTATTATGTTGGAACTTCTTTGCGCGTCGTACGTAGCCATCCGCGCCGCTCATCGGAGATGCGAGGCTTGTGGGGGGTTGTGGGGGGTTGGGCGAAGGACAACGATCCAGACGCAAAAAAAACAATCAGTTCTAAAGGAGAGTTTTTTTTTCCCAATCTAGATGTGAGAGTGCACGACTCTCTCCAATGGCCTTCCTGAATATCGCGAGGACGTTTCTTAGCGCGCCTTCACCCAGCAACAAGGCGCAGCGGAGAGGCCTCCCTTCGTCCAGCAGTGGATTGACGCAAAGGGGGGCTGAAAAACCATTATTACTACTACTACTACGCACAAACCGATGCATTTGCCATGGTCCGAAGGTGGGAAATTATCCACCGCCACCAACAATCAACTTTGCGAAGTCAACTTCGCAAGGTGCCAAAGAGGGGCGTTGTTCGCGCAGTTTCACAAAACGTGGCGCGCGGCGGGGGGGGGAAAGAGTTATTGGGACCTCCGTACATTTTTTGTTGTTAAATTATAAAAAAAAAAACCTCCCATCGCGTAGTAACAATTAAGACGTAAAAGCACAACGAGCAGAGACACGAGGGCGCTCGACTGCAAGGAGAAAGGCAAGGCGCGTTCCGTGACGAGCGGCGAAGAAGGCCGAGCATGCAGAAATCGGCGCAACGTTATCAGCAGCTTCACGGGCATCTTTGCTCGTCTTAGCCTTTCGCAGCACCGCATAATCAAAACAAAAATTTACATGCGACCATCTCAAAGGGATCGGCGAGAGTTTACGAGAGGAGGCATCGAACGGTTAGCGACGGAGCGACATTTGAAATTGAGCGCGACTCGCCACGCAAACTCACCGAACCACGCGTCCGCGTTGTCGTTGTCCGCCACGCTGCCAAAGTCAAAGCAGGTGGGCGCGTCGAAATCGTACACGTATTGGTTGCTCATCGTCGCGGTGTAAATTCCGCTACGAAAACAATAAGAAATAAAAACTGTTGCCACCGAGCAACAACGACGAACGTCGTCCCGACCAAGAGCCCCCCCCCCGCTTCGCCTCACTAAAAGCTACAAAAAAATTTTAAACGCTAACGGCCGCGCGACTAGGACCAATCAGAACGCGGCGGAGAACAAATGGAGCACGCCGATTGGACGGACCCCCAAACGGAGCCCGCCGATTGGACGGAGCGCACCAACGCCACCACCCCCCCCCACCCACCACCACCGCGGACGAAACCAACAGAACTCTCCGTTCAAAAAATTACGAACGTCTTAGACGAACTTGCACATTGTACTATCTTTGGTTCTTTCGGTAAAGTTTACGATTTGATCAAAGGCGCAACAGTGCGCGCTTATGAGGTTACGTAAAAGTGATGATGTTTTATATAAGATGCGGGCAGTGAAATAACGCGTGTTTTGTGTTGCGGTTGGTAAGGTGGGGTGGGGGGGGGGAGCATTTGGTTTCGTCCACATTCGTTAACAACGCTGCTTTAAATTTTGATTTAAAGCTTTCGTGACTGCAGGGATTCATATTCCTGGTTCTTTCGGTAAAGTCGCGTAGAAGGGAAACAATAAAATAATAAACATACACGGTACTATATTCCTGGTTCTTTCGGTAAAGTCACGTAGAAGGGAAACAATAAAAAAACGCCACTTTTTTCAAAACAAAATCTTGCTGTGGTTTTCACAGCTGATGATGATTGCATGTGTTGCAGTCGAAACGTCGTGAGAATTTTATTGCTTTATATTTTTATTATTTTATTGTTTCCCTTCTACGTGACTTTACCGAAAGAACCAAGAATATGAATCCCTGCAGTCACGAAAGCTTTAAAGCAAAATGTATACACAGTACTGTATATATACACACACAATGGGCGCAGAGGTGGAAGACTTAAGCGACGTTTCGGGCGATGTCCCTCAAGAAGGATCATTACTCGACACGTATATAAACGTCCTTGTAAGGCCACGGTGTTATTGACGCGTGCGTTGAATTTGTTTTGTTAATTATATTTGTGCATCAATGGCAATGCAGCATTACCTAATAATAATTACTGCTGTAATGCGATTATAATTCTGTAATATAAATTAATACATTATGTGCAATGCGTTATTTATGCTCACGGTACCTGAGTTGTGGAGTAAGCATAAATTATTAAAAAATAGGAATCACGATATTTTGTTCTACTGGAGGAATCCGATGAGCTATAAAGCTCTTTTTCACAGACGCTCAGTAGATATAAGCAGAATTGTATTTAAAGAAACGAGTCAATAGATTTTTTTTGGGTCCAATCGCGTACGTAACATGTGTATCCACTCGACCCAGTCAGTCAAGAAAGTCACATGCCAATTAACCGATAATACTGGTAGGAAGCTCCTGGTTACTACACCACCAGCCCACAGGGGATTATTGTGTCCGTCCGTCCGTCGTGCACCCAAACATGGCAGGGGTGGGGCTGGGTGGAGAGGGGAGGGGTGGGGCTGGATGGGGGGTGGGAGCGGTGGGGCTGGGTGGGGAGGGGCTGGTCACCCCGTGGTGCCCTTATAAAACTCAACGTTTAATGTGGGAAATGCTAATTTCTCACATTAACATCACTAGCCTCGGACACTTTTTTATGACCCTTGGGCTACACCAATTTCAAACCTTTTAAAACAGTCTGCCTCAGCAGCAGGACCACGCTTTCCCACCTGATGATGGACGCTTGTGTTGCGCCCGAAACGTCGTGATTTATTTTATTTTATACCTACTACGTGACTTGACCGAAAGAAACAAAGAGTATGGGTTCCTGCAGTCACGAAAGCTTCAAATCAAGATACAAAAAATTGTTGAGTTTTTTGTATATTTTGCGTGTGTATGTTTTTAAGTGATGCTTACTTTTCCTATACTTTTCACCCCTTTAGTGTTGGTGTATTGTTTGTTGTTGTAACGTTCTGACCCGCCCCTATTGGACATCTGTGAAAAAGAGCTTTAGAGCTCATCGGATTCCTCCAGTATAAAGATTCTGCTTAACATAGTTTGCCCGATGTCACCTTATCTCTCACCCATATGGGAAGCCAATGACAAAGTCACCCTCTAGGTGTCACCTGGATACAAACTCGTGTGTGGAAGATCAGGGGCTAGTCAATGGTGCATCTGTCAGTCAACCCATGGCACCTGGGTTTGTCCCGTGACCTGCCAGCAGCGAGCCTTCCCCCACTTCACGTGGCCTCAACGTGCACCTAGCCTGGCACAATCGCAGTGAGAACGTCACCTCCAACATTGTGGTGAACGGCGGTTATTAATTGTTGATGATGGGCAGCCCTCCGCTGTTCTATGATCGGCTCCCCCCAGGTAAGGCCACAGGCTCACCGCAGCCGCAGGTGTTGCGGCCATACAGATCAGCTGTCATGGCATTACACATCAACTGAGCATGTGGCATTCCCTGTACAATCTGATGGCTACATGCCTGTCAACCCATACGGTTTTCCCGTATTCTTGTCCAGGGAAATTTAGTTTTCAGGTCCATACGGCATACAGCCGTTTCAATACGGGCACATTTTTTGGCCTACAGTATTTGTGTTTTTCCCTTGTGATAGGACTTTGTAGGATGAACGTTGAGATTTATAAGGGATTGAGTGACCAATAAGGTCTGAATTGGTCTGTAATAAGGTAGGCATTGATAAGGGGTTGACAGGTATATGGCTATTTGCATCATATTTAGCATTTGTCATTTTGGTTATCCAGCTCTCACTTGGTTAAAACAAATGCAACTTGAACGTGTACGTTTCATCGACTCAAATGGATTTTCAGTCTACAAAATTAATCCACAATGGAATTAGATAAGGGGTTTGGGTGTCTTGTTATGACGTAGTATGTGGTAAATGGTGTAGGAAAAACACAACTTTATTTTAAATATTACTGGTAGGAAACGTAGTGGACTAGAAGCCCAACCGGGATTAATTCACAGGAGGCAGTGGATTAATTATGTATGTCTGTGGATGTCTGTCCACGTGTATCCAGACACCCGGATATATAACAAATGCGCTCCTAGTGGGCATTACTGGTAGGAAACGTAGTGTACTGGAAGCCCAACCGGGAGTATCACAGGAGGCAGGGGATTAATTGTGGATGTCTGTGGATGTCTGTCCACGTGTATCCGGACACCCGGATAAAATAGGCGGGGTGGGGCTGGGTGGAGAGGGGAGGGTGGGGAGGGGCTGGGTGGGCAGGGGCTGGGGAGGGGCTGGGTGGGGAAGGTGGGGAGGGGCTGGGTGGGGAGGGTGGGGCTGGGTGGGGGGTGGAGAGGGTGGGGCTGGGTGGGGGGTGGGAGGGGTGGGGTGGGGGGTGGGAGGGGTGGGGCTGGGTGGGGAGGAGCTGGTCACCCTGTGGTGCCCTTATAAAACTCAACGTTTAACCTACTCACGCCGGCTTGTGCCCGCCCCCAGAGTCGGGCATATTTACGGAATACACCACGTGGTGCCGCCGTTGACCCTGGCCATTGACCGAGCAACCCAACGTTCCTACCAGCTCCCTCCGCAGGAATGTGTTTGTCTCGTTGGTTGGCCTCCAATTCGACTATCATTTGATTCTCTATGATCGTCAACAACAGTTTATATGCATGTGGCAAAAGACTAATGGGCCCGTGATTCTTTCAAATCAATGTTCTTTTAAAATAGAAAACTATTCTCAACGATGTATTTTGGTTTATTTTTAACGGCTTGAATGACGTGCGGGTTTGAGCACCTCCTTGCATTGTTTTTCCGCCATTTCACGGCGGAAAATTGATCGCCTTTGCTCATGACTGAATGGATATACAATGATGTATACACCATGAGTAAAGTACTATATTCTCCAGAATGTGATGAACATTTTCTACATTTCCAAACAAAAGTTGGTTGTGCATCTGATAATCAGAATGTTGTCTTCTTGAACACATGCTTTAATCTAGTTGTTCAGAATCATCTTCCAGAGGACGAAGTTCCATAGCAAAACGTCATGAGACTCATGCTTTCATGGTTAAGCAAGTGTAATCATACTACATAATCACCCATAGTATAGGATGCCACCACCAAATGTTCAGAATCTTCCAGAAAAGCTCTCCCCATTTAAAAGTATCATGTTTATTTTCACCTTCTAGAAAATGGATCCCCACGGTACCATATTTTGCAGATTATAAAACCCAGTTCTTTTCCAAATGACCCCAACATTTGGGGTGGGTATTACTTTCTGGAATATCCTATAATCTGGAATATACGGTATATGAAACATCTTGAATATTTTTTTTAAATTCCTAACACTGTATAGCCATTAAACTTCACGATCGACTTGGGTCAATAGTGACCCAAAAAAGTCTTTATTGTACTAATTCGCGTTTTTTTCTTCCAATCATGTGTTAATACTTGATTCTAATTTGTTGCAAATATGAGACCTCACACCCTCCTGGACTGGAAACAACCTCTTGAGATTAGAGGCCATGTATTTATTTAAACATTCACCTACCGTATAAAGACTAACGTTACACAAGTTTAAACTATGTCAGATAAAGAAATAATTACACTGTTTAAAATTTTCTATGCATAACACATCGCAATATATGCAAAGTGGAGTCCAGCACAGTCATTGAAAATGCACGTGTTATTATGCAGAAAATACAATTGCATATACTTTCAAATCAGTAACGTTGCTATGATTATCAATTATTTAAATCTAAAGTAATTTTTGTTCTTGGGTTATTTGAGTTCTTCATAATATCGCTGCCTGTCAGGAAAACGGTTTTGTGTTCACCAAACCAGGGCACTTGTGTACAGCAGGACAAGACTAGCAACCCAGATAGCCACGTACATGGGAATACCTTAGTTGAATCCAACCAACATAGTCATAAAAGTGTACCAGATTATTATTCTTGGTTCTTTCGGTAAAGTCACGTAGAAGGGAAACAATAAAATAATAAAAATATAAAACTATTATTTTATTGTTTCCCTTCTACGTGACTTTACCTAAAGAACCAAGAATATGAATCCTTGCAGTCACGAAAGCTTTAAATCAAAAGTGTACCAGATTATAATTTTTCATGTAAAATTAAAACGGTAGTTTCATAATCAACTGCAAAATTAAAAACTTACATTTGCAGATAAAAAAAGCGTGGCTACAAAAGACAAATCAACAACATTCTGCAGTGACAACGACAAATGTATTGTGACCGCACCTCCATAGCTGTGTAAACCTACCAAAGCTATATTCTTGGTTCTTTCGGTAAAGTCACGTAGAAGGGAAACAATAAAATATTGTTTTATATTTTTATTATTTTATTGTTTCCCTTCTACGTGATTTTACCGAAACATCCAATAATATGAATCCCTGCAGTCACGAAAGCTTTAAATCAAAATTCTACCAAAGCTAGTTTATTATTTGGGCAGTGTCCGATTGTGGCCGCAGTTAAACGAGACGGCAAATGGTTGCTCGCGTTTTAGAGTTTGTGCTACCGCATAGTGCTGGTTTAAAAGTCTCAGCTACCGCATAGTGGTGGTTTTAGAGTCTGTGCTACGGCATAGTGGTGGTTTTAGAGTTTGTGCTACCGCATAGTGCTGGTTTTAGAGTCTGTGCTACCGCATAGTGGTGGTTTTAGAGTCTGTGCTACCGCATAGTGGTGGTTTTAGAGTCTGTGCTACCGCATAGTGGTAGTTTTAGAGTCTGTGCTACTGCATAGTGGTGGTTTTAGAGTCTGTGTTACCGCATAGTGGTGGTTTAAATGAAAACGGTCATTTGGACGAGTCCTGTTACTTTATCAGTTCCCAGACCACACTATTTGTACCTGGATATGCACAACCTCCGAGGAAAGCCGCTTTGGTGGCCACTTAGTAGTTAGGCACTGTAAGTCCAATATATTTCAACTGGCTATGTCATATTCTCAACATTTTTAAATCCACTTTTTTAAAGCGACGCCCAAAGTTTTCAGGGGTGTATTCCTTTCAAGAGAATCTTATAATCCTGAGAATACAGAAATATGTGGACGTTTCCCTAGAAATATTTGCAAATCGTCAAATAAATTTGATGGTGAACATCTAATTACCACAGCACACACATATTGCCACGACATAATCTGATGTGCATTTCAGGTACTTTGACCAATATTTATCTTAATCAAATGCAACAACTCCCTTCCAAACGTTATGTTTGTCACAAAGAGTATATGAAAACAACACAGCTGGCTTGTACAAGTGCTACACTGGCCACTAAGCAGTTTGATTTCCTGGGGGTCCTCTTCATTTCCATTGGGTTGTTCTACTTGCAAAGCATTAAGTTAAGTTTACATAGCAGTAGAGGTGCTGTGGCAATATCGTTTGTGCTCCGTGTGAGAAGAACGTGGTATTCTGGCTCCACCGACTTGCCCAGCCTCTGCTTGCCCAGCCTCTGTGGAGAAAACAATTTTTTACAAGAATGAAAACGCAGCTTTTTTAACAATAGACAGATACAAAACATCCCTGCGGAGGGAGCTGGTAGGAACGTTGGGTTGCTCGGTCAATGGCCAGGGTCAACGGCGGCATGTGGTGTATTCCGCAAATATGCCCGACTGTGAGGGCGGGCACAAGCCGGCGTGAGTAGGTTAAACGTTGAGTTTTATAAGGGCACCACGGGGTGACCAGCCCCTCCCCACCCAGCCCCACCCCTCCCACCCCCCACCCAGCCCCACCCTCCCCACCCAGCCCCTCCCCACCCTCCCCACCCAGTCCCTCCCCACCCTCCCCACCCAGCTCCTCCCCACCCTCCCCTCCCCACCCAGCCCCTCCCTCCCCACCCAGCCCCTCCCCACCCTCCCCTCTCCACCCAGCCCCACCCCTCCCATTTTTGGATGCACGACCAACGGACACAATAATCCCCTGTGGGCTGGTGTAACCAGGAGGTTACTACCAGTATAATATTGTTGCACAAAGGCGTTCACATTGCCATCTGCTGTTGCATAGTTTTACTACAGCCAAAACAGAAAATGAAGCTTGTGTGTACAAGTTCAGGTGAACCATAATATTGAGAGCCTGGATTCCAATCCAGGCAGACGCCTGTATTTAAACTGGGTTTCTCGAGCATAGTCACAAATGACTGCACAAAACGCAACATACAATTAAATGTAGGTCTACTCCAGCACCTTCAACAACACCACCATTATCAACAACACCCTGGTGTTGTGGGTGGTTAAGTGCTACCCTCTACTGTGTGAACCAGAGGTCACTTGGAAATATCTCAGAGGTAGCTCTGTGATATCTGCTTCCGTGGGTCATTCACTCACAAAGCATTGCACTGCTCTGTGATTACTTCGTGATGGCATAACAATGGCCAATAGGAAAGTGTTTACATGAAAACAGGGTGCAAAGTAGGAAACTTCAGTGTAAAAAGCCAGGTCCCCAACCTGGCCGATCAGTTGCATGCAACCATGTCACGTGTAAATGTCCCTGCAACTACAGTAGTTGCAACCAGTTGCTTACAGTATACTCTACTTTTAAGTGATCCCAGCGATTTAGAGTAACACATTTATATCACGTGGACAATTGCGGAGTACGATTGGTTGTTACAATCCTGATAATGCTGTTTTATGGCCTTGCTGCACAACTACTCGCTCAGATGTGGACAAAGCAATTGTGGGCAATTGAAGTCGTGCAACTTAAGCGTCCTGGCTACAGGAAACGTCAAGTGTCATGCTTTCACACACCTACTCTTGCCATCACTTCCCAGACGATGTGGTCTGCTTCACAGCCCGTCGCGTGGAGCTTGCCGCTGGGAGGAATGTTACCACCTCCTCTTCTGCATCTGTTCCCAATGTGGAAACAATGAAATCACTTACACCATTCTCCATGCACTGCTGGATGAAGGAATCTCTTTTTTGCTATTATCGCTGGGCCATGTGACATTAAACAGTGTGGCTTCCTTGATATTTATTCCAACTTACTGGATATTGTCCTGGTGATGCTTGACGCAGTCTCAAGCGAAAACATCGTATATTTATATTATTGGGTCTTTCGGTAAAGTCACGTATATAGGTTCAAAGAAAAAAAATAACAACAAAAACTACGAAGTTTCAATCATCAGGATGACTTTGTTATTTTCTTTGAACCTATCTACGTGACTTTACCGAAAAACCCAAGAATATGAATTCCTGCAGTCACGAAAGCTTAAAGTCAATCGTATATTTAATTGTTGAATTTGGTTGTGAAAATTGTTCTTAAACTTACCTGTGATCTGATAGAATAACACCTGGAGCGGTTAACGCTTGTACATGTGACAATTTAATTTGGCTATGTTGGGTGGTGGAGGGTCTTAATGACACAAATATGGCCAGATCATTACATGGCCTAACCAAAATAAATCAACAATGAATTATACTGTATTGGTTCTGAAAACCCATGTGTTTTAAATTACATTTGGCTTCATTATTTCAAATATTCTGGAAATCCCCCCATAATTGGAAATGCTCTCCCTAAAATAAACATTTGTATATTCTGCAACGCCATTCATGTAAGTTTGCATCTCAAAACACTGTAGAATTTGCAACACGAACGGTTTTCGCACGGAGGCGCGGGAACCCACAGGCAAGCAGGAAAGACAGCCAGAATCAGCGCCAAAAAAAGATAATTCCAAAGCTCTGTGGTCCTATTTTTGGATGTTTGGTCAACTCGAAGGCCGACTTTAAAAGGTTCTACTGCAATGTCAGAATCAGATCAGAATATTAGTTTACACTGGAGGAATCCCGATGACATCGCTGCTACCCCTGCCTGCCGCACGTGTACCTTCGCGGTGCGGCTCCGGCACATTCTGTTGAGTCTGCTCGGACGCCGCTGCCTGGGAAGTTGCCTGCTGCTGCTGCTGGTGGTGGTGGGAAACTGTCTCCGTCTCAGCTTCTACAGGTAAACAATTTCATTCGCTCCGTGTGAGCGTCGTCTCTCGCTCGGGCAGCAGCTCTTTAAGCTGTGGGGCATGCCCCACGAGAGCCTTTTGAAGCGGGGGGGGGGGGGTGAAGTTGCAGATTGCGGCATGGATACCGTGCAGGACAAATTTCGAATGTGTGAAGGGAACATCGGCGCCATGTTGCGACGACAAAATACACGAATGCACATGACACACGTGCCTTACGAACACGAATCACACGAACATACAATGCGAAAAAACAGGCATTATTAATACAAAACACACTATTACACAACATACACAAATGCATTTCACAAAGTGCATTAATATGCAACATGTACCAAATCCTTGACGAATACAAAACATGCTAATACACAACATTAACCAAATGGCTTCCTAACACAAAACACACTGATACACAAACATGAAACAAATGCCTTACGGACACAAAACACTGATTGGGACCAGCAGAAACATTACTAGCTTTACAAATCACTATCGCGTTTGAATAAAGTTTAGTTTATTTGATTAAAAATATCTTGTAAAATAAAAAAGGACGAATACAAATGTACACGTATATATATCCTGCCAAAACACAATAAAATGCGTTTATGACAGCAAATCGATTTTTATTTCAGAATAAGCCACATGTGCCATATTCTAGCCAGTTACATTTATGATCAGTAACTAAACTGTAATAAAAAACGATGCATACATCGCGGTGAATGATACAATCGGTGGCTATCGGAGACATTGCGATTCAAGCAAAGTTATTTTAGTACTCATTAACACTACACTCTAATGTAGTAACTGCTGATGGAAGGGCTTCCACTAATGGGGGCTCTAGAGGGCCCCTCGAGGTGGCTATTTTTGGCCTCCTCTTCCAGGCTGGGAAGACGTCTTCGAAGAGGTTGGAGTACCCACACTTTACCCCACAAAGACAGTCACTGGCATTGCGCTTTCAGATGCGCTTCTGCGGCCGTATGGAACGCTCTCCCTTCCAATACAAGGAAGCCACTGGGTGCTGTGCACTTTTAAATCTAGATTGAAAACTAATTTCTTCACGACTGCTTTTTTGTGTTAAGTTTGTTGTCCTTCCCCAGCACCTCCGATTGGCACGGTTGGCTACGTACGGTGCAAAAGAAGTTGAATATGCACACAAGAAACTTGCACCATTGCTTAAACTGCCGCGCAGGGAAATCGAACCAGCGATTCATGGTTTGCAAGTCCGGCATCATCAACAACAAGAGTTTTCTATAAACATTCACCCTAATTGTTTTTTTTTTACTATCATGTGGATCTCCCAGTCAACTCTGGCTTCAAATGCCGTACGTTTATGTGCAAGGGCTTTGAGCTCTTTAAGAGTCCACTCACCAGGTTCTTCAGATGGCTCAAGTTCATTGGAAGCAGTGGTAAGAGCACGCGTTGGTTGGATGTGGCCTGGAATCAACAAGAAGTGAAAGGGCGGTGCATCTATAATATACACTTTTAAAACTTTTATTTTTACCAGGTAAGGCCCACTGAGATCTGTAGCTCTTTTTCAGAAGCGACCTGGCCACAAGTGATAGCTCAACGAAGTGGCTTGTCATCGATGCATGTTGTTGATTGTAAATGTGGAGGTTTAAAATCCACTTGACCACGGGCAGAGAGACATACCAGGCGAGGTAAAATCTTGCCACGCATTTGTGAGTTGCTGTGTACCCTCGCTTTGAGGCAGGGGAGGAACCGAGATCAATTTGCGCCACGGTTATCACCGCTTTTGCCGAAAAAAACCCTATTTTTACACGCTTTTATTGAACTCACTCTGTTATTATTGTTGTCGTATCCTCAAATCTTGTAACTCAATTTTAACCCACTTCCCAATGTGGTATCGACTGCAAACTTGGTATACTTATGTCATACTGATGACAATACTATATTCTATCATTAAAAATATATTAATTTTTAAACGATCTTTTTACGCGCTTTCTATTAACTCACTCAGTCTGTTGTCGTTTTATCCTCAAATCTTGTAACTCAATTTTAACCCACTTCTCAACATGGTATCAACTGCAAACTTGGTATACTTATGTCATACTGATGACAATACCATATTCTATCATAAAAATTAGTTTTAACATTATTTTTTTTATATCTTATGTTTCGGCTTGGGTCTAATTTTCCACGCTCAACTAACGTTGGCTGTAAATCACCACGGTCCCTTACGTTATGGCAAGCTTTGGGGTCACTTCCTTGAGTCGTGGAGTTCTTCCATTACAAGTAGGGTACATTTCATTAAAGCGTGTTTTAAAAAAATGTGTTTTTATATTACTTATATATTTAGATGTATTCACGACATTTCGTCGCAGGGCCGGTAAGCCCCCCGGACTAGTCGGTCAGCCTCTGCCCCTTGCTGTCAGTCGTCCTCCTCCTGTAAGATCACCTACGAGTCCAACATCTCGCACGGGACACACCCGGCGTTTCCTGGGACTGCAGCTTCGAGTCTGCATTCACCGTCACATTTTAAAATCAATTCACATTTATACTGTGTAGGAACCTCCTGGTTACACCACCAGCCCACAGGGGATTATTGTGTCCGCCCGTCCGTCGTGCATCCAAAAATGGGAGGGGTGGGGCTGGGTGGAGAGGGGAGGGGCTGGGTGGAGAGGGTGGGGCTGGGTGGGGAGGGTGGGGAGGGGCTGGGTGGGGAGGGTGGGGAGGGGCTGGGTGGGGAGGGAAGGGTGGGGAGGGGCTGGGTGGGGAGGGTGGGGAGGGGCTGGGTGGGGAGGGGCTGGGTGGGGAGGGGAGGGTGGGGAGGGTGGGGCTGAGTGGGGGTGGGAGGGGTGGGGCTGGGTGGGGAGGGGCTGGTCACCCCGTGGTGCCCTTATAAAACTCAACGTTTAACCTACTCACGCCGGCTTGTGCCCGCCCTCACAGTCGGGCCTATTTGCTGAATACACCACGTGGTGCCGCCGTTGACCCTGGCCATTGACCGAGCAACCCAACGTTCCTACCAGCTCCCTCCGCAGGAATGTGTCAAATTCGCCCCTTAAAAACAATTGTTCTCAGGGCGCTATGCATACAAAGGCGGAGATAGTTTAACGTCAACCAAGGAAAGAAGCGGTGAGAAAGACGTTTGAAAATTTACGAGAGAAAGCCATTTGTGAAACAAACAGACTCCTGCTGTTTGTTTCACACCTGATGACGGTTGCTTGTGTTGCGATCGAAACGTCGTGATCTATTACTATTTTTTCTACCTACGTGACTTTACCGAAAGAACCAAAGAGTATGGATTCCGGCAAGTCACGAAAGCTTCAAATCAAGATAGATACGTTTGTAGAGGAGTATAATGGGGAAGTGGCGTCACGAGTGCTGTCCAGTGCGATGACGTCACGGGACGTGACGTCATTCGCTCAGGGCAGCAGAATGACGTCACGGCTCAAGTATAAAGGTGGGACCCCGTGACGTCAGGGGGGTCGTAGCTAGAGAGTAGGGTCTAGGAAGGGTGGAACGGGGAGCCAGGGGCAAGAGGGTAGGGATAGGGGAGAGGTCACAGTGCCAGGGCTGGACGTGGCTGTGCTCCTCGGTCGGCCGTGTTGGCTGATCCCACGGTCGGCGCAGAGGAGACCGCACAAGGCAGCCGGATGTGTCGGGACTCAGCCTGGGACCCCTAATCCCCAGGGAAGTTGTTCATCCCCGTGTACTGTTAAGATTTGTAATAAACCTAGGCGAAAGCCCTTAACTTACCTAAGCCTTCGAGCGAGTCGTCGGAAACTTCTCAACACGTTTATAGTCTTGATTTAAAGCTTTCGTGACTGCAGGGATTCATATTCTTGGTTCTTTCGGTAAAGTCACGTAGAAGGGAAACAATAACATTTAAAAATAATAATAAAATAAAGTTTTAGTTTTATATTATTATTATTTTATTGTTTACCTTCTACGTGACATTACCGAAAGAACCAAGAATATGTTTATAGTCGCGATGTGACAATGTTTTAGCCCGATGTATGAGCGTCTTGATAAGAGAGGATTTCTGAGCTGGATGATGATGCGAATCTGCATTCAGATAGGCATCAGTGTGCGTTTACTTTCTGTAATTACAATACCCCCCCTCCGCCTCTAATCACTGCACCTGAAATGAGTTAAATGATGACGTCACCCTGCTGCTCTTTTTAAGACGGGGAGCAAGTGAGGGCTTTACCATTCTGGCGACTTGCCCGATGATGCTGGATGTAATTACCAGCGAAACGTCGTACTCAAACTGTAAATGTTGTGGATTCACTCTTCAACACACTGGTGGGCTAAAGTAGTGAACTATTTGTCTTTTTGTCAACGTGACACTTTTTTGCTGATTGGCCGTGTCGGGTGGTGGAGGGTTACGACACATTTATGAATAACGCGATCTAACCCAAAAACCTTTATTATGAATATTGGTCGCGAAAGCCTACGTGTTAAACCCTCCCAATAATGTCTGAATTGGTCTGTAATGAGGTAGGGCATTGATAAGGGATTGACAGGTATGGGAACTGATGATAACAGGATACAAGTACAGTACTACTGGAGGTGAAACTGATCATCTGAAGCTGGTTGCGTTGGCAGTGGTGCAGGGAGCACAACGAGGAACGCATCTCAACACATAGATCAAGAACACCACCGCCCCGTGTGTGTGGGGGGTCTGAGAACAAAATTATACAACTGAAATCGTGCCAACCCTTTATCAGTGCCCTACCTTATGACAGACCAATTCAGACCTTACTGGTCACACCGTGTCCCTTTTAAATATCAACTTTCATCCTACAAAATCCCATCACAAGGGAGAAACACAAATAGACAATCACCACTAGTACACTCAGCACTACACACACTACATAAATGTCAACCCTTTATAAGTGCCCTACCATATTACAGACCAAGTCAGACCTTACTGGCCACCACACCGTGTCCCTTTTAAATATCAACTTTCATCCTACAAAATCCCATCACAAGGGAGAAACACAAATAGACAATCACCACCAGTACACTCACTACATAAATGTCAACCCTTTATCAGTGCCCTACATTATTACAGATCAAGTAAGACCTTACTGGTCACACCGTGCCCCTTATAAATCTCAACGTTCATCCTACAAAGTCCCATCACAAGGGAGAAACACAAATAGACAATCACCACCACTACACTCACTACATAAATGTCAACCCCTATCAGTGCCCTACATTATTACAGATCAAGTAAGACCTTACTGGTCACACCGTTCCCCTTATAAATCTCAACGTTCATCCTACAAAGTCCCATCACAAGGGAGAAACACAAATAGACAATCACCACCAGTACACTCACTACATAAATGTCAACCCTTTATCAGTGCCCTACATTATTACAGATCAAGTAAGACCTTACTGGTCACACCGTTCCCCTTATAAATCTCAACGTTCATCCTACAAAGTCCCATCACAAGGGAGAAACACAAATAGACAATCACCACCAGTACACTCACTACATAAATGTCAACCCTTTATCAGTGCCCTACATTATTACAGATCAAGTAAGACCTTACTGGTCACACCGTTCCCCTTATAAATCTCAACGTTCATCCTACAAAGTCCCATCACAAGGGAGAAACACAAATAGACAATCACCACCAGTACACTCACTACATAAATGTCAACCCTTTATCAGTGCCCTACATTATTACAGATCAAGTAAGACCTTACTGGCCACCACACCGTGTCCCTTTTAAATATCAACTTTCATCCTACAAAATCCCATCACAAGGGAGATATACACAAATAGACAATCACCACTAGTACACTCAGCACCACTACACACACTCTATACCTGCCAACCCTTTATAAGTGCCCTACCATATTACAGACCAAGTCAGACCTTACTGGCCCTTTGAAATATCAACTTCCATCCTACAAAATCCCATCACAAGGGAGAAACACAAATACGACGGAAACAAAATGGACCTATAATGTCACACTTCTCTGTACAACAATACGGGGTAAACCGTACGGGTTGACAGCTATGCAATCGGCGACGTTTCGGGCAATGCCCCCTTCTTCATTGCACGCACCACCACCTCGTTCATTTACAGTCGCGGTGCTGTCGTGAGCACCGATTCGATTATCTTGTAAACAATGGACAAGGGATCGATTCCTCTCTCGCATCGTTATTTGAGGTATTTTTGAAACGGTTGCTCAACACAGGCCCCGCAACACGTTAAGCGGACGGTAACGAACGGCACTCTCGTTGCTGGAACACATGGGGTTAAGAGTTAACACGTTGATAACTTAAAAGCTCGGCGATCGGAAATTCCACAGTCGATTCGTGATCGATTCCGATTCCCCTATGTTGCCGTTAGGCTTTCAAAACATTTGAATCGATTCGATTTACCTTTGTCGCTTGTGAGCGCGGGTTAATCGGTTCCATGTGTTTTGCATTGTGGATGGAATCGTGAAATCCGCGCTGAAAGAATTCGCGAATCCTTTCCAAATTAACGCAACAAAAAAAATAATGCCCCGTAACCCCACCCCCGGCGGAATCGACAGTCGACTTAAGCAACAAACGCGGGGAATCGCTTCAATCCCGGCTGGGTTGCTGCCCGTCAGCGGGCGGAATCGACGAATCGTCCCAAACGACACCAACCCAAACAAACCGCGGGAGGAATCGATCGCTCGTTAATCGACGCTCCTCGATTCGGATGTTGTTTTGCTGTCGATTCCTTACGCACAGGAGGAGGGAGGTTGTTGGTTGGTGGGTGGGTGAGGAGGTGGAGGAGGTGGAGGAGGAGTGAGGTTGGTTGGTGGAGTGAGGTGAGGTGGTGGAGTGAGGAGGTAGTGGTGGAGTGAGGAGGTGTGAGGTTGGTTGGTGGAGTGAGGCGAAGTGGTGGAGTGAGGAGGTAGTGGTGGAGTGAGGAGGTGTGAGGTTGGTTGGTGGAGTGAGGTGAGGTGGTGGAGTGAGGAGGTGGTGGAGTGAGGAGGTGGTGGAGTGAGGTGGTGGAGTGAGGAGGTGGAGTGAGGAGGTGGTGGTGGAGTGAGGAGTGAGATTGGTTGATGGAATGAGGAGTGAGGGATGTGAAGGAGTGAGGAGGTGGTGGAGTGAGGTTGGTTGGTGGAGTGAAGAGGAGCGAGTTTGGTTGGTGGAGTGAGGAGGTGGTGGAGGAGTGAGGAGGAGCTGGTGGTGGTCAAGTGAGGAGGAGGAGTGAGTTTGGTTGGTGTAGTGAGAAGGCGGTGGATGGATGAGTGAGGTAAAAAAACAGGTGGAGGAGGTTAGTTTGGTGTAGTGAGGAGGAGGCGGCGGCGGTCGTGGTGGTGGACGAGTGACTGAGTGAGGAGGAGCTGGAGGGAGGCTATCTGACCGGCGTGAAGATGGCCGAGGAGGAGGAGGAGGCGGGGGAGGAGGAGGAGGAGAACGAGAAGAAGGAGGACTCTAAGTTGGCGGCGGCCGCCGCCTGCATCGTGGCGGCCGCCTACCTGGGCGAGAAGCGTCAGCAGAGCCGTCAGCAGAGCCGCGGCTGGCCGCTGCGTCGCCCCGAGCGGCGGAGTTGCGGCAACGGCGGCCGCGTGAGGTCCGTGTGGGACGCCAGCCAGGAGGTCTTCCTCATCGAATGGTTCCACGGTGCGGATTTAAAGCGCGATCGTAACCAACACCAAACGATAATAACAATAATAACAACACTAATAATGTACTCCTTGTTTCCTCGCACACAGCTCTTAAGGGTCCGGAGAGGTCCGAGCGTGGCTGTGTTTCGCTCCGGCGCTGTCCCTCGATCCCTTCACCTGACGAGGGCCGCTTGCGTTGTGGCCGAAACGTCGTGATTTTTTGTTGTTTTATATTTTTTTTACCTACGTGACTTTACCGAATAGAACCAAGGAGTATGGATCCTTGCAGTCACGAAAGATTTAAATCTAGAATAATAATGACGACCACCGTTAAATGCCAAGCAACAACAGCGGCGGCGGTGGTGGTACAGCGGTGGTGGTGGACTACACTCGCGAACATTAATGATGCGCTACGATAGCTAGCCACGGGTTCTATAACGCACGTGGATGGGGTTTTACATGGGGTCTGTAGGGTTTTACGTACGTACTTACAGGGTTTGTGTGGGATTCACATGTTTACGTGCGTTTTGCATGGGTCGACGTGGGATTTAGATGGGGCGTTACGTGGGGTTTCGACGGGGGGGTTTTTGCATGGTGTTTATATGAGTTGCACGTGGGTTTGTATGGGGTTTCACGTGGGTTTTAAGGGGTTTCACGTGGGTTTACAAGCAATTTCCATGGGTTTACTCGTGATCAGAATTGATTGTAATGGCAGTCGTTGAGCAGGGATTGGTTTACCTGGAATATTATTTTCCTGCGTCGCGTTTCTTGAGAGCGCGTCCGGTGAGATGGAGCGATTAAATCAGCTCACGTGCAGGTGCTCGGTGAATAACATCGTAGGGTCATCCAGCAGTGGATTGACCACGACTGACGATGAGATTTCGTGTTGATTGGGGGGGGGGGGTGGGGGGCGGTGTTCAGCC
Organism: Petromyzon marinus; assembly: GCF_048934315.1. NCBI lineage: Eukaryota > Metazoa > Chordata > Hyperoartia > Petromyzontiformes > Petromyzontidae > Petromyzon > Petromyzon marinus. The sequence goes on along the minus strand of NC_133720.1, from coordinate 4,137,544 downwards.
CCGGGGGGAGATTACGCAAAGTGAGATTACGCCGAGGGGCTATGCGCCCCCCAGGAGGACTTCCACCATGGAGATGGAGCGAGCGACGGGATCAGTTGGTTGTGGTTCGTGCGCAGGGAGTAAGACGATGGGGGAACGCTAGGGATGGTGACGCCGCGCGCAGTAGGTAGGGTTGTAGGCTTTCATTCTGCAGTGGATAAGACATTGATTGGCTGCTGCTGTTGCTGCTACTGATGTTGATTCCAGTGGCTTCGTGGTTCACGGAGAGACCAAAGGCGAGTCCACACCTGAGCGGCCAGTTGTGGTAACCCCCAAATCGCTTTCGATAGCGAGCAACTTGTTCGCTTGTAACTTGCTTTGTCCACATCCCAGCGAGTAGTTGCGCTAAAACGGATGTGTGTGTTGTGTGTACGTAGTATTGTCTGATTTTCATTTTAGAGACTGACCCTTAGCGCTGTCAACTGCTTTAAAACAAAATGCTTCGTTGATTTATCGATGAAGAGCTAGCGGTTTTTGTCGACCTGTGTGCCAATTTTTTGTATCAGTTGTTCAAGAGCACGATTTGTCGATCCTTTCCCACAAAATCTCTCGCAACAACTTGCCATCCTCGTCTCCCTGGGTCACTATTGAAGCAGGTCCACCGAGCCCGAGCGATTCATTAAGGAAATTGGTTGGTATGTAACCGACTCGCTTTGTATGCGGACGTCTTCGCAAGCAGTAGACGGTGGTTGTGCAACCGTAACCAGTCACGGTTGCGCAACCAATTTTCAGCAGATGTTCGGGAATCCATCCATGAGTCTTGCAACAGACTTAAAATAGGGTACTGTAGTTTCAAAGGGCTTACCGTGTGTGATGAGTTCACGTTCGTGATGGACTGGACTCATGACAAATGTTTCGACCTACCAACTTTGGTTGCAAGCAGTGCAAATCGACTCTACTTTCAAGCGATGTGCTCATCGATTTTTTTTTTTACGCGGAGTGCAATTGCCAAATGCGATCGTTTATAATGTTACGTGCACCGTTTGATTTGCTGTTATGAAGAGGTGGTGTATAATATAAAAAAGTCGACTGAAAGGTACTGAGGAGCAGAGGTCATCAACTATTCTGGAGAAATATTGCCATGGAGAGAGGTTTTGTGGAAAATCAATGACAAGCCATGCTCCGAAAATCAATTTCAGATGAGATGGCTACAAAGGCCAGCTCTTCATGTGTAATTGATGAAGTTATTGTTTAAAATAGCTGCCAGTTCCAGTTACCATAAAACATGGGTAGACTAAGATGAATGACAGACAAAAATCAATGGCCATAGAATATAAAATAGCCAAAATGGAATGCCCATTCTGGTCTTTTGCCTTTCCTTTTCCTATTATAGTTTGTGAATTCGGTTTTAACATGAGCGTGTATATATGTATAAATGCTCATTTTTTGGATATAACGCCCTATACTGTGGGAGGTCTCAGCAATGGACGTTAAGTCTCGTTTCATTACATGGAAAAAGGGCACTCCCAGTGGCAGATGTCCCTGCGAGGTGCAAGGTGACTGAGCACCTGGCATTAGTCTGTGATTAAGGGGGCGACAATTGCTGCGTATAATCCCTGTTGAGTGATTTGTGGGTCATTTTTAAATTTCAGCCAGCCAGTAAAACTTTTTTTGGTTTTAAAGAATATAGCAGGATATGAGGTGTGAAAATACGTGTCTGGTTGGTTAGTTTGGTGAAGGATAAAGTTAGATTATCATCTCTGATTACCTACTGTGCTCTGCCCATAAACATTCTGCCCCCTTCCACATAATTGATAAGACTTGCACTTTAATTACATATTTGCTTTTCACATGCAGTTGCTCCCGTATTATTTGACGATATTGGACATGGCCCCCTCCCCGACTGCTGTTTACCCCCACTTGTCCAATAATGCCTCCAAACCCTTTAAATAATCCCTCCAAACATATAAATGAGACTCTCCTGGTCTCGTGAGTTCTCACCTGGTTTAACCAATAAACTTGACTTGATTATAATAATTCCCTCTCCATGTTTCGTACCACCTTGAGATAGAGTCCAATCTGGATAACTACAACCACAATTTGTTGGCGCTGGAAGGAAGTTTTGCATCTTATTCTGTAAAGAGAGTAACTATGTGGCCAGCCCAAATTAAAACTTCTAAAATTAGCTGTGGAACATTGTCAAATTGACACAATGTGTCAAAAAACCCTGACTTCTACTAATTTTGATGACAAAATTCAAACGGAGACAAATGTCCATGTTATTGTGAACGTCGAGATTTTGCAGTGGTAGTTGCATTATATCCTCTCTTTTTTTTACAATTTTTAACAGGTAGTGATTTTCACATTTGTCCTTTTGGCTATGACAACTTTTAGACAACTGCTTGCTATTGTGAATTATGGCAAATGAAACATCAACTTGACAGCAGCTGCTGCTGCACGAATCCTCCTGTGGCCCTGTGCCAAACAGGCCGAGTGGCAAGCATACTATCCCGCCGGGCTTCCTCAAATCGAAATCTCACAATGCATTAAATGTTTTCTTGTTTACGCAGATCACCGGTTCATGTGGGATCCTTCGAACCCAGATTATTTCAAGAGGGACAAACGCAACAGAAAAATGAATGAACTCTGCGAGCAGCTAGGCGGTGATGCCCACGGGGTACCCTTTACAGGCAAGCAAAGTGTCACACGTGTTCTTTTCGTGTTCGTCTGTCCTTCTGTTTGCCTCTGGTTCTCGCGCGCAACAAGTTTGTTGTTCCCAGCCCAGTCACGAGCGGCTGTAAAAATAAATGTGCCGTTACAATTAATTCGGCAAATGTATTTTTGTTTGAATATATATTTTTCGTAATTTTTTCCATGGCTTAGCTTTTCGTTTCAGCGTGACTTAATTTACTTAATAGTCACGCTGAGTGTCTGTTGCTGTGTCTTGTACAGTGCTTTGAGGTCTTTGATTAAAGGCGCTTTATAAATAGTTTTATATTAGAATTAGGTAAGTAATGATGCATTGATTAAAATGTATTAGTCGGCTCATGATACATGTATCAGATTGTGCATGTGCGAATTGGTTATATTTTAATTAATGAAAATTATTTACCAATCATATATTGATGTTACATTTAAGCTAAAATAACAACGAAAATACCACACTGAAAGCAAGACAAAAACAAATCTATAAATAGAAAATAAAAATGGTACAGCAGTCATTATACCAACAAAGAAAGGTGTTGATTCTCGACTCAAATTGCGACCCAAAATCGTTGACGATCCATAAAGTCGCCGGAAACGGTGATTTTGTTGAGATCCAGTTTGAAATCCATTTGCCCAGCGGCTTGTGCCGCAAATTAGTGGCACTGGTGGGACTCCTGCGTCTGGCAACAATGGTGGGACACCCGGCAGTGTTGAAGTTCACTGTTCAAACTCAAACGAGGACTGGAGAGGTGCTCATTTTATGTTTGCAGGCCATGAGCCAGCGATGGAAATTTCACATTTCCGGGGGGGGGGGGGGCAATCTCTCCGATGAATTGTACGCACGCCAGAGGGATAATAAGGAATAATGTTGTTCAAGAATGTGGAAATACTTAAAACGTTTTCTCCCTGGTTACCGGGAGCATAATTTTTGACGAAATAACAAAACAAAAATGTGCAATAATATTACCGAAGGTCATTCCGAGTTAGGCATTAAATCAGAAAGCTCGAGACGGTACAAGGTTTACGGGTGAATCAACATCAACATTTCCAAGGCATTTTGTTGGCAGGTTCTTGTCTGACACCTAGTGGTATAAAAACGTAAATATAAGGAATATGTTGATAACATTGCAACCGCGTAGTTTGGCCTGTTTCGTTTATACTTCTTTAATAACGGATGGAACCTTAATGGGACAGCCTGAAAGTTCTGTCATTTGTTTAGGAATGGGCATGATCTATCGCAACTGATAGGCAATCGATTACGTTAAATGTAACGTGTGTAGGCTCTCGGGACAAATATTTCGATGAATAATTTATTCTCGGGTTCACAAGATAGCAACGTTAAAATGTTAAAATGTCTTTCGTACAGCCTCCTCCGCCTGAAGCAGCCAATTGAACCTTGTGGCGGTATCCCGGGGTACTATAGTACCCTGGCTCTCGCATGATGTCCGTGATGCAGTCATTTTTAGTCTGCTGATGGTCGGCGATGCGGCAATCGACTCATCTCGACGAGCTGTACACGGTGCACCACCACGGTGCGTACGAGCGTTCAGGGTTTCAGCGCAATCGTCCTCGCTACGTTTCGACATCGCGGAGTAGCACTGATGTCGGATTGATTGGTACCCCAGTCGCGGAGTTAAGTAACACCCCTGGAAAAAAATAGTGTCCCAGAAATAAAATATTTAATTGCCTCCACCATTTTGTATTATTTGGTACCCCGGGGTACCGTCATAAGGATCAATTAATAAAGTTATCATCTGAACGAACGTGCCAGTTAATCACCGATTCAGCACTCCACTGTGTTGGAGACTACTTCAGAACATGATTAGGTTTGCAGAGGTGTTACAGGGTCTTTAAGGGTCCCACTTCACAAAACAAAATTACCCGGTGACAGTGGCAGTAGTACCACCACTTGGGCGCACAGACCGTGCGTAATGCTGTACCTTACTCTTTGGTTCTTTCGGTAAAGTGACGTAGGTATAAAATAAAATACATTAAATCACGAATTTTCGATTGCAACACAAGCAATCATCGTCAGGTGGGAAAAGCACAGCAATATTTTTTTTGCGCTGAAGTGGGAGAGAGCGTTGCCGTGGTAAGAGGCTATACAGGCAAGAAAGGGGGGAGAGGGAGGGGTGGGGGTGTGGGGTAGGGGGAGGGAGAGCGCTGCGTGGACGCCAGGAGAGGGACGAGAGGCTGGGGGGGGGGGAATGTGGGCGGAGCCGGGAGTGGGAAAACCTTGGATTGCGAGTTACTTGGTCTGCGAGTGTTTTGCAAGACGAGCAAAAATTTTAAATATTAATTTGATAAACGAGCGAGGGTCTTGCAATACGTATACGCTTTGTCTGCCGAGCGTCACGTGATCACAACTGATATACGAGTGCTTTGATATACGAGTGCTTTGGATTACAAACACGTTTTCGGAACGAATTATGCTCGCAATCCAAGGTTTTACTGTAGTAGTACCCGGCAGATATGATAGACGACAACCACTACAAAGCAATCAGTTTTACCTGGTTAATAACATCCTGATTGCTTGTGTTGCAATCGAAACGTCGTAATTAAATTTATTTTATTTTATATCTACGTGACTTTACCGAAAGAACACAAGAGTATGGATCCCTGCAGTCACGAAGACTTCAAATCTCGATTGTAATGCTGTGCCGTCGATGTGACGTTTCTCAGCGGCGCAACACGAAATAAAAATAGCATAGAAAAAAATGTCTGCAGGGTGCGAAGTGATTTGACGTCGTCTTCATTCGCAGGGGAAGAGATCAAGTTTAAATGGAAGAACTTGCGGAGCATCTATTTCAGAGAGGTGAAGAAGGTGGAGGATGCGGACCGGATGGGAAGTGGCCGATCAAACGGATACTACCCCAAGTGGCATCACTTTGAGCGGCTCGGCTTCTTGCGAGAGGCTATGCAGTCGCGGTGTGGACGGTACACCTTCAACCAGTCGGCGGCAAGTAGTACCGCTCCCACAGCCGCACTCGGTCAGGGGAATCTCTGCGGCTTCTGGCGAGGTTAATTTATTTTATTTTACCAGGTAAGGCCCCCAACTGGGCTATATCAGAATCGGAACCCTGATTTCGACGGCAGGAGGAAGCCAAAGAGCTGTGAAGCTCTTTTTGTCACAGATGTCCAGTAAGGGGCATGGGGTCTGCGATTTAGAACAGCAGGTAATACAAAAAAAAACATGATAATACAAATAAGTAATAATTAAATTAATTATATAAATCGTATGTGTGTGTGTATATATTTATATAGCTCTTTTTCAGAAGTGACCTGGCCACAAATGATAGCGCAACAAAGTGGTTTATCCGCATGTGAAAATTTTTAGCGGCCACGTACTCGAAACGCACGTTTCTAAATGTGGAGGGAAAAAACCGGAGGACCTGGAGAAAAATCCACCCGACCACAGGGAGAACATGCAAACTCCAAACACACAGGCGTCAGGGATTGGGATCGAACCCACATCCTGTATACTAGGCGAGGCAGTTAACATCTTTTCACCAGTGGTGGGGGGATCTTTTGACTTACTCACGGCCCACACAGGTATTTCAAATACCTTTGGCGGGCAACCATGCATTCACACGCCTCGTCCAGAAGCTGCTAAGCAAGTGAAAAACTGCCGCCCTCCACTTGTGTGAACCGGAGGTCCCTTACAGGAATCGTGGATGTAGCTCTGCGACATCTGCTTCTGCGGGCCATTCTCTACCACGTAGGGTTGGTTGAACTGCTCTTTCGAGAGATCCTAATGGATTCGTATTCTTTGGGTCTTTCGGTAAAGCCATGTAGATAGATAGATAGATATCTACGTGGCTTTATCTACGTGGCTTTACCGAAGGACTTAAAGAATATGAATTCCTGCAGTCACGAAAGCTTTAAGTCAAGATCCTAATGGATTCTTCGTCTTGCGACGTGACTCCGATAGTGCAATCGGGATAAAAGTTGGGGACGAATTACAACAAAAACTAAATAGTTTACAGCCTCTTGAAAATGTTTCCTAATGTTCGTCTTTCTTTTGCAGCTGGACAAATTTGTTACCGACGCTCCCACGCCCGCCGCGCCCTCGCCCAACACGCCGTCGTCGCCGGCGCGCTCGCCCACGGAGCTGGCCGCGTCGCTGCAGGCGATGCCCTCGCCCTGCCCGCCCTGGGCCTCGCCCTCGGCGCAGAGCATGAGCGGCACGAGCTGCCTGTCGGACGAGGACACCAAACCCCTGAGCTGCGTGCGGCAGCTGCACAACGACGGGCTCGTCGGCGGGGGCGGCAGCGTGGGAGGCGGAGGCGATGTCGGCGGCGATGGCGGTGGACTCGGAGGTGGAGCGGGAGGCCGGGGAATTGGAGGCGGCGGGGGGGTGGGAGTTGGGAGCGTCCGCGCCGAGCAGCTTCTGAACACGGCCATGACGCACCTCGGCGCGTCGCGCCGGGGGACGGAGAGCGCCGACGACATTTTCGGGAAGTACATCGCCATGTCGCTGCGCGAGTTGCCGCCGCGGAAAAGGGAGCGGGCGCGACTGGCGCTGCACAAGACGCTGCACGACATCGCCGTCAGCGACGATTAGCGGCCGCCAAACGCCCCCCCTACCTCCCCCCCCCCCGCACGGGATCGTCGCGACGTACCGCGGAAGAGGGCGGTCAGATTCTTCTTTTTGTGTGAACAAGGTGGGCCTGCGGAAAGCCGCCAGTCGGGGACGGCCTTACTGGGTCCCGTTTACCCTTCGCAGCGGCGTCGCTTAAATGGGCTCTCGCATTTTGTTCGTCCAGGCTCGGGACGTCGATTCGGTCAAGTGAAGGTGCTAGAGACTTGATTTTAGCGAGTGGACATTTGGACGTGGATTTTATCACTGTGTAGCATGTAAGCGCAGAAGAGTCTGCTAATAGAAATTAAACTTAGAAAAAGGAAGCCACGTGGTTTTCTACATTAATCAATTTGAAATCAACTTTTGGTATTTATTCAACACCGACATGCGCGACTGAACCATTTTTCTGAGTCTGCATTTGAACATTAATATGTATTAGTACATCAGCCTATTTGCTTTCCAGACCAACATTATCGAGCAGCATTTGTTTAAGCAAGAAAAACTATGGACAGATGTCGATGTTCAGTCACATCAGCAGTCAGGCTTGTTAAACATGCTGCTGGATTACCAGATGGTATTGGTGACATCACTCCAGATAAAATACGTGACCCCATTCAATGCAAAAAGCAACAACAACTGCCGTTCGCCATTCAGTAGCCATGACATCACCACGGTGCTTTTTTCCAGGATAAGTAATCTGTAAAGGCTCGCAGGCAGGTCATGGGACAGACCCAGCTGCCATGGGTTGACTTACTGGGATGACTGACAATTGCACCTCTTGTGCTCTCCACTGTGCCAGCTTGCCGCGTTTTAGCCGCCAGACGCTCAGCTCGTCGCAAGCGTCACGCCTCCACCCTCTGTTGTTGCTGGAGGGCGGTTGCGTTCAACTGCCCAGCCGCATCCTTCACCAGCCTTCTCCACGGAGGCCCGATCTTGACAGGTGGTGCCCACCGTCGGCAAGTCCAATCAGTTCCGCATCTTTCTGTACCGCATCAGTCCATCTCTTCTCAAGCCCATGCCATGCCGGTTTAGCCCCTTCTATCCGGCCAAAGAGACGCTGCTTGGGTATACGGTGGCTAGGCATGCTGGCTACATGATCCAGCCAACGCAGCCTTGCCTGCCGGAGGAGCTCACTTATGGGACTGTGTCCAGATCGTTCGAGGATCTGTGAGCTCCTCACACAATCCAGCCTGGTTAAACCTAGGATGGATCGTAGGCAGGCCAGCCTGGAACGTTTCAAACCGGTGCAGATGTTCCTGTAAGGTGCTCTGTGTTTCGCAAACAATAGAGAAGGGTGGGTATAACTGTGGCCGCCGGGAAGACCCAGACTTACATTACTCTCTCAGCCTCCCTCTATGGTACACACACAATGCTAAATTAAATACCCTACACACTCATGTGTTGCCATAGCGAAGGTCAAAACCGGTCTGGAAAGCCAATCGGCCTCTGGACTAACATTTTTATCCTGTATGTGGAGACACTCAATGGAGTTAGGCTTATTTATATTTTTCCATGATCATTCAGCCCCCCCTCCCGGTAGTTAATACAGCAGATTACCAAAGCACACCGATAGCTGTAACGTAGACGGTAACAACCTCTGTGAAGTATTTTGCAAGAGCAGACCATTGCACACCCTTATGATCTGCGGCAATCTTTGTAAATAACCTGCAAATTGTAAAACAAAATATACAATACGTCTAACTCTGGATAGCCAGATATCTTGAAAAAACTGTGTTCTATTTGTTTGCTTAATTGATGAAGTAATACAAATTTGTTTATCGTTAGAAGATGTGCTGCTTAGCTGCGTCTACATACGTGGGTGCGATGACAACGTCACCCGGAATGTGCCCAGTCTCACTAGATCTCGGAAGCTAAGCAGGGTAGAGGCTGGTTTAGTTTGGGGGTGGGTGACCGCCACGCACAGCCGGTTGCGATAGGTTGCTGCGGGGCTATGTGGTGGCCAGCGGAGGGCATTGCGGCAAATTCATTTGTTGGCATGTGCTTCCTACGTTTCCACATCTGTGCTTCCCCCACCTTCAACTTGCGCTGACCGCCACGGCGAAGTATGGCGAAACAAAACCTATAACCCCGACGGCGTAGGGAGGCCCTCGTCCAGCAGTGAATTGACAAAAGGGCTGTACGTTCACATTTTGCAAATGTGAGCTCCCATTTAATTTGACTATTCGACCGCTTCTGGATTATGTGACTCTAGTGGGGGGGGGAGAGAATATTGTCAGCAAAACCTAGAGAAATGTTTGTATGTTTTTTGTAATATTTAACAAATAGTACCTGTCCATTTTAGCATATGAAGTTTATACAATTGTATTGAGCACTGTTTATTGTAAGTAACAAAAAATCTCCACGAGCTCATTCACCAAATAACATATACACTAGCCTCCTTAATAATAATACATATTCCCAGCACTCAGTGTTATCCAGGTGAGATTCACGTAGAAACTGTCAAGAAAATTCTCACAAATCTGATCAGAACACCATTAATAACCCTAAAGTGTAGCCGATGTCATCTGCTTTCGGAAACAAAAGTTGGTTGTGCCTGGCTCGCCCTTCGATGGGTGGCCACCAAGAGATGGAAAGTATGAGACGGCGAGGAGGCCGGGAGGGGAGCCGTGGTGTAGCGGTTAACGCGCCGCGCTACGAACCCGGCGACTCGAGTTTGATTCCGTCTCGTGGCCAACACCAGTGACGATTGTCTGGAACTGGTCCTGAGCCCTCTGCTACGTCGACTCGGCGTCAAATGAGGACCTGGTGTGGTGTGTAAACATCCGTTACTCGGGAGGCAAAGGCAGCCGTGTGTGCTGCTGGCCACCAAGCCCCTCGTGTGCCGTGCCGGCTTTAATAGGTGCTCGCTAACAGCGCTTTGCCCAACGGTCTGTTCAGGCTATGAGGGGGATATTTTTCTTTTGGTGGCCAGGAGGTGGTAGCATTGAGTGCTATTCGTGGGTTTTTCCCCGTGTATTCCCAATTTCCTCCCATATGGCAACCCCTTGTATTTGACCGAACATCCAACGCAGGATGCTGCTAACAAAAATGTTTTGAGGCTTGTTGCAGATATTCTGCGTAATTGATTGGTGTTATTTTTTTTTACTACATTTTAAATATCTGCATGAACCGTCCGATTCGGTTCAAAAGTGTTAAAAAAAATAATGCTTTGTGTTGCACCACACACTACCGCCACAGTCACAAGTATTGAGGAGCGGCGTGCCAGACAGACATATCTCTAGCCACACTGAAGATACAAGGTCAGCACTGCTCAGAATATGTTATGATTCCCCGTACAGATTTTTCTGGCGATCCACATTTAAAACGCGTGTATTTTTTTTGCGGTCTATACTTGAGAAATTTTATAAAAAATAACTAATTGGTTACCCGATTATACTCGTTCCGTGGTTCAGAACAATTTAATTAATATGGGAATTGATTTAGTGAGTAGTGTCGACTTGGCTGATGTGCGAAGAAGTGGATTCCTCACCCCACGTTTGCCCGAAGCATTCCTTAAAATTTATTTTGTGGATCATGTCATCAAATTGGCAAATTGTGATTGGTCCGAGGTGAGCGTGATTTACTACTCTCTGCGTTTGTCTCATCGTCCTTCTGATGTTTGGCCACGTTCAGGTAAGCGAGTGATCACCGCTTAGTTCTGGGTATCTGATGCTCGTGCCGTTGAAACGATAACGTAACGTGCGACTGTGTGTAACCCCCGTGATTTTACGTGGCACATGTCATGTGACGGGTACTGCAAGATCCGACCGTGTCTGTCCAGTGCCTCTGAGCTGCATTTGTTTCCGGTTTGCTGAAAGAATACGTTATAAGGTCGCACTCATTACGCACAAAGAGCTTGCCACAAATGAACCGGAATACCTTGCCGATCTCGTCAAAGTGCATAAACCATCACAGAAACTCTGGTCATCCTCGCGTCGGCTTTTGGCGAATCATCAAACAAAGACGGTCACCGCATCGCGCGCTTTCAAATGCGCTTCTGCGGCCGTCTGGAACGCTCTTCTGATATTAGGAAGCCACTTGAGCTATGCACTTTTAAATATGAATTGAAAACTTAATTTCGTTAGAACTGCTTTTTGTGTTTAGTTTATTCCCCCCCCGCACCTCTGATAAGCACGGGTGGCTACGTACGGTGCGAAAGAAGTTCCACATGGCTAACACCAGTAATGGTTCTCAAGCTATGGACATTAAAGAACGGAGCATCGGATCAATTCCACGGAAGTCATTTTCATTATTAAACCTGTCATGAAGAAATAATGCCTTGAACGGACACCCGTGAATATGACTCGCGTGGTTGAATGCCATCCACCACGTGACTATACGTTTAGAGGCCTTACAATGTAATCTCTTGCCTGGCGTGTGAGAGTTCGGAATGGCAACACGAATGCTGTTAATAAAATTAGCAGTCTTGTGCTACTTTACCATTACCAGAAAATAACGTATCAAAACAAATGGTCACTTCATTGCCAGATGTTGTCGACAAGCTACGTCATTTTACATTTCACTAATTGCAATAAACTTGCATTTGCGCAATATTACGAAGCCCGTCTACGGGTTTTTTTTTATTGTACGTGACTTGGGGCACACTGTCGTCGAGATTGTGGTGTAATCATTGCTATTTGCAATGTGGGAGATCTCTTGTAAGGGTGGGTGTGAAGCCTTCAATTAGTATACAGGGACTCCGCTACTTGCCAAAATTCGACTTACGAACTTTCAGAGATACGAACAAACCTGGTCTGTATGTCCAGTTGCCCGTTCCAACCGGGAGCCGTAAGTTCAACCACCGCACAACAGATGGCGACTGTGGCATCTACCTCTGCAGAACGTGAAGAACCAGTGGCATCTACATCTGCAGAACGTGAAGAACCAGTGGCATCTACATCTGCAGAACGTGAAGAACCAGTGGCATCTACATCTGCAGAACGTGAAGAACCAGTGGCATCTACATCTGCAGAACGTGAAGAACCAGTGGCATCTACAGAACGTGAAGAACCAGTGGCATCTCCATCTGCAGAACGTGAAGAACCAGTGGCATCTACATCTGCAGAACGTGAAGAACCAGTGGCATCTACATCTGCAGAATGTGAAGAACCAGTGGAATCTACATCTGCAGAACGTGAAGAACCAGTGGCATCTACATCTGGAGAACGTGAAGAACCAGTGGCATCCACATCTGCAGAACGTGAAGAACCAGTGGCATCCACATCTGCAGAACGTGAAGAACCAGTGGCATCTACATCTGCAGAACGTGAAGAACCAGTGGCATCTACATTTGCATACGTGAAGAATCAATGGCAGCTACATCTACAGGGGATTATACAACTTTTAAAGCCATTCCCCGTGTTTAGTGCACATGCCGTACAACACGTTTGGAATCGACAGGAGTAAAGTTGGACTTGCAAACAAATCGACTTACGAATAGACCTCTGGAACCCACCTCGTTCGTAAGTAGAGGAGTCCCTGTACACCCATGAACATCCCAATTGCAGGACCCTCCTGAATAACAGTTCTTAAGACTCAATGAGACATTCCAAAATAAATCAAGGGCATTATTATCCCGTAACTCTATTTGGGCGGTTGGACTATTTAAAATAAATATTTTCCCTAATTGTATTATGATTGAGCTATCGGCGTTACATCATGAGATGAATAATCATTTCGGAACTCTCAGTGTAGTGTGACTTATCCCGTTAAGGAATGACCCATGTAATCGGATGTAACGGAGTTACTTGTTAAGGTCTCTTCCAGGCTGGCCAGGTTTAAAAATAACATCCTGTGTGATAAATGTTAGTGTAAAATTAGGCTTATTTCACAAGATAACCTTTTGGGTTTATTATCAGAAGATGGTAAATAACCCCAACCATGGTTGATTAAATCCAATATCTCCACTGCAACTCCCTGCCCAGCACAATTCTGCATGATCCACCAACCCTCGCCTCCAAATTGCTGGATCACAGGTGTGCGCCATGACCTCCGGCAGTCCTCTGACTTTCGCTGTGGAATTAGTTCCGGCTTCAGCCCACTTGAGTCGCCAGAACCCACACGTGATGGATGCTACGACAGTAATCCCTCGTTCAACGCAGTAGATGCATTCCTGAAAAGCGCCACGTTAAAGTGAAAACCGCTTTCAGCGAAGACTTGCTGAGTTACTGAATCACATTTACACTATCAAATCAGCCTGCAGTCATTTCATGGTGTGACGCTGCCGTGTTACTGCGCATCACTCCGCGTTGCTGCATCACTTGCACCGCTCAGCTGGAAAAAAAGTCATTCATCGACTGTTCAGAAACAGCGCTATAGCGGCGTGCGTTCCGCGCTATAGCGGTGGCGCGCATTCCACGTTACAACAGCACGCGTTCTGCGTTGTAGCGGCACGCGTTCCACGCTGTAAAGGTTCACGCCCTGCGCTGTAACAGTGCACGTTCCGCGTTCTAACGGTGCACGCTTCGCGTCGTGCCAAAAGTGTTCCCGAATAGGCGAACCGCGTTGTCGCGAAAGAAAAAAAAAACGCGTTTCGGAGAGAATTTGACCGTAACGTGATGCGGATATGCAAACGAGTGGCTTACTGTGATTGGCGGTGTCTTCACCCACATTCTCTTCGATCGCTTCCACGGCGAGCGTGGCTGCTGCTGTGCTCGGCTGCACGCTTGGCTCATCGCGATCGGCGCCTTCGGGTAAAAAAAACAAAAGAAAATTAATTGAAAACTTCTGGCACAGCGTGAGCAAGCAAAAAGAGGTCACCATGGAATGTACTACAGGCTTTGTTCAACATCAGGAAATACATAAGTAAATAGAAACACAGCGATGAAAACAGATTAGGCGTTATACAGGAAGTCGTGAGTTCACTCCCTACCCTGACGCCTGTGTACTTGGAGTTTGCATTTTCTCCCTGTGGTCGTGTGGATTCTTCTCCGGGTCCTCCCGTTTTTTCTCTCCACATTTAGAATCAACGTCACGTGTTTAAGAGTATTTGGCTGCTATAAATTTACACATCATAAGCTACTTTGTTGAGCTGTCATTTGTGGCCATGTTGCTTCTGCAAAAAGAGCTATGCAGCTCAGTGGGGCCTCACCTGGTAAAACTAAAACAAAAAGTAACTTTAGATTGCTACTCTTTGGTTCTTTCGGTAAAGTCACGTAGGTATAAAGTATAAAAAAATATATAATATAAAATAATTTTATTTTATATTATATATATTTTTTATATTTAATAAATATACAATTTATTTTATATTATATATTTTGATATTGCATATTTTATACCTACGTGACTTTACCGAAAGAACCAAAGAGTGTGGATCCCTGCAGTCACGAAAACTTCAAATCTAGCATGAACTTTAGATTGGTTTTGATTTCGCTGCAGGTGGATTTCGAGCGATCCCTGAGGAAGTGAGTGGTGGTGCCCACCGGTGTTGCCTGTATGTGGAGTGTGGGCTCCGTTTCCCGGTCCTCCGACCTCCGGCGCTGGGCTTGACTCTAGCTCTGCAACACACAACCCCATGACGAGACTCGATTGCGAGTCGTCTTTTCGCGAGGGACAAATCGCGTCGCGATACGTTTCGATGCAAACGTTAAATGTCACGATCGATAGCAGCGGTGGCCAACCGGCGTCTCGCGAGCCGCACGCGGTTCTATCGTGGACCAGGTTACCACGTAGACCAGAGCGTTCGCCCGAAACAATAATGTTTTTTTTAATTTGCTTTTGTTTAACGTTTCGTGAGACGGGATGGGCCGAAGGTCATCCGGCAGAGCGTTCCCGCACCGATGATGGAGAGGCGGCGACTGGAAACGCTCTGCCGGTATCGAGGGAATCTTTAACGTCCACTGTGCAGCCAGACGGTTTGTATTGTTCAGTCCAGTGGCTCTGAACACGGGATGCATGCTGCACCCCCTGGCGGTGCGAGACATGGCCAGGTGCTTTTTTAGAAGGTAAATCGTCGAAACAAAAAGTCAGCGTGGGCACGTAAGTACAACTACTCTTGTTTCATCAAATGTATGTATTTATTACAAAAATTTTTTTTTACCGATTGAGAGCCAAAGGGGGTGCAGGGTTTGCAGTAAAGGTTAAGAACCCACTGGTTTAGTCGATATGAGCGCAGTATTGACCAGGGCGGCAGTGGGGCACGAGCCGCAAACCTCCTCCCCCCCCCCCCCCCCCGCAACCAGCAGCAAACCCGCAAGCCGCTCGGTTACGACGCCGACCCCCGTAAGAGCGACTCGGTTTGAGTTCAGTATCTCATTCGTTACACGTGCGATGTAACGACCCCGGAGACATCGACTGTAGGAACTCGCGCTCACACGACTGCAACTCGGTAGCACTTGATGCTTGCCTAGCGATGACGACACCGACTCCTAGATAGCTGGCTGACTACGAGCGAGCGCCGTCGACGCAGCGGTGGCAAAGACGACGGTGACGCCGAAGACGATCCCGATTCCACCCCCCGGTGCCCCAAGTCCCATTCACCGCTCCCTTTAATGCTCCCAGCGTGTGCGTGGCTCCGCCCCGGCCACGCCCCCTTTTCTCGAACTCTCCAGCGGGTTCCGGGCAGGGGCGGAGCCAGGATTTTCAGCCCGGGGTGACATTCAACAAATGTTAATTTCAAGAATGATTAAGAGAGAGTCAGGCTGTTGAACTCAGACGCCATCGGTTGGCGACACGCTCTGACGATGCAGTTGCACGGAGTCCGCCAGACCGAGTGTCGTACACTTACACGCAGAATGTCACCCCCTCTGTCACCCCCCCCCCCCCCCCCTGGTTCCGGGAGTCCCCAGATGGTTCCCCTCGCTGAACCTTGCCCCAGCAATCACCCCCTCTGACCGTTCCTGTGTATACTGCCTTACCGTCTTGCCCATACTGTTTACACACACGCAATTACCCCCGTGCGGCCGCTAGTCGGCGCACCACTCTACACACAGATTGTCCCGTTTAGCCAGTTGCCCGGCTATTTTACAGAGGAGATTGCTGCGTGAGCAGAGCAGCGAATAAAATAAAAGACTGAAAACGTCGACATCGCACGTTATAAATCGGTGCGAGATCATGCGCCGAATCTAAGTTGTGTTTTACCTGTGTGGATAGGCCTGGTCTTGAACTCGATGCCGTCTTGATAAAACTCTGCAACGTGAACAGAACTGCCTTTTTCTCCAGCTGAGTTCACAACAAATAACCACACGCTGACGTGAGTGACAATGTACACGGGCAAGACGACAGTCCCACATGTGATAAAAAAATATATATAAATGTTCGCACCACTCAAAGATTTACAAAGTACCCAGGGGGCTTTTAATTTAAC
Organism: Petromyzon marinus; assembly: GCF_048934315.1. Classification (NCBI taxonomy): domain Eukaryota; kingdom Metazoa; phylum Chordata; class Hyperoartia; order Petromyzontiformes; family Petromyzontidae; genus Petromyzon; species Petromyzon marinus. The sequence goes on along the minus strand of NC_133720.1, from coordinate 4,120,970 downwards.
TTTCAAAAAAAATATAAGCCCACTTTTCTTTCCCGAATAATTCAAAACACTTTTAAGTCACTTTTATTCTTCAAAATTGTGTTTAAAGTTGTGCATTTAACACATCCGAACCAACGGATATCATTCGTTTCTATAATCTGTTACGACTGGCCCTTTCAAAAAAATTATCAGTTTATTTTAGAAGTGTCTCATCTCTCTATTTTTATTTAACAAACCATGTAACAAAAAAAGCGGTGGATGGAGGGGGGGCAGAGGTATTTAAGAGGTATGTAAGAGGTATGTATGAGGTATGTATGAGGTATGTATGAGGTATGTATGAGGTACGTATGAGGTATGTAAGAGGTATGTATAAGGTATGTATGAGGTATGTATAAGGTATGTATAAGGTATGTATGAGGTATGTATGAGGTATGTATAAGGTATGTATGAGGTATGTATGAGGTATGTAAGAGGTATGTATAAGGTATGTATAAAGTATGTATAAGGTATGTATAAGGTATGTAAGAGGTATGTATATGGTATGTATAAGGTATGTATAAGGTATGTATGAGGTATGTATAAGGTATGTATGAGGTATGTATGAGGTATGTATAAGGTATGTATAAGGTATGTAAGAGGTATGTATAAGGTATGTATAAAGTATGTATAAGGTATGTATAAGATATTTATAAGGTATGTATGAGGTATGTAAGAGGTATGTATATGGTATGTATAAGGTATGTATGAGGTATGTAAGAGGTATGTATAAGGTATGTATAAAGTATGTATAAGGTATGTATAAGGTATGTATAAGGTATGTAAGAGGTATGTATATGGTATGTATAAGGTATGTATAAGGTATGTAAGAGATATGTATAAGGTATGTAAGAGGTATGTATAAGGTATGTATAAAGTATGTATAAGGTATGTATGAGGTATGTAAGAGGTATGTATAAGGTATGTATGAGGTAAGTATGTGTAGTGTAATAACGCCAGCTGGTGGACGGCAGCGGCAACTGCGGTGGACAGACAGCACACACGCCAGTGATGGCGTGAGCATGGTGTTGGCAGAGAGGAGGAACTGGGGCAAGGGTCACGGAGGACCCTGTCTGCAGGCCCCTGGAACCTGCTAGCGGGTTCGAGAAGGGAGGCGCGGCCAGGGCGGAGCCAGGCCACGCCGGTAGCATAAAAGGAGCTGAGAGCGAGAGCTCAAGGCTGTCGGTTCTGGGAGTGGACTCGTCTCGTCGCCGTCGTCTTTGTCATTGGTGCGATGAGGTTGGCATGCGAATGGGCCACCGTGCTGGGAGGTGATGTCCTTGCTGTATCCGTTGTCTTCTATGGAGAGGAGAGCCGGGATCCCTGGCAGGGAATCTGGCTCACAGACAGGACGGAAAAAAACAGTTTCGTGATTTCCAATGTCCATCGATGGTGGGTGATTCACTCGTAATCGGTGCACTTCGCCGTGCGAGTGGGGAGTGTGCGGTGATTGCGATTTGGGCGAGTGGGGCGAGTGCGAGTGGGGTGAGTGCGAGTGGGGTGAGTGCACCTCACCGTGTGGGTAGGGCGAGTGGTGTGAGTGAGAGTGGGGGTGAGGGTGAGTGGGGTGAGTGCCGGTGGGGTGAGTGCGAGTGGGGTGAGTGCACCTCACCGTGTGGGTGAGGTTTCCCACTTCCATTCACTGCCGCCGCCATCGCCGGCGTCTGCGGCGCGCTGTCGAGCCGCGGAGACGGAGGCGACACCGCTGCACAGAAGCGTGAGGAGTCAACGTACCCCACTTGAGCCGGCTTCTACCCCACTGAAGACTTTCGGGATTTTGCCCTGAACGATGCTTTGCGCAGCGCCAAGCGTCTCGAACCGCGACACTTTTGGCCTTTGAGAATTTGTCCCTCCGACTTAGCAGCGGCGAGCTGAAACGATAACTGGTTCATTACAGGGACTTCCCTACTTACTGACATTCCACTTACGAACTTTCAGAGATACGAACAAACCCGGTCCATATGTGGCATCTACATCTGCAGAACGTGAAGAACCAGTGGCATCTACATCTGCAGAACGTGAAGAACCAGTGTCATCTACATCTGCAGAACGCGAAGAACCAGTGTCATCTAAATCTGCAGAACGTGTAGAACCAGTGGCATCTACATCTGCAGAACGTGGAGAACCAGTGGTATCTACATCTACAGAACATGAAGAACCAGTGGCATCTACATCTACAGAACGTGAAGAACCAGTGGCATCTACATCTGCAGAACGTGAAGAATCAGTGTCATCTACATCTGCAGAACGCGAAGAACCAGTGGCATCTACATCTGCGGAAACGTGAAGAACCAGTGTCATCTAAATCTGCAGAACGTAAAGAACCAGTGGCATCTACATCTGCAGAACGTGTAGAACCAGTGGCATCTACATCTGCAGAACGTGAAGAACCGGTGTCATCTACATCTGCAGAACGTGTAGAACCAGTGGTATCTACATCTGCAGAACGTGAAGAACCGGTGTCATCTACATCTACAGAACGTGAACAACCAGTGGCATCTACATCTGCAGAACGCGAAGAACCAGTGGCATCTACATCTACAGAACATGAAGAACCAGTGGTATCTACATCTACAGAACATGAAGAACCAGTGGCATCTACATCTGCAGAACGTGAAGAACCAGTGGCATCTACATCTGCAGAACGTGAAGAACCAGTGTCATCTAAATCTGCAGAACGTAAAGAACCAGTGGCATCTACATCTGCAGAACGTGTAGAACCAGTGGCATCTACATCTGCAGAACGTGAAGAACCGGTGTCATCTACATCTGCAGAACGTGTAGAACCAGTGGTATCTACATCTGCAGAACGTGAAGAACCAGTGTCATCTACATCTACAGAACGTGAACAACCAGTGGCATCTACATCTGCAGAACGTGAAGAACCAGTGGCATCTACATCTACAGAACATGAAGAACCAGTGGTATCTACATCTACAGAACATGAAGAACCAGTGGCATCTACATCTGCAGAACGTGAAGAACCAGTGGCATCTACATCTACAGAACATGAAGAACCAGTGGTATCTACATCTACAGAACATGAAGAACCAGTGTCATCTAAATCTGCAGAACGTAAAGAACCAGTGGCATCTACATCTGCAGAACGTGTAGAACCAGTGGCATCTACATCTGCAGAACGTGAAGAACCGGTGTCATCTACATCTGCAGAACGTGTAGAACCAGTGGTATCTACATCTGCAGAACGTGAAGAACCGTTGTCATCTACATCTACAGAACGTGAACAACCAGTGGCATCTACATTTGCAGAACGCGAAGAACCAGTGGCATCTACATCTACAGAACATGAAGAACCAGTGGCATCTACATCTACAGAACGTGAACAACCAGTGGCATCTACATCTGCAGAACGCGAAGAACCAGTGGCATCTACATCTACAGAACATGAAGAACCAGTGGCATCTACATCTACAGAACGTGAACAACCAGTGGCATCTACATCTGCAGAACATGAAGAACCAGTGGCATCTACATCTGCAGAACATGAAGAACCAGTGGCATCTACAGAACGTGAAAACCAGTGGCATCTACATCTACAGAACGTGAAGAACCAGTGGTATCTACATCTACAGAACATGAAGAACCAGTGGCATCTGCATCTACAGAACTGGCCGGCGCGCGGCCAGCCAGAAAACATTTTTGTCTCTCTAAATATGGTATGATAATGATAAGCACTGCGGCTGTGACTTAAAAACTTGCACCACCGTGCGCATGTCTCACCATCAGCAGCAAGACCAGCGGCGTTTTCTCCCTCGGCGTGTGTCAGCATCTGGCCATCCACGATCATCATCATCCCTGAGCAATTGAGAGAGAGAGTGAGAGAGAAAAGTGGAATCGCAATTATTTGAATTCCGTTTCACCCCCCCCCCCAAATCCCGTCCCACGTGACGAAAGTTAAGAGGCAACGGGCGTTTGCAACGATGTGGCACAACGGGATTGTGAGGTCTGTGGATGCGACTCGGGAGAAGAGGGGCAGAAGAGAAGCTCATGGGGGGAGGAAGTCCGAGAAGCCCCTCCTCTGACCCCTCCCTCCCCTTGCATGAGTGGGAATTCTAACTTCGTAAAACTATGGGTCTTCGTACGTCTACGTAAGTGGGGCGGAACTCTGTGTAAGTTTATGAGTCTCTGTGTGAGTGTATGGGTCTCTATTGACATCTATGTAAGTGTATGGGTCTCTATGAGAGTGTATGGGTCTCTATTGACATCTATGTAAGTGTATGGGTCTCTATGTGAGTATATGGGTCTCTATTGACATCTATGTAAGTGTATGGGTCTCTGTGTGAGTGTATGGGTCTCTATTGACATCTATGTAAGTGTATGGGTCTCTATGTGAGTATATGGGTCTCTATTGACATCTATGTAAGTGTATGGGTCTCTGTGCGAGTGTATGGGTCTCTATTGACATCTATGTGAGTGTATGGGTCTCTGTGTGAGTGTATGGGTCTCTATTGAAGTCGATGTAAGTGTATGGGTCTCTATGTGAGTGTATGGGTCTCTATTGACATCTATGTAAGTGTATGGGTCTCTATGAGAGTGTATGGGTCTCTATTGACATCTATGTAAGTGTATGGGTCTCTGTGTGAGTGTATGGGTCTCTATTGAAGTCGATGTAAGTGTATGGGTCTCTATGTGAGTGTATGGGTCTCTATTGACATCTATGTAAGTGTATGGGTCTCTATGAGAGTGTATGGGTCTCTATTGACATCTATGTAAGTGTATGGGTCTCTGTGCGAGTGTATGGGTCTCTATTGACATCTATGTAAGTGTATGGGTCTCTATGTGAGTGTATGGGTCTCTATTGACATCTATGTAAGTGTATGGGTCTCTGTGCGAGTGTATGGGTCTCTATTGACATCTATGTAAGTGTATGGGTCTCTATGTGAGTATATGGGTCTCTATTGACATCTATGTAAGTGTATGGGTCTCTGTGTGAGTGTATGGGTCTCTATTGACATCTATGTAAGTGTATGGGTCTCTATGTGAGTGTATGGGTCTCTATTGACATCTATGTAAGTGTATGGGTCTCTGTGCGAGTGTATGGGTCTCTATTGACATCTATGTAAGTGTATGGGTCTCTATGTGAGTATATGGGTCTCTATTGACATCTATGTAAGTGTATGGGTCTCTATGTGAGTGTATGGGTCTCTATTGACATCTATGTAAGTGTATGGGTCTCTGTGCGAGTGTATGGGTCTCTATTGACATCTATGTGAGTGTATGGGTCTCTATGTGAGTGTATGGGTCTCTATTGACATCTATGTGAGTGTATGGGTCTCTATGTGAGTGTATGGGTCTCTATTGACATCTATGTACGTGTATGGGTCTCTGTGTGAGTGTATGGGTCTCTATTGACATCTATGTAAGTGTATGGGTCTCTATTGACATCTATGTAAGTGTATGGGTCTCTATTGACATCTATGTAAGTGTATGGGTCTCTGTGCGAGTGTATGGGTCTCTATTGACATCTATGTGAGTGTATGGGTCTCTATTGAAGTCGATGTAAGTGTATGGGTCTCTGTGCGAGTGTATGGGTCTCTATTGACATCTATGTAAGTTTATGGGTCTCTGTGCGAGTGTATGGGTCTCTATTGACATCTATGTAAGTTTATGGGTCTCTGTGCGAGTGTATGGGTCTCTATTGACATCTATGTAAGTTTATGGGTCTCTGTGCGAGTCTGTGAATCTCTAAGTCAGGAGAAGTGGACGTGCCGAGAGAAGGGGCCACAGGGTAGACGCTCGCGGAGTGAGAACGTCCGAGCAGCCGGCCCCCCGTGACTAGGCCTCGGCTCTTTTTACCGGGTAAAAGGGTAAAGGTGTCGACATGCCAAGGGGTAGGGTAAAGGGTAGGGTAAAGGTAGCGTGAAGTATTACCCGGTAGGGTAAAGGTAGCTCGGAAGTATTACCCGGTAGGGTAAAGGTAGCTCGGAAGAATTACCCGGTAGGGTAAAGGTAGCACGAAGTATTACCCGGTAAATACGGTACCTTGTTTACCGCTAAAAGCTCTGTGGCGCTGTCCGTGGCTTCCATTTAATAAGTAATATATATTTTTTAAAACACGCTTTAATGAAATGTACTTAGTAATGGAAGAACTCCACGACTCCAGGAAGTGGCCCCGAAGTTTGCCATAACGTAAGGGGCCGTGGCCAATTACAGCCAACGTCAGTTTACCGTGGACAATTAGACCCAAGCCGAAACATAACATATAAAAAATAATGTTTAAAAATATTTATTTTTAATGCTAGAATATAGTATTGTCATCAGTATGGCATAAGTATACCAAGTTTGCAGTCGATACCACATTTGGAAGTGGGTTAAAATTGAGTTACAAGATTTGAGGATACAACAACAACGACAACAACAAGCGTGTAAAATTGGAATCATCGAGAGTATTCTATACTAATTAAGCGCTCTACTTAGCATTTACCTGCTATAAACCTTTTCATGTGTAGTACCCCAGTAATTACCCTGTAATCGGGTAATTTGTATGGGGTAAGGGTAAAAGGTAGGGTAAAGGTAAACTCGTTGCTTTTTACCTTTTACCTTACCTTGCTAAAGGGTAAAAGGTAGGGTAGAATGATTGTATTGTGGTAAGGGTAAAAGGTAGGGTAAAGGTAGGCTCGTTGTTTTTACTTTTTACCTTTTACCTTGCCGAGGCCTACCCGTGACCACGACGCGAGCGCCACTCCACACGGGCGAGCAAAAGTGTCCGTCGCTCAACATCCGAAGCTATTGCAGGACAACCTGGCGTGTCCGAGTCAGCGGGCACCGAGGTGGAGCCGAGTAACGCGACAAAGGCCGGCTGCACGAGCGTCTCCAGAAGTGGGGGACGCGGTTAGATCCGTAGAGTTGTGTCCGAGCGCGGTTGGCTACGCACGGCGCGTACGTAAAGGGAAATAAATGACGGAGTCGATGAAACTCGCAAAATATAAAAGCTTGAAGCTCACCGGCTCTCTCCGCCTCCAAGTCGTGCGGCCCAGACCCGTCGTGTGGGTGACCCTGCGCTCCTCCTCCGTGGAACGCTGAGGAGGGAACAGCGCCACTCCATTCACCGCCACTCCTTTAGCCACGTGGGCTACCCGCGCAGATCCGATGGCAGTGGATTTGTGCCGCGGTGTGCGAGATTTCATGAAGAGCAGCACACCGCACGCCCCCTTGGACATTACCGTCTGTCCCTCCCAACAGCCAGCCAGCCAGCAAAACTTTTTCCAATATAACGCGCGAGAAACTGATGTGGCAGCGAGAGCAGTTGATGCGAACGCCGCCGCAGGAGGTCACACGTTTGGCCCAACGGCCCTTCGCCGACGACGCGTGATGATGACGAGTGAAATGACGAGCGAGCGAGTGTGCTCGGGCTGGCCGCGTCGTGGCTATCGCGTGACGATGACCGGTGGCCAAGCTTAACGAGCGAGCGGCAGACACGGAACGGAATGCTTCCGAGAGTACGTCTGCCGGGGAGATGGAGCGATGAGATCACCTCGTGAGCAGGGTCCGAGGCGGATTGTTGCATCGCGCGGTTAACGGGGTCTGGAGAAACATTTATCCAGCGGCGGACTGACCGTGGCGAGCGACGATCGATTCGCGAGCAGCTGAGTAATTTGCGGGGGAACACACCTTTTCCAAAACGTGGCAAATTTCGGAGGCGCGGCGCCAGGCACACGACGGCCTGCTGCTTGTCGAATGACGTCGCGGAAAAACTCGATGAACGTTCACCGTGAGGCGGGAGCGGCAGCGTATTGACGGACGATGCGCCCGCAGCACTGACCGGGGCGGCCGCTGGGCTCGAACCGCGAACCTCCGCAACGAGGTTCGCTTGCTTGTGTCTCCGGGCGCGAGTGTGCACCGCGCGACTTGCGTGAGTTAAATGACTCTACCTGAATCAATTCCAGCGCCACCACCGCCAGCACCACCCAGTCCATCGAATAAGCCCAGCGACTCGCCTCCGTCCGCACCGTGGCCTGACACACACACGCGCGCACGCTTTAATTGAAATTTTACAAATATATATATAAAACAGCGAGGTGTCTGTAAAAAAAAGGGGGCATCTTTAGCGAATTGTAATCAAGACAGCGGTTTCACCCACGCGGTTAAAATGCGGGCAACGTGCATTCGGCAAAAGAGACACTCAACACATTTGTCACGGGCACACTCAGGGCTTTAAATGGCCAACTAATGTGCATATATAGCGTGCTTCACAAAAATGTTAACACTTACATGGGACTATCGTTTTAATGGGAAGATAATGGATAATAATAATACACGGTAACGTGATAAGGAAAGGTCAAAGAGTCTCCCACTTGTTCGTCATCGTTGTCAACACGTGACCTGGAATCTTTTCCAGGTGGTCTCCAGGGTCCGGAGGAGGAGGCACATTTCTCGCGGTATTGTTGCAAATTTCTCAAAAGTGTAAAAAAAAATAATTCCAAGCACCCTGTGTATAATAGGCCACACGTTTCCTTTGTCATGGCACGCCAATCGTGACAAAGCAAAGCGACGATTTTATTTCACCGTTTAGGGGGGGGGGGGGGTCACAATTGCATTCTGTAACATTTCCTGTGAATACTCTTTGGTTCCTTCGGTAAAGTGATGCAGTTATAAAACAAAATAAATCAGGCAGACAGTCCGCCTCAGCAGCAGGACCACGCTTTCCCACCTGATGACGGACGCTTGTGTGTGCGCCCGAAACGTCGTGATTTATTTGATTTTTTTTCTACCTACGTGACTTTGCCGGAAGAACCAAAGCGTATGGATTCACGAAAGATTCAAATCAAGATTTCTTGTGAACGGAGAGAGCGCCTGTCGTGGCTGCAAAGGTGGCATGCAATTAAGAATAAAGATGAACAAATTAACTGGATTATTCGGTCCTTCCCTTGCCGTGCAGTTCCGGGCCGCGGGGGGCAGGGGGGAGCGGTTAATTGAACATACTTCACTACACCGGTCAGTGACAGTGGGGGGTATCAAGGAGAGAGCATGGAGGCACAATGCCCTCTGCTGCACACCACGGCGCGTGCACACTTGGAGGAGACGCGAGACGATCGATGAGCACGCTTCGTCTTTTTGACGTAGTACCCGGCGACTGGCCCGCATCCTTTTTTACGCACACAAAGGCAAAGATCCCCCGTATAGCGTGAACAGACTGTTGGGGCAAGTGCTGTTAGCGAGCACCTATGAAGACCGGGGGGGGTGGGTGGACAGCACCACGCCCGGCCGCCTTTGCCTCCCCAGTGGCGATGTTTACACACCGCACCAGGTACTCATTTGAGGCCGAGTCGACCTAGGAGGGGGGGGGGGCCCATGACCGGTTCAGATAATCGTCACTGGTGTTGGCCATGGGTTCACGCTCACCGCTGCACCACCGCTCACCACTCATCATTATACCTGCATCAATTCCAGCGCCGGCACCACCCATCCCGTCGTGTGAGCCAGGGGTCTGGCCTCCATCCACACCGTATCCTTACCCACAGACACACAGATACACATACAGACACACACACAGATCCATTAACATTAAGGGGCACAGTATAATCCATGATAAGACAATCGTAATTGTACGGCAATGTCATTTTGTTTGGTTAAAATTGTTAGCAACATACTACTTGTATATTTAAGTTGGGCTTTGTTTTTCGTGATCAAAAGATTTTGTTATCTTCAACAGCACGTAACGAAAAAAAGTGGATGTAAAAAAATTAGTAATAATGATCATTAATAAAAAGAAAATTCATGATTATTACAGTTAGGGCTGGAACGATGTATCAGTCAATTGATTAATCTCAATCCTGTAATATTGATTTGAAGCTTTTGTGACTGCAGGAATCCATACTCTTTGGTTCTATTCGGTAAAGTCACGTAGGTAGAAATAAAATAAAACAAATCACGACGTGATTGTTGCTGCATTGGCATTGTTGTTTCATTGGCATTGTTGCTGCATTGACATTGTTGCTGCATTGGCATTGTTGCTGCATTGGCATTGTTGCTGCATTGGCATTGTTGCTGCATTGGCATTGTTGCTGCATTGGCATTGTTGCTACATTGTTGCTGCATTGGCATTGTTGCTTCATTGACATTGTTGCTACATTGGCACTCGTGCACCGCCCATGCTTCTGGTGCTGTTGATACACTTGGGCTACGCCCATCCCCAAACCTTGATAAACAGTTTGCCTTTAGAGGCTGACTCAATCCTCGAGTTCACGACAAGTACACCGTATAGCACGTGTAAGAATCAACGCTCTCTAATTCGTATCGAGGGTATTGTACACGGTACGCAAGGGTTCTACATCATCCTTGTGTAGTGTGCTAATTCACAGACACTAATAGGGGGTACTCTCTCTCTCTCTCTCTTTTATTCCGGCCTTCACAGCCTTAGGGGATAACCACACACTAGGTCGGGACAGCCAACATGCTGCCAGACCCACAGCTTTCAGAAGGCGAAGATCACGACGACGACGACGGCGACGACAAGTTCCACTCCAGATCGCAGCAGCCCCGACTGTGAGTCGGGAGCTCGCCTTTAATCCTGCCCAGCGTGGCCAGGCTCCACCCTCGGCCCCGCACCCCTCTGAATCCCCCAGAGGGCGCCGTGCCTTGCCCACAGGTGCAACTGGTAGAACGGGCTGCTGTTACCCCGAATTCGATTGTCTACCAATCTCCCAGCGGCACGCGCTACAGTGACTCATTCCACGTCACTACACTTGTAACCACGGCCCAGTTCACGGGCCAACGTTGGGATTACCCTGGAACAACGTTAGGATTACCCTGGAACAACGTTGGGATTGCCCTGGAACAACGTTGGGATTACACTGGAACAACGTTGGGATTACCCTGGAACAACGTTGGGATTACCCTGGAACAACGTTGGGATTACCCTGGAACAACGTTGGGATAACCCTGGAACAACGTTGGGATAACCCTGGAACAACGTTGGGATAACCCTGGAACAACGTTGGGATTACCCTGGAACAACGTTGGGATTACCCTGGAACAACGTTGGGATTACCCTGGAACAACGTTGGGATTGCCCTGGAACAACGTTGGGATTACACTGGAACAACGTTGGGATTACCCTGGAACAACGTTGGGATTACCCTGGAACAACGTTGGGATTACCCTGGAACAACGTTGGGATAACCCTGGAACAACGTTGGGATAACCCTGGAACAACGTTGGGATAACCCTGGAACAACGTTGGGATTACCCTGGAACAACGTTGGGATTACCCTGGAACAACGTTGGGATTACCCTGGAACAACGTTGGGATAACCCTGGAACAACGTTGGGATTACCCTGGAACAACGTTGGGATTACCCTGGAACAACGTTGGGATTACCCTGGAACAACGTTGGGATTACCCTGGAACAACGTTGGGATAACCCTGGAACAACGTTGGGATTACCCTGGAACAACGTTGGGATTACCCTGAAACAACGTTGGGATTACCCTGGAACAACGTTGGGCCAACGCTCCGTGTCTACCAGGAAGACAGAAGCGACCACGATCTATAACGAGTGTGATTGGGGTTAGATCGTCACAGGTGTAGGTGCGATGACTTTTTTCTTGTTTTACGATGAACTCCTCCAGCACCCAGCAGAGTCAATCCAATAGAATTGTCACGTGGGGCAAATGCGCCAAATTGATGCACTTTTTTGTGTGCAAAACCTCTGAGGAATTGAGAAAAGCGATTGACATTTTGACAATTTGAAAACGAGGTGCTACTCTCCACCGCAAAGTAAGAACGAAAAGTGCTCATATATATTTGACTTCATTGAAATTCCACAATAGATATATTTTTGACGGTTAGATCGCGTAAATATGAATGTGCCGTTAAACCCATTATCAAAATAGGTATTACTTTTTAATTGCATTGTCATTCCTTAAAAAAAACACACACACACACACACAAATAACCAGTATTCTACATACTGTATATTTCCATTGTATTGTGCAGTCGTGTACCAGAATGGCGTGGGGAGGTCCTCATCCAGCAGTGGATTGACAAAAGGCCTGCTGCGCATGCCTGCGTGTTACTTGTGAACACGTTGCCCTTTTTAGCGTGAAATAAATATGTTGGTCTGCACGTGACGGTTATACAGATCAACAATGACTGCAGTCTACGCCTCTGCGGGTCAAATTCACACGACCATACAAATGGGGTGTCACAGTGGCCAGATGTTAACTACCTCGCCTGGTATACAGGAGGTCGTGCGTTCGATCCCGACCTTGACGCCTGCTGCTGTGTATTTGGAGTTTGCGTGCCTCTCTCTCTCTCCCCCCGTGGTCGCGTGGATTTTTCTCCAGGTCCTCCGGTTTTTCCCTCCCACATTATAGAATCAACATCACGCGTTTATAGCATTTGGCTTCGATACATGTCCACGTGATAAGGTACTAAGTTGAGCTACCATTTGTGATGGCCAGGTCGCTTCTGAAAAAGAGCTATAACAGCTCAGTGGGCCTTACCTGGTAAAATAAAAATTTCGTTTCGTAGTTTCAGTTTTAATTCACCACATTTCACTACACACACGCGGGATAGCCGTACTGCGTCACCGCGGAAACCGAGGACTGTATGACCACAGCAGTCTTGCCGTGGTTGTTTACCCAGTGAACGTGACAAGTTGGGCCAACGTTGGGCCCAACGGTTTCAAACCGCCGGGCAGTGACTTACCGAGGTCGTCTACGATGGGCCCCGCGCCCCCATATCCCATCGCTCCACCGGCCATCGTCTCCGCACCTCCAAAGTGGCCTGGTGGGAGAAAGGCCACAGCGCGGGGTGCAGTGGCAGCACGGGCCAGATTCACATGCTGAAGGGACAATGAATCGCGCGTCGTGCCGCGCGTTGGTCGGTCAAACCCATCACTCGCTTGGCAATTCACGCCGTTTCATTGGCGACGGAGGCAATGCCAACCCACGCGTTCACGAGAAATTGGACAGATTGGAAGGTTCACGAACGCGTGACCCCAGTAGCCCTCTGCGTTAATGTTGGGATGTGTGAATGAAGTAGAGGGGGGAGAGGTGGTGAGGGAATTGAGGGCAGAGGTGATGAGTGGGCAAATGCCAGGACTGCAAGTTCTCCACCCGAGAAACCGTGGGCCCTTTGTGACGGACTTGCCTCCATGACCCGCCACGAAACCACCGGCTCCTCCAGCCCCATCACCGGCTCCTCCAGCCCCATCACCGGCTCCTCCAGCCGCTCCACCGGCTCCTCCAGCCGCTCCACCGGCTCCTGCAGCGTCACCACCGGCTCCTGCAGCGTCACCACCGGCTCCTCCAGCGTCACCACCGGCTCCTCCAGCCGCTCCACCGGCTCCTGCAGCCGCTCCACCGGCTCCTCCAGCCCCATCACCGGTTCCTCCCGTCGCTCCACCGGCTCCTCCAGCTGCACCACCGGCTCCTCCCACCGCTCCACCGGCTCCTCCAGCGTCACCACCGGCTCCTCCAGCCACTCCACCGGCTCCTCCAACCGCTCCACCGGCTCCTCCAGCCACTCCACCGGCTCCTCCAACCGCACCATGACTCGTGTAATCGAGCGTCATCCCTCCCCCAACTCCGGCCGTGTCCGTCGCCATCCCTCCCTGCAGCTCTCCCGTGGAATCGCGCGCCACGTCCCCCGCTGTCCCGCCAACCCCAGCTGTCCCTGCTCCCCCACCTCCTCCAACTCCTCCTCCTGCTGCAGCTGCTGCTGCTGCTGCTGCTGCTCCAACAGACGCTGCGGCTTCGTTGGCCGCTGGAGAAGAGGCGGTGAGGTCAGCCGCGTGGCGATGGAAACAATCCGCGCCTCAGTGACGGCAGTGACGTGCCCGTTTACCAAAATCACGCGGGCTGTGCCCAGCCTCTCTAGATCTCGGAAGCTACGTAGGGATGAACACTGCGTGAGTCTGGATTGAAAACTCATTTCTTTACAAACTGCTTTTTTTTATCCGTCTTTAGTTTATTGTCCTTCCCCCGCCAGCACTGCGTCGCACGCTTTCAGTCGCGCTTCTGCGGCCGTCTGGAACGCTCTTCCTTCCGATGTTCGGAAGCCACTGGAGCTATGCTCTTAAACATCTCCATTTAAAACTCATTTCCTGAGCACTGCCTTTGTTGCGTTTAGTTTGTGTTGTCCTTCCCCCGCACCTCCGGTTAGCACGGTCGGCTACGTACGGTGCGAAAGAAGTTCAACATGCGTACGTACACGTGCTCGGATGGACGCCAGGTCGTCACAGCATTCGCGCCGCTGTGATTATGTTGTGAGCGGCAGAGGGCAGTGCAGACTAATCCATCGCTGTGCTGCGCCAATGCGTACGCTGTAGGCGCATGTCTATATCCCACTGCCTTTACTGACCGGCACTTGCCCCGGCCTCCCGTGTAGGTTACACGGGGGGGGGGGGGGCTTTTGCCTGCGATTCTCTTATGATGTCGCCAGGTTTGGTGGCACATTGCCAAGCTCACTGGCGCAAGGCTCTGAAGACAAATCGCGGCTCAGTCGAGGCCCTCTCACGGCGGAAGCTGTGCGGGCGCGTTTGAGCGCCGTCTAATTCCGACCGTGCACAAAGAGCATGGATTCCTGCAGTCACGAAAGCTTCAAATCAAGACTGCACAAAGCTCTTTTCCGATCTCTCCCCCCTCCACGCTCCCTCGCACAGACTGTAAGTCAACGTGCACTCAGTCATGGATTTAACACGCGGGCTTTCGCGAACCAATGTTATTCATGATAAACGTTACGAAAAATACGCGATCTAACCTAGATCAACTTGTATTGTGAACTCATTCATGGAGATGGCCAATCATCCAAAGATCGGAGATACAGAGCTCGGGCAATTGAATCATTTGGCGGGACCCCGGGGTCCCGCAAAAATCGGGTCAATAATAATTATTATTTTTCTTCAGTTCGCCCCACTACGTGATCCCGAAAGCAACGCGCCGCCCGCCCAGACTCGCACCAACAAGCGCCAGCAGCAGCAGCAGCAGGCGGCGATCAACACGATGGGCGCCACCCCACCGGCCAAACGCGAGCCCCGGGGGGCGTCCGCCGCAGTCGCGCGCGGCGACGACGCCCTCCGGTCAGCCGTCGATCCTCGGCTTCTTTGCCAAGGCGAGCCCCGCCGCCACGCCCCCAGGCAGTGAATTTAACGTGTTTATGTAATTTTTCAACTTTTTACGAAACTTAGTGCCCCGAGTAGCTCTCGACGAGGCCAATTGATTGACACTAGTTTTGTTGTCGGTAAGGCAGCAAGACTCGTGTCGCTACGCGGGTTTTCCCACCCCGGGGCAGTGATGGGACCCCGGGGTCCCGCCAATTGCTTCAAATTGTTAGCGGCGACTCTGGCTGCCTTGCTGCTCGCCTCGGGTTTCCTGAGCCTCGGTGCGAAATCAAATTCCACAGCCATTGTTTTTATCTCTTATATTTATATATCTGACGAATATATCCAATTATAATTGACCAAATGCCTCAAGCACGACCAATGCAATTCCTCAGATGCAGGACTTTAAATAAAGAAGCAACGCGTTCCAATGCGATTTACTTTTGCTTTTTTAAATTTTATTTTAACAGGTAAGGCCCACTGTGGTATAAAGCTCTTTTTTTTATCCACAAACGTTAGCTCAACGAAGTGGCTTTTCACGTGGAAATCCGTAGCAGCCAAATATTCGAAAAGCGTGACGTTGATTCTAAATGTGGAGGGAAAAACCGGAGGACCCCGAGAAAAATCCACGCGACCACGGCTAGAGAGACACGCAAACTCCAAATATACAGCAGGAGTCAGGGTCGGGATCAACAGCTGTGAACCCATACGGTTTACCCCGTAATCTTGTACCAGAGAAATTCAGTTTTCAGGTCCATACGGCGTACAGCCTCACTGGACATCTGTTGACAAAAAGAGCTTCACAGCTCATCGGATTCCTCCTCCAGTACAAATGAACATTCTGAAGTCCAATATCGCACGGCTCCGTCAGATTCCATTGCGAATGGGTGACGCGGTGGTCGACGAGGCTTGGGACTGACCTGGCCCCTGCGGTTCTTCAATTCCAAAACGGTCGATGCCGTCTCCTCCGAACGCCCACTCGGCTCCTGCCTGCTGGGCGTCTGGGCACCGAGGCATTCAGTTCAAATGTCGTCAGTTGGCCATTCGACGCGCCGGCTCGCACGCGACCGATCTGAACTCGCCGGATCTCCGGTTAGCACGGTTGGCAACGTACCGGTGCGAAAGAAGTTCAGCATACGTATGTACAGGGATTCCTCGGCTTACGAACTTTCAGAGATACGAACAAACCCGGTCCGTATGTCCGGTTGCCCGTTTGGACCGAGAGTCGCAAGCTGCGCAATAGATGGTGGCGGTGGCATCTACATCTGCAGAACGTGAAGAACCAGTGGCATCTACGTCTGCAGGAGATTATACAACTTTCAGCGTACACGACGCACAACACGTGTGGAATCGACAGGAGTAAAGTTGGACTTACGATCAAATCGATTTACGAACAGACCTCTGGCACCTAACTCGTTCGTAAGTGGAGGAGTCCCTGTACATTCATCTCGGAAGCCAAGCAAGAGTGTAGCCTAGATGGTGCTTGGATGGGTGACCATCATGCGCACAACGGGTTGTTAGTGGAGGGTGCAATATGGCCAATTTAACTCCCCCCCCATGACAATCTATGTATGGAGGCGTAGATTGATTGAGATGAATGGCATGAGTGGAATCAAAGTTCCAAAACACAGCAAGGCTTTTCTGGTTAAATAAATGGTATTTTAAAATATTAAATAAATATATTTTTTGTACACGGAGTATTTGGTTGTGAGCTTATGTTTTTTTTTAATGCACGCCATGGCGTTTTATTCGGCAATCGTGTGCCAAGGTCACGTGTCCACATTTGAAGAATTGCTCGCAAATTACTTTATTGGGAAGCACTTTGCATTTGCAGCACGCGACTGAAAAATGAACCCTCCTTAGTCATCTCTTGAAGGAGAGTCTTCGGGCTAACTGAGGGTTTCCTGGGGGGGAAACAAGCGTCGTTATTATAATCAGAATAATAAATAATGTAAAATCTCGGCATGGAGTCAAATTGCTCAGTCCACAGACGTTCGAGTTGACACGTGTGGGGGAATGATTTTTGTATCTGCTACAAAGCGGCCTTCTAAAAGATCCCGTGGCATCATTCCTAAGACCTTTGGTCAGAATGTGCCAGCATCTCAAAAAATCTTGTAGATGGACCGCAATTTGTACAAATCCGACTCGGCTCGGCAAAATAGCCAGTGGGGAAAAACCATCCGGACCGTGCTGGCCCTCTGCCGGCTCGATTCGGATATTGCAAGTAGAAAAGGTTTTACCCGTTCTGGCCATGATAACACAGTTTGTGTTAAGATATTAAAACACCAAACTTAAACCTTTTGCAAGTAATCATGTTTGCATTAACCACACATACTTGTGGTGAACATGCAAATAAAAAAAAAACATGCTCTGGTGGTATATGATGAATTGTCTTTGAAACTTATTGTTCCACACCAGAGACAGCTTTCTTTAGAGCCTCGTCTCACTCGCAGTGTTAGACCACAGGATGCCAAAAGGCGAACAGCACAAAGACAATGCCACTATCAGGGCATTGAGAGTTCGGGGTGTTTTTGTTTGCATGTTCACCACAAGTATGTGTGGTTAATGCAGGCATGATTACTTGCAAAAGGTTTAAGTTTGGTGTTTTAACATCTTAACACAAACTGTGTTATTATGGTCAAAAAGGGTAAAACCTGTTCTTATATACTGATACTGACAAACGGGAAGTGAAAAAAGGATCAACACGTTTTTGGGTTGCACCACGAGTTTGTTCGGCGGGATGTCCGACGTTTCGCTCCACGTGCTGGGGCCTTCTTCAGGCCGAGCGAAACGCCGGGCGTCACGGCGTTTAGCGTGCGGTGCAACCCGAAAGGACGCAACCAACAGTCGGGGAGCTGTCGAGGACAACCGTGGACAACGTGCAAAGCTTCTCACGCGCGGCGACAGTCATCGACAACCGGATGACGGACGCACCTCTGCTGTTTGACGGGGGCCCGTTGTTTGCGCCGTGCTGCGAGTCTGAGGCAAAGCACAAAGTGAATTAGCGAAGAGCACGCGACCCTGGGGAGTGCCGCGCGCGTGTAGGAGGTCACGGGGTTAACGAATGCCTCCTTGCGGCACGAACGTCGTTGGGTGTTGCGCTGCGCTAATTTTAAAGTGGGGACGATTTGTCAATTGCTTCATTGTAAGCGAATTATTGGAATCCCCTTTGAATATGTATTTCGGTACTATCTTCACGTAAAGAGATAGTATTACTCCTAAATATATATTTTATTTAGGTCTTCGTTGGTGAGAGATTTGGACGGATGAATGGTTATATTTCTTATGAGTTCCATGGTTTTGCAAAGGTTAGAGGCGCAATGCTAATCGACATTCGTTGTTGTTCTTTACCAGAATCTGATTGATAGTACGCGTGTGCTCAAATGGTAGAGAAACCTTTCTTAAAGCCTGCTTGCTGCTCTGATCGGTTGCCTCCAATTTGTTCATGAATCCGCGTTCCAATGATTTTCATGAACAATGAATACAGGCGCGATGAGAGGTCTGTCCTTCTCCAAGCCGGTGTTGTTGTTGTTGTTATCATCCGTTACGAGGCATTGAATATCTGTGTAAACATTCCTTGAACAGGTCTTGCTCAATTTAAAGCTTTCGTGACTGCAGGGATTCATCTTCTTGGTTCTGTCGGTAAAGTCACGTAGAATGGAAATACAATAATACAACTAAGACATAATAAAATAATTTTTATTTTTTATTTTATTATGCTTTATTTTATTTTTATTTGAGTATATTTTATTTTTTATTATTTTATTTCCATTCTGCGTGACTTTACCGAAAGAACCAAGAAGAGGTATGGCTGATTTTGTCCCAGCAGTTGCTTCCACCATCTCTCATGATGTCCGCAGTAACACCGTCCCCTCCAGGCGCTACCCCGTATACTCATATCGTAACGAGCAGAGTTGACGTCTTCCAGTGCAGCATTTGGGACTCCCCCCTCTACATACGAATGCTCGCCTCGCTCCTGGGCACGATGCATTTCCTTTTCTACTGAGATTTGCATAACATCCCCGCCAACTACTTTTATCGATAGTTGCACGTCAGTGTGCCATTGATCGATAGTTCAATATCAATGTGCAATGCGTCGATAGTTCAATATGAATGTGCCATTGATCGATAGTTCAATATCAATGTGCCATGCATCGATAGTTCAACGTCAATGTGCCATTTATCGATAGTTGCACGTCAGTGTGCCATTGATCGATAGTTCAATGTCAATGTGCCATTGATCGATAGTTGCACGTCAATTTTGCATTTATTGATAGTTCAATGTCAATGTGCCATTTATCGATAGCTTAGTTCAATGTCAATGCACCACTTATCGATAATGCAATGTCAATGTGGGCATCTTATTGAGGGCCTACTCCGTGTGGTGCTATCTTGGTGTGGTCTGGGACTATTTTTGCTGTCACTGTTCCTGCCTTACCCAATATTAACAAATCGGGCTTATATATAAGATGTATTTATTACGATTATTTATATTCAGTGACTTGTTTACCTTTACTCTTTGTATCTTTCGGTAAAGTCACGTAGGTAGAAAAAGTTAATAGATCACGACGTTTCGATCGCCACATAAGCAATCGTCTTCAGGTGGGAGACGGTTGCTTGTGTGGCGATCGAAACGTCGTGATCTATTATTAATTTTTCTACCTACGTGACTTTACCGAAAGAACCAAAGAGTATGGATTCCTGCAGTCACGAAAGCTTCAAATCAACATTGTTTACCTTTGTCTTTATTTTGCACTGCTATCGTCTTCATAGCTCATCGGATTCCTCCAGCACCAAATCAAGATTCTGATTCCGATCAAGATTCCATCTGTATCGTACAGCTAGGGTTCAGTGTCTCTCTCTCTCTCTCTGTGAAGGGTTCACATTTTTAAAGACAGCGGAGAGATTCCATCTGTATCGTACAGCTATGGTTCAATGTCTCTCTATCTCTCTCGCTGTGAAGGGTTCACATTTTTAAAGACAGCGGAGAGATCCCATTTGTATCGTACAGCTAGGGTTCAGTGTCTCTCTCTCTCTCTATCTCTCTCGCTGTGAAGGGTTCACATTTTTAAAGACAGCGGAGAGATCCCATTTGTATCGTACATCTAGGGTTCAGTGTCTCTCTCTATCTCTCTCGCTGTGAAAGGTTCACATTTTTAAAGACAGCGGAGAGATCCCATTTGTATTGTACAGCTAGGGTTCAGTGTCTCTCTCTCTCTATCTCTCTCGCTGTGAAGGGTTCACATTTTTAAAGACAGCGGAGAGATCCCATTTGTATCGTACAGCTAGGGTTCAGTGTCTCTCTCTATCTCTCTCGCTGTGAAGGGTTCACATTTTTAAAGACAGCGGAGAGATCCCATTTGTATTGTACAGCTAGGGTTCAGTGTCTCTCTCTCTCTATCTCTCTCGCTGTGAAGGGTTCACATTTTTAAAGACAGCGGAGAGATCCCATTTGTATCGTACAGCTAGGGTTCCGTGTCTCTCTCTCTATCTCTCTCGCTGTGAAGGGTTCACATTTTTAAAGACAGCGGAGAGAGTCCCAACGGCGATATCCGGAGCAATAGCGATCATATGAAATGGGCGTCAATAGCGTGACGGCTATCAGAGCACACTGTTCGTGTTACCTGGCTTATTATGCCTTATTCTTGGGTTCTTTCGATAAAGTCACGTAGAATTTTATTGTTTTATATTTTTATTATTTTATTGTTTCCCTTCTACGTGACTACCGAAAGAACCAATAATATGAATCCCTGCAGTCACGAAAGCTTTAAATCAAAATGTATTATGCCTTGTTAAGGAGAGGACTTTTAGCAGGAATAATAGTGGGGGGGGGGGGGGGGTGTTCGAAGATTCGAAGAAGTCGATCATTGATTTGCTTTTACGCGTAGAGACACACGTGGGAAATATGATGGTGGCTGAGTGGGGGGAGGGGGGCGAAAGTCGAAGCGGATTAGCGAAGAGCGGCGTGGAGTTGTCGTGCCAAGCGAGGGTCGTGGTGCGCCCCTCCCCCCCCCGTGCCCCCCAGAGTCTGCCGTGTGACGGGACTCACAGACGACGCCGCCTCTGTGCTCAGTAGACTCGGAAGACATGTGGCTGTCAAAGTCACTGGTCGAGTCGGGCTCCCTCGAATCTTCAGAAACGTGCAAAATACACAAGCAAAAAACAAAATACATTATTTGGGTCTTTCGGTAAAGTCACTTAGATAGGTACAAATGAATATAAAAATAATGAAATATAACATTGAAAAAACAACCTAGTTTTAATAAACTAATGAATAAAATCGATCACACGTGTTTTCGGGGTGGACGGGGGCCACCCAAGGCCATGATGTACCTTCCTCGGATGTGTCGATCGCGAATGGGGAACTCGAGGTGAAGAGCAGAGCCAGCAGAAGGAAGTTCGCGAGGCTGCTTGCACGCACGCAAGCACGATGGGGTACGGGAGGGGAACCCATTAGGCCAGCAAATCTTCACGACATTTTCAGAGATGGGGAGGGGGTGGTGGTGGTGGCCACTTTCGCCGATGAGACATCGTCTGTGTGAGCGCCGCCACGCGGTTGAAACCATTTGCGGGTTGGTGACAGCAGCACGATGATGATGATGATGCTGATGGGGGTTGCGTCAGGGGCCGCGCGAAAGGCCACCAGGGGACCCGCCAGTGACCCCCACACGGGGCTTGAAAAATGAAGAGCGCTGCATTGGCCGCTTGCTATCTTCATCTCTTCTAAAAAAAAAAAAAATCCACTTCGGCTACTTTCACGAAAAAAAATAATCTTTGTTCATTTCATTTACAGCTGTCGGTTTAGGGCCGTGTGGTTGTTGTGGGGTTTAAAAAAAAGAGAATAATCTCCGTTCATAAAAGTTGAAGGCGGTATAGTACTATAGTGATAGAGCAAGTGCAGAATCACAGAACCGGAATTGATCGCTTGAAAGCATTTAGCGCGGGGCCCTTGAAAGTGCGGGGCCCGTAGCTACTACATATGTAGTAGTAGCTACTACATATGTAGCCACTTGTGCTGCGAGGATAATCTGGAACTGCTTCACACGTGACCTCTTACCCAGCACGAGACGAGGGCAGCACTTACCCATCCACCCCGCTGCAGATGAGAAATGTTGAGCATATGGCAGTAAATAATCATTATACATGTATAAACATTATGCGTTTGAATTCTCAACGATGGCATTCGTTGAGGTTAAGCGGAAACAAAATAATTGCAACACAAAGTTTGTTTTGATTTAAAGCACTGCAGGGATTCATAATCTTGGTTCTTTCGGTAAAGTCACGTAGAAGGGAAACAATTGTATTGTTACCGAAAGAACCAAGAATATACACAGTTTGTTGAGTGTAGTCATTGGGTACCAGGCTGAGACCATCAAATCAGTACGTTTCAGAATAAGGTCGAACATTTGTTGACTGTAAATATTTATCTGGCAGGCCCTTCCAACTCCAAGGGCCATTACGCCCATGCTGGATGCATCTCAATTGACATTCTTTCACTTCGTTTATTAGAAGACGTGAGCTTGAGTTGGTGCGAATTGCGCAATAGAAAGCCGAGTTTATTGTTACAGTATTACTGCGTTGGGTGTCACAGTGACGAGATGTTAACTAACTCGCCTGGTGTACAGGAGGTCGCGGGTTCGATCCCGACCCGACGCCTGCTGCTGCTGTATATTTGGAGTTTGCGTGTCTTTCTCTCTCTCTCTCCGCGGTGGCGTTGATTTTTCTCCGGGTCCTCCGGTTTTTCCCTCCGCAATTAGAATCAACATCACGCGTTTAGAGTATTTGGCTGCTATGCATTTCCCACGTAATAATCCAATTCGTTGAGCTATCATTTTTGCCCAGGTCGATTCAGATAAAATAAATATACAGCTCAGTGGGGCCTACGTGGTAAAATAAAAAAAAAGTTTTTTCGTCGAACATTATTGTTAAAGTACGGGGCTGCAGTCTGCAATACGGATGGTTTTAAATTTTCATTTAAAGCTTTCGCGACTGTAGGGATTCATATTCTTGGTTCTTTCGGTAAAGTCACTTAGAAGGGAAACAATAAAATAATAAAAATATAAAACAATAAAATTCTCACGACGTTTCGACTGCAACACAAGCAATCATTCGAAACGTCGTGAGAACTTTATTGTTTTATATTTTTATTATTTTATTGTTTCCCTTCTACGTGACTTTACCGAAAGAGCCAAGAATATGAATACGGGTGGTGTTCGCGATGATGTCCACAAGAGGGCGGAAGCGGCCCAATTATTGAACGTCAACCAATCCTCCAATACAAACGAAACTATGCACAGCACTTTAAAGCTTTGCAAAGTATATCCCCAGTAAAGATTATACCAGTAAATATTATTACAAAACACGTACATCAATAATACTGTGGGCTAAAAACAAATGATACACATGAAAGGCGACGTGTCGGGAATTGCCCTCATTATTAGCGTGTGCTTTTACCTTATTCTCCGCATGATCGCCACACTTTTATTTCCCTGTATTTTAGATAAAATGTTGCGGGGTCCGTCTTATAATGCAGTAGCGGTCTCTGTGTGGTTTAGATCGCGTAAACATAAATGTGTCGTTAACCCTGCCACCACCCAACACAGCCAATTATGGAGTATTTGGCTGGTATAAATGTCCACGTGATAAGCCACTGCGTTGAGCTATCATTTGTGGCAGCCAGGTCGCTTCTGAAAAAAAACCCAGCAATATAGCTCAGTTGGGCCTTACCTGGTAGTATAAAACATGGTTTAGTTAAGTAAGGTTCGTCGCGAAAACAAAACGTCCCAAGTGAGATACATCCGGCAGGGGGCTTTGTGCCAATTAGTAGTTCACGTGACAACCCTCACTCATTGGCTGTGTCGGGTGGCGGTGGGTTAACGACACATTTATATTTACACGATTTAACCCCCCCCCCCCCCCACCAAAAAAAGCCTTTACCAGGATTTGTATGACGTTTTGAGGGAGTGTGGGGGTACACCTTCCTTTCCGGAACATCTCACAACCCAGAGAATTCGGTTGGTCATCATCATCATCCCTCTTATCGATATCGGCTCCGCTTCGGTAATAACCGAACAGCTGATCGGTGCACGCAACTGGCGGCCGCTGTGGTCATGCTCCGTGCCAGGCGATGCAAAGACGGTCCGCACTGCCGTGCAGCCTAATCTCAAGGGGTAAAGGCGCAGCCCTGCAATGTTCACTACTCTCGCGTAACTGTTGTTGGAAGGGCTTCCGCTAGACGGAGCTCTAGAAGGCCCCTCGAGGGCGGGTTTTTTTGGCCTCCTCTTCCACGCTGGGAAGAGGCGTTCGAAGAGGTGG
Organism: Petromyzon marinus; assembly: GCF_048934315.1. Taxonomy (NCBI): domain Eukaryota; kingdom Metazoa; phylum Chordata; class Hyperoartia; order Petromyzontiformes; family Petromyzontidae; genus Petromyzon; species Petromyzon marinus. The sequence goes on along the minus strand of NC_133720.1, from coordinate 4,096,572 downwards.
GAGTAGCCCCCCCCCCCCCCCTACTTTACCCCACAAGACGGCCAATGGCATCGCAGCGCTTCTGCGGCCGTCTGGAACGTTCTCCCGATATTAGGAAGCCACTGGAGCTGTGCACTTTTCAATCATCGAGATTGACAAATTCATTCCTTGAAACCTGCTTGTTGTGTTTAGTTTGTTGTCCTTCCCCCGCACCTCCTATGAGCACGGTTTGCTACGTACGGTGCGAAATAAGTTCAACATACATACATACATTCACCCAGTGTGCATTGGTGCATGAGCTGCTTTCCAGTCATATACATATATATGTTTTCGTAATCTTTGGGCTTCCTCACAGCCTGATGGAGCGGTGAATCCTGAGAGGATTGTTGTTGTATCTATTGCAATCTGTATCTCTCCAGATCATGTATCTCTTGGGTGTCCTGATAGAAATCCCCGAAGATACTTTATATTCACACTGACGACAAGCTGGCAAAGCCAGGCATTAAAGGGAGCTTACTTTTCCAGGCCACCTGATACACACACAGAAACAGAATATTTGATATGTATTAATATCGGAGGAATCCGATGAGCTATAAAGCTCCTTTTCACGCGTTGGCGGACAACGTAATATATATTCTTGGTTATTTCGGTAAAGTCACGTAGAAGGGAAACAATAAAATAATAAAAATATAAAGCAACAATATTTGTATTATTTTATTGTTTCCCTTCTACGTGACTTTACCGAAAGAACCAAGAATATGAATCCCTGCAGTCACGAAAGCTTTCAATCGTAACGTAATATATATTTTTAAGATTCCATTGCCAAGCTCTGCTCAGTAACGACAGATTTGGGCGTTGGTTTTGGTAGGCCCTTGCGGTATAATAGTGATTGTGTTGTATTTTTCTGTTTAATTAATTTTTTTAATGTGTGAAGCATCCTCGGATTTATGGACTAACGGGACGAAATATTTCCCCGGCGCGGCAATACGTAACCCGACGACTCCCATACAAAATGTAACAGCGCACGCCTAACAAAGGTCAGGCAGGTCCTTCCTCGCCAGCAATAATGCACCGCAATTGGCTCTCAACCTCGTTAAATAAACAGCGCTGGATAGATGTTGACGGCGGTGACGGTGGCTGGCGGCGATGCAATAGCATCAGCGACCTTCATATTACAGCGAAGCATTACTACGCTGCTCCAGACCCAGGTTGCTATCTGGGCTCGACCAAAAGAATAAGTAATATTAAAAAAAAACTTTTTTTTAAACCACGCTTTTGTGAAATGTACTCTACGAGTAATGGCAGAACTCCACGACTCCAGGAAGTGGCCCCGAAGCTTGCCACAACGTCAGTTCACCGTGGACAATTAGACCAAAGCCGAAACATAACATGTAAAAAAGGAATGTTCAAACTTTTATTTATTTATTTTTATGATATAATATAGTAGTGTCATCAGTATGACATAAGTATACCGAGTTTGCAGTCGATTGCACATTGGGAAGTGGGTTAAAATTGAGTTACAAGGTTTGAGGAGACAACGACGACAACAACAACAGACAGAGTGAGTTAAATGAAAGCGTGTCAAAAGAGAAGAAGCAGCAGCAGCAGCAACCCGAATCTTCGGTCACTGGCTGTGACGCTGGCGAATAGCTCCGTGCGACGCTGACAGCCAGGCGATGACTCTGCTGATGTGGCACTTGGCACGTTTGCACGCTTAGCAAAATGCGCCGGGTTCATTTAAGACATACGGGAGTTTTATATTTACACTGTGCACCGGGAGGGCAGCTCGCAACATCACGTCCTGTCGCACGAATGTCGCTGCCCCCTTGTGAACAACGCGTAAACGCGGAGAGCGGGCAAATGGTTCTGAAGATTGGGAGACTTTTCACCGACGTGGTCATGTCATGCTTGACGTTGCAGGGCTCTCTTGTGCACACGGCGTATACTCGTGAGTAGGAATATGTCACGTAGAAGGGAAACAATAAAATGATAAAAGTATAAAACAATAAAATTCTCACGACGTTTCGACTGCAACACCAGCAATCATCATCAGGTGTGAAAACAACAGCAAGAAAATTTGAAAAAAGTGGCGGGTTTTTTAATGTTAGCACCACGGAGAGCGATTTGACAGTTTGCTCAGATGGACGAGTCCATCTATGTTCGGAAAAGAGGAGGGGGGGGGGGCGAAAAATAATGGATGCAGTCTGAAAGCCACCTTAAGCGTGATCAATCAATTAAGACCCGAAATGGTTTATCAAATCCTTCCAATAATTGCTAAGCCAGAATCCATCTTCTCGGTTGAAATTGTCTCTGTGTTTGTATATGTGGATAGCCTCATGAATGAATCTCTCATGGTAGCCAGATGGCTTGCAAATAACCTCTGTCTTGGAGAAGTCAATGTCATTGACCTCTGTCTTGGATTTTTTGGGGTTAGATTGTGTAAATATAATTGCATCGTTAAAGTCGCCACCACCCGACACAGCCAGTTAGTAAGGTTTGCCACGTAAACAGAACATGGAAATTCGTTACTATGATAAGAGGTTTTTTCCACTTTTTTATGGCAACTAAATAGGTGTTAAGATGTTAAAACACCAAACTGAAACCTTTTTACAAGACATCATGGCTGCATTAACCACAAAACGTGTGGTCAGAATGCAAACAAAAAACATGCTCCGATAATATGATGCATTGTCCTTGAAACTGATTGGTCCACACCAGAGACAGCTTTCTTTTGAGCCTTGTCTCAAACGGTCTTAGACCAAAGGACGCCAAAAGGCGCACAACACAAAGACAATGCCACTATCAGAGTAATGAGAGCTCGGGGAGAGCATCTACATCATGGGACCTCCTTTGCCAGTACCAAAACACTTATACTCAAATGTTTTTTTTGTTTGCATTCCGACCACAAGTATTGTGGTTAATGCAGACATGATTCCTTGTAAAAAGGCTTCAGTTTGGTGTTTTAACATCTTAACACAGCTGTTTTGTTGCCATATAAAAGGGGAAAAACCTATTCTCATATTTTGGTACTGGCAAAGGAGGCCCCATGAATTCGTTAATAGTTCAGCACACCGGTGTGTTGGAGGGTAAAACCCACAGCATTTACAATTCGAGTAGCGTGACGTGTCGCCAGTAATTACAACCAGCATCATCATCATCAGGCGGACAGGATTGCTCCAGTTTAACACGTAGGCTTTCGCGACCAATATTATTCATAATAAAGGTTCTTGGGTTAGATCGCGTTTATTTATAAATGTGTCGTAACCCTCCACCACCCGACACGGCCAATCAGCAAAAAAAGTGTCACGTTGACAAAGACAAAGAATTCACTACTTCAGCCCACCGGTGTGTTGAAGAGTTAATCCACATTTACAGTTTGAGTATGACGTTTCGCTGGTAAATACTTCCAGCATCATCGGGCAATTCGCCAGAATGGTAAAGCCCTCGCTTGCTCCCGGTTTTATATAGGGCAGCAGGGTGACGTCATCACTTAACTCATCAGGTGCAGTGATTAGAGGCGGAGGGGGGGGGGTGTAATGTAATTATATAATCGATTAGTAATCAGTCATTGGTTACTAATCATAACCAATGACTGATTACTAATCGATTATATAATTACATTACACCCCCCCCTCCGCCTCTAATCACTGCACCTGATGAGTTAAGTGATGACGTCACCCTGCTGCCCTATATAAAACCGGGAGCAAGCGAGGGCTTTACCATTTTGGCGAATTGCCCGATGATGCTGGAAGTATTTACCAGCGAAACGTCGTACTCAAACTGTAAATGTGGATTAACTCTTCAACACACCGGTGGGCTGAAGTAGTGAATTCTTTGTCTTTGTCAACGTGACACTTTTTTTGCTGATTGGCCGTGTCGGGTGGTGGAGGGTTACGACACATTTATAAATAAACGCGATCTAACCCAAGAACCTTTATTATGAAGGATTGCTCCAGTATGAATAAACATTTTGATTCTGAATCCGACATGCGTTCGTGGTTTGTACGAACTTAAGTTAGTGGAAACCGCGTCTGCCCATGTGACCGCCGCATTCTCGGCGTTTCCCTGAGCCCTCAAACAATCGGCATGTTGACTAAGTACGGGGAAATCGACGGCGTTTTTAAAGCGCGCTGACCGTTGCGCGCCCGATGCTGCCGTGGAGCAGTGAGTGGGTCAGCACGCTGGACCTGCGGCAGCTGAAGCAGTTGCGCAAGGTTCATAAATCACCCACGGCCCTTCCCCTGCCCTGACGGTGGCAATTATCGATGGGAACGGCAACGCGCAGTCGATGGACAGGCCCGCGTGCGGTCGGGACGAAGTGTTGGGTCCTTCCAACCTCTTCCAAGATGTCTTGGCCGGCATGGAAAAGTAGACCAACATTGCTTTCGAGTGGAGCTCCTCTACTGGAGGCCCTGCCACCAGCAGTGGATTAAAGGAGTAATTGCAGGGCTGCACCTTTGCCTTTTTACGCGTGTGTGTGTGTATATATACATAAACAAAGGGCCCCCGTATAGCCTTTAATAGACTGTTGGGGCATTTGTTGTTAGCGAGCAGCTACGAAGGCCGGCACGGCACACGAGGGGGTGGGTGGCCACCACCGCGCGCGGCCGCCTTTGTCTCCCCAGTGCTGACGTTTACACACCGCGCCACGTACTCAGTTGAGGCCGAGTTGACCTAGGCGAAGGGCAGGTTCAGATATCCGCCACTGTGATCGGTCGTTTAGCAGGATTCAAACTCGGGTAGCCAGGTTCACAGCGGGGTGCGATAACCACTACACTTACCCAACATTAGGATGCAATATTTTCCTTCACTCCGGTATCTTTTTTGTTGTTGTTGTTGCAGCTAACAAGAGAATCTTGGAGACGCGTGATTTTTTTTTTAAAGAAAACCCCAACAGCGATGAAAAATCATTAAGTCGCCGTTGCAAGCTCGTTATTCGTGTGTGTACTTTTCATCACTTAGACGGTTGTCTGTTCCTGATCCTCCGAGCAGGACCAAACTACTACTACTACGACTCTCCCAGCCACGGCTCTTGCCCTCCAGTCTTCTCAAGCGTCGCCCCGAGGCTCTGGAACGCCTTCGCCGGCGGTGACCCGGCACCGCTCGGAAGGGAGTTGCAAGACTCAACTATTTTCTCACGGCTTTCAATGAATACGTTATTGCATCGTCTTTGAGTTTTTTTAGTTTATTTTTAGTGTACAATGTTTCGATGCCCACCTCCCCGCCCCCCCCCCCTTAAATGGAGGTGATTTTGCATTTAAAATAAAAAAATAACGCGTTACGGTCTGACAAGAGAAATTGATGATGCGGCGGTGGGGGGGGGGGTGTCTGTTAACCTCGAGTTTACTACAGACGATGAATTTACTTGTAGCTAAGGTCCGCGAGTGGGCCGCGAAACTTGAGCCGTTCGTTCGCCGCCGAGAGGGCCCAAAAGTAGTTTTTTTGTTGTTAAATCGGCGGACGAGCGCAACGCTGGGTTGTTCCGGCGACCTGTTCGGCGGCGTGATAATAAATGACCCCGTGTGTGCGTGTGTGCGTGTGTGTGCGTGTGTGCGCGTGTGTGTGTGTGCGTGTGTGTGCGTGTGTGTGCGCGTGTGTGTGTGCACGTGTGTGTGCGCGTGTGTGTGTGCGCGTGTGTGCGTGCGTGTGTGTGTGTGCGTGTGTGTGTATGTGTGTCCAGCAAAACAACCCCCTACCCCCTCGCGGTGCCGGACGGGCAACTCTGTCGTGAACAGTGCTGTGGGGAGAGGGCCAATTCCGAATGGCCCTCTCCCCACACTCCACTCATGGCGTCTGTGACCACCACAGTGGCTAAACGGGGGTTCTGGACGGGTGCGAGGGGCTGGTAACCCCTCCACCTTCAAAAAACTACCACGAAACCACGACTTAAATATATAACTAATAAGCTTGTGCCGAAGGCCCCGGGGGGACAGGCGTCTATGACGTCTCCTAGCCAAACCCCAATTGGCGGAGCCAGGAAATTGAATCTCTACCCTCGGGGCTCCTCCAGAAACAACGAAAAGCCACTTCGTGTGGCCACGTGGAATGTTCGAACGCTCACTGCGGAGGAGAGGCTGCCACTCCTCTGTCGGGAGCTGGACCGGTACCGCCTGGATCTCTGTGGCATATTCAGGAGGTCCGGTGGACCGGTTCTGGCTCCTGCCACCATGATGGGTGGACAGTCCTCTACTCGGGGCAGCAGACTGCCAAACAACAGGGTGTGGCTCTTCTTTTGAACAAAAGAATGAAGGGTGCGTGGGAGCGTGGTGGTGAGGTGCTGCAATGGCTGCTTTGGGTACGCGGTCCAGACCTCCCCAGCGCCCTGGCTGACAAAGGAGGTGTTCAGGATAGTTGAGAAAAAGCGACATGCCCACTGTTATCGGCTACAGAATCCCACGTCAGAGAATGAGGAGGCTTACCGCAGCCTTCGCTCAGAGGTTCGGAGAGCCTTGAGGCGCTGCAAGGATGGGTGGTGGTCGCGGGTTGCTGAGGAGATTGAGTCTGCCTCAGTGGCCTGCGATCACAAATTTCTATTTAACTCCATCAAAAAAGTAACCTGCAGCGCCACAGCTATTACCATCATTAGGGGAAAAAATGGTGTTCCAATCTCCGACCCCCAGGAACAGGTTTGAAGACTTGTTGAGCATTTCTGTGAGGTCCTGGGGGAGGGGAAACCCCTCAGCCAGGAAAACATCGTGGCACAAAGTGGGGATGACCTTGCTGAGGCTGCGGTGCCTCAAATATTGGAAGAAATCACCCCCTGTGAGTGGCTGGCTGAGGTGCCATCTGTTGAGGAAGTAATGAAGGCGATCCGGAGTCTGAGACCAGGAAAGGCACCGGGCAGAGATGATCTCCCAAGCGAAATGCTGAGGGAGGGTGGCGTTTGTGCACAGACTGCCCTATATGACATCATAACAACAGTCTTGACCACTGGACGGGTTCCGCAGGATTGGAAGGATGCCCTGGTGGTCCCCCTCTTTAAGAAGGGGGACCGCACAGACTGTAACAACTACAGGGGCATCTCACTCCTCAGTGTGCCGGGAAAGGTCCTGGCAAGGATTATTCAACATCGCCTTGCCAGGCACGCTGAGGAGAGGCTTGCGGAGCCCCAATGCGGTTTCAGGAAAGGGCGGTCCTGCACAGATGCCATATTTTCTGACTGTCTGCTACAGCAGAGGTGTAGGGAATTCCAACAAGACCTACATCTCTGCTTTATTGACCTGGTCAAGGCCTATGATACCATCAGTAGGCCTGGGCTCTGGGTTGTTCTTCGTCCTTTTGGAGTCCCTGACCCCCTGCTCACGATCATTAAGGACCTTCACGATGGTGAGCGGGCCCGGGTAAAACTACGTGGCCGGGCGCCAGAGCCATTCCCTGTACACCTTGGGGTGCGACAGGGATGTCCTCTGGCTCCCACATTATTTAACATCTATTTTGACCACGTAGTTCGTGAAGCCTTCAATAGCTGTACCGGGGGAATCTCCATTTGGTACAGATATAATGGGAGGCTGATCGATGCCTGGGTGCGGTCAAGGGATGGCTCCCTATTGCTCAACTACGTCATGTATGCCGATGATTTGGTAATATCTGCTCATTTAGAGGAGTTGGAGACGCTGCTGCTGAGACTGGAGCGTGCCACTACGAGATGGGGCCTTACCATCAACCCCACCAAAACTAAGCATCTGCCTGGGTATTTTGTACCATCGGACACTCCACCCCCACAACTCCCAATCGGTGATGGGGCAGTTGTGGAGAGAGTGGAGAGTTTCCCATACCTGGGCAGTGTGCTTATGACCGGCTCCAGTTTAACAGCAGAGGTCTCACTCCGAATCAGTCGAGCGGCAATGTCTTTTCATCGGTTGCGTAACGCTGTGTAGAAGCTACCTGGTCTGTCGCTCCGCACTAAGCTTCAGGTCTTCTCGGCCACGGTCATTCCCTCCCTTCTCTACGCTTGCGAAACGTGGACCCTCTTAATGGAACATCTTCGCCGGTTAGAAACATTTAGGCTAGCCTGCCTACGATCCATCCTGGGTTTAACCAGGCTGGGTTGTGTGAGGAGCTCACAAATCCTTTAAATATCTGGGCAAGGTCCCACGGGTGAGCTCCTCTGGCAGGCAGGCAGCGTTGGCTGGGTCATGTAGCCCGCATGCCCAGCCACCACATGCCGAAACAGCTTTTGTTCGGCCGGATCGAGGGGGCTAAACGGGCGCGGCTCGGGCTAGAGAAGAGATGGAGTGATGTGGTACAGGAGGACGTTGAGCTGAGTGAACTTGCCGATGACTGGTACCAGCAGTGTCAAGATCGGCTTTTGTGGAGGAGGCTCGTGAAGGACGCTACTGGGCAGTTGGAAGCAGTCGCCCTCCAACAACAACGGAGGGCGGAGGAGCGACGCTCACAACAACGAGCGGAGCGCCGGGTGGCTAAAGCACAGCAGGTTGGCACAGTAGGGGGCACAGGTGGTGCATCAGCCAGTCATCTCAGTCAGTCGATCCGTGGCACCTGGGTCTGCCCCGTGACCTCCTGCCAGCGGGCGTTCGACACTTCACGTGGCCTCAAGGTGCACATGGCCTGGCACAGGCGTCGTGGTGACGTCACCGCCACTTAGTGGCGAATGGCGGTTGTTGTTGCGTATGTATGTGTGCGTGTGTGTGCGCGTGCGTGTGTGTGTGTGTGCGTGTGTGCGTGTGTGCGTGTGCGTGTGTGCGCGTGCGTGTGTGCGTGTGTGTCTGTGTGTGTGTCTGTGTGTGTGTGCGTGTCACGGTTGTGGAAACCGCCCATGTGTACCTTGGGGCCATTGTCCGGCCCTCGGGGTGACTTTGTGGCCTTGAAAAGCACCGAGGTAATGAGATTGTGTACGCTGTTGGCCTTTTTATTGTTGTTGTTGTTGCGTCGAACGGGGTTTCCCGTGTTTTAATTTCGGCGAGCTCTTGACAACTACAGCTCGTAAATCCGACCAGCGTTCATTTAACAACAAGAAGAAAAACTTGACTCGGCTGATGAGACCCAGAAGGTCAAAAACCCGATGCATAGGTTTTGCTTTGCTTAAATAAATATCGTATTGATGTGGAACACCAATAGGCTCAGCTAAAAACAAAAAGGTGCATTTTCTATAGCGCCGTTCGTGCAAATTGCATCTCCAAATCGCGAAGGAACCACGAACTCAAACTGCAAGGCTGACCGGCGAGGCGGTTTTCCAGCGCCGACGATGGAGCCGCGGTTCTCTGCATTTACACGAAGACGCTTTCAGGCAAAACAGGTCCCTGCAGGGTGGGCTGGTAGGAACATTGGAATTTTGCGCAATTTTATGACATTGTTAATTCCAAATGTTGGATGCAATAAGACATATCAAGTCTCTGCGCTGTCTATTGCTGATTTTACACCCAACAGCACGAGATTTCACTTCGTTAAAGTATTGAAAGGGGACGGACGGACGGACACATTAATCTATTGCAGGCTGGTACACTCAGTTTACAACTTCGTTCCTACCAGTATTAGCGAGCCCTTATACACGTGGGAGGAAACTGGAGCACCACGTAAATATATATAAATAACAAAAAACCCCAGGCGTGTGCGAGGGGGCAACGCTCGATCCCCATACAGAAGGGACGGACGATACCAGCCCACACTTTGCCGTCCTGAATTTTCTGCTGGCGACCACCGGGGGAATGGGCGTCTCGACGCTAACGGGCAGGGAGTTTTGCGCGGTGATCCGCCTACCCTCGCCGCTGCCTCCACAATGCTGGGTGTTTTAATAAATATTTGTTGGACTTCTTTCACACGCACCTAGCCGACCGGAGATGCACGTGACGTGCATCATAGCCAACAACTCCAGGTCGATGGACTAAAACATATTTTATTCATGCGTGGAGTCACAAAACAAAGTTCTGTTTGCGTTTTTGCTTTCTCCGTGAATACTCCGTGGCAATGGGTCACGCGTGTGTGTGTGTGCCTAGCCCAGGTGCGCGTGTCAACGTCCACGCTGGGTGTCGGACAAAATGTGGCTTTGGTGTGGGTGCAGTCCCCTTCATCGCGTAGCATCAACAAGGCTCCATTATTGCAACTCATTGCTCTTACGGGACGTCTGGCAAAACAAAAAACATGAGCAAGCTGCAGCGTGTATGCAATTCTCTGGCACGTATCCGTACATGTCTGTCCAATAACTCACCGAGCTGCGTTGGGTTCCGGTTTGACGAATGAATGCGTTATGAGATCACACTCGATACGCACAAAGTGCTTGCCACCAAATGAATCACAATACCTCGCTGATATCGTGAAGGTGGATAAACCATCACGCGAACCGCGGTCATCCTCGCAGCGGCTTTTGGCTGGCCATCGCAGAAAGGCGGTCACCGCATCGCGCGCTTCTGCGGCCGTCTGGAACGTTCTTCCTTCCGATATTAGGAAGCCACTGGAACTATGCACTTTTAAATCGCCTAGATTGAACAGTGATTTCCTTCGAACTGCTTGTCGTATTTAGTTTGTTGTCCTTCCCACGGCACCACCGATTAGCATGGTTGACTACGTACGGTGTGAAAGAAGTTCAGCATACACACATCACACGCGCCAAAACTTCCACAATAGATATTCACTGACAGCAACTGACCCCAACAATGTATCGAAGCTCTGTACAAAAGCCATCTTTGTCATGTATTTCCCCTGTTTGTTTCTGTGTGTGTATATATATACAATCCCAGTGGCTATCAGTGAGAAAGTAACAATGATAAAGAAACGTGCACGGCTGCGTCTGCTTAAGCAGTTTCAGGGAACAACTCGTCTCTGTTTCCCTTCGTCTTTTAAAAAAAAAGAAATTGAGTTTTAAAAAACCTCCCACCCAGATGCCGTTCTGTGAAGGTCACGTAGCATGTGCGAAGTCATCATCATCATTGAAGCACGTGGCATTCTCTTCGTGGCTGCTGCTAGTGGAAGGCATGTGGGTAAGTTAAATGTTTAGCTGAACAATTATACTGAGCCTTGTCCATGATGTAAGAACATTCCTAACACCGCTACGCGTGTTTTTGTTGTTGTTGTTGTTGTCTCGCTCCTGTGGCTTGCACAGCTCTCCGATTGTGCTTTTGGGTCCCCACCGGGCGCTGTTTGGTACGAAGCCCAACGTTTCGCTCCACTTGGCACAACACGGAACATGTGGCCGGTTGTTTCAACCGGATTTCGAACTGCCGTTTCGAATGATAATTCTCTAACAATGCGTGGATAACCTTTACGGACAACCTGGCGTATCTGTTTTAGCACGTACAGGGAAACGTCGGGCATAGCGCCCGACAATAAACATTCACAATAAAGGTTTTTGTTGGGTTAGATCGCGTAAGTATAAATGTGTCGTTAACCCACCACCACCCGACACGGCTAATTAGTGAGGATTATGACGTGAACAAAACGTGCTAATTGGTTTCTACTTCAGCACACCGGTGTGTTGGAGAGGAAACCCACAACATTGGGAAGAAACAATTCTGACAAATCGCCTGATGAAGCTGGTTGTAATTACCAGCGAAATCTCACAGTACTCAATTTGAAATTACAGGGTGTTTACTGTCCAACACACCCATTAGTGCCGAACTGGTAACTAATTGGACACGTTTTGTTCACGTGGCAAACCTTACTAATTGGCTTTGTCGGGTGGTGGTGGTGTCACGAATAATGTTGGTGGCGAAAGCCCTCTTATGTGTATTAAACTCTGAACAAATAGCCGGTAAAACCCAACAAAAAAATACTAAAATCGTGCGTACGTTTGTAATAACATCCCAGTCAACGCGTAGCATTGTGCCAACGTTGGCATGTGGACGGAACCGTTCGAGGGGCCCACCGTTCCATGTTTTACTCGGGATAATTTGCACGGCGGATGAAACGCTGTGGTTTATTTGATTATTTTTTTGTTGGTGGGGGTTGGGGAGGGTGGGGTAGCTGTTGTTTACCGCTCACCTGCCGCTAAGTCTGCCCGTGCCCAGGGATCGTACCGATGTTTAGGGGCTGTTGATGACAATCGAGAAAAATAGTCACCTATTTCAACGGTGGGGGGGGGGGCTATGCAAGAAACGACTGTGCCCCCCACCCCTCCTGCTCGCCCTCCCTCCTCCCTGCTCCCACCTCCCTCCTCGTTTCTCCCGACTCACTTTTACTGAAATAACTTACGGATGTTTTTATTTATTTTTTAAACCCCGTATATGGAATTCTATATTAGGCTATAACTATATATTATTTTAGTTGCAACCGTGTATTGGGTTTCGATGAAGAGAGTCTTCACCAGTGACGCGTTTAATAAAAAAAACGATTTCAAGGTAACAATACTCACAGGTAAGTTAGTGTGCGTCTTGCCTTCATGCGCATGTCAGTAAACAATCCCGGTTGGTGTTCAATAACACAGACACCAGCAGTAGCGCTACTCGATTTTACGCCGTGTGTATTTTTCGAAAATATATTTTTGTTCATTTGTAGCGATGTTTTTTGGGGGCATCTATGGTTAGTATTGAAAAAAAAATCTTAAATAAAAGTCTTACTTCATCATTTGAACTTTGCCGGTACCAAAATATAAGAATAAGGGTTTTCCCCTTTTTTTCTGGCAACAAAACTGAAACCTTTTTGTAAGGAATCAGAGGACGCCAAATGGCGTCTAACACCATTTGAGACGAGGCTCAAAAGAAAGCTGTCTCTGGTGTGGACCAATCAGTTTCAAGGACAATGCATCATATTATCAGAGTATGTTTTTTGTTTGCATTCTGACCACAAGCATTGTGGTTAACGCAGACATGATTCCTTGTAAAACGGTTTCAGTTTTGTTGCCAGAAAAAAGGGGAAAACTCTTCTTCTTGAAGTGTTACTTGTTCATCTGTTTGCCGGGCTGCAGATTTACCTTCATGTGTGTGTATATATATCGACATAAACAAAGTGCTGTTAGCGAGCACCTATGAAGGCCGGCACGGCACACAAGGGGGTTAGTGGCCAATACCACGCCCGACCGCCTTTGTCTCCACAGTGCCGATGTTCACACACAGTGCCGCGTACTCAGTTGAGGCTGAGTTGACCTAGGGGAAGCCCGACTGGGCCCTCCGATGCGTCGCATAACGCTGCCACCACATCCCCCCCCCCCCCTCCCTCCCATCGCTGCGCCTCTGATGTCAATGGACAATGAGTGCACAGCTGGACAGCGTAGCAGCGGTCAGTCGACTCGACGCTCTCGCACCCCCCCCCGCCCCGCCACTCTCCGCCAGTGTGCGCAGAGTTAATCGTCCGATTCTGGCAGCTGTCCCCCACCCGCGAGTCCCACGAAGGGCGTTAGCGCTGCCGCCCGTGGTGCCGTTTAAACTGGGAGGCTCGGCAGGTCGAGGGACGTTCGGGCATCATCCGCAGGGCCTCCCTGCCCATTGACCATCGTGTGTGCCCTGCGACGTAGCTAAAACTACCGATGGTGATATTTACTCGCAAATGTGACCCCGCGAATGATGAATATGGGTTACGTCTCTTGCCAGTCCCTATGATTACTGTTACATTGCAATTATGGCTTAAATTTTTTGGTGATTTCGAAAACGTTTTTTTTGGTTTGGACATGTTTGTTTTGTTGTAGTACGGAGTTGGACTGATGGCCTTAATCTAAGTTTTATTGTGGTTGTTGTTGTTGTTGTTTTACTTGCATCCCACTTGGATTTGTGCACACAGCGTTGGTGTACGATGCTTTTTCAGGAATATTTTGCTGTTTTTTCATGGATTTTCTGTTTGCGCAGTCACAGTCACATAGTCACTTTAAGATTCTAGATTTGAAGCTTTCGTGACTGCAAGGATCCATACTCTTTGGTTCTATTCGGTAAAGTCACGTAGGTAAAAAATAAAACAACTTTAAGATGTTTTCTTGTTCGTGTTTTAGTTTTTTGTGGTTGCACCCGATTCAAGAGCCGAATGGCTCACAGGGCTATACCAAATAAATAAACTGAAATAAAACTGAAACCGCTGCAATCTCAGAAACGTGCACCCTATTTAGTTTTTTTGGGGAGGTTCTACCGTCTATTGTTGGGCCTTGTGTCCGACGTTTCTCTCTCTCTCCCTCTGCGTGTGCTAAAGCATGACTCACAGGGCGCCCTTAGATGATTTTTTTCACGCGTCGTGAGAGCATCACCATGTCGAGCGGCAGTTGCTCGAACGATCCTGAGCGTCTCAAAAACCAAAGAGACGTCGGTGATCGCCCGTGCCGCTTGCCACCGTGGGCCACGTGCAGGGTTTAGAGTGGACGAGTCTCGTTACGGCGCAATCTTCAGACTGCCCAGTGCGGGTTGTCGTGACATTTTAAATGAACCCCCCCAGCTCAAAACTGTTCTTTCTGTTTCTCTCTCTCTCGTTATAATTACGTAATTACATTAACGGACCCTTTTATGGACACCCACGTACTTTTAAGTCGTCCACGTGGACCGCTCCAGTGTCACAGGAATGTCACAGATACCCAGCGACACGGAGCAGGATTCCATGGGCTGCGTGTGTGTGTGTGCGTGCGTGTCTTCGCCTTTGTGTCTGTGCGTGTGTGTGAGTGTGTAGGGGAGCGGTAGTGTATCGGTTAGCGCGCTGCGCTACGAACCCGGCGACCCGAGTTCGATTCCGGCTCACGACAAACACCATTGACGATTATTCCAACCGGTCCTGGGCCTCCCCTAGGTCGACTCGGCCTCAAATGAGTACCCGGTGCGATGTGTAAACATCGCCACTAAGGAGACAAAGGCTGCCGCTTCTTCGGTACAAAAACAAGCTGGGCCTTATCGTGGGAAGAAGAATATATCGTGATAGCAGAAGGGGAGTGGGAGAACATCCGTGTCAATTCATTGCCCTCCCACGGTGGTACTACGTCGCTATGATGAGGCGCTGGACAAAAACCGCGACATTTAATCTAAAACAAAATATTTTTGAACTGAACTATTATTATTTGTTCTACTTCACCGGGTGAGGCCCACCGATATATGAGCTTCTTTTCTCAGAAGCGACCTGGCCACAAATGATCGCTCAACGAAGTGGCCGATAGCATCGTCATCGTCACGTGGAAGTTTTTTAGAATCAGCCATGAAAAAAACTCTTCTAAACAAATGCATGTTGATATTCTTAGCTCTTTCGGTAACGTCACGTTGAAGGGAAAAGCAACGTTGCTTTTCACACCTGATGACGACCATTTGTGTTATGGTCGAAACGTCGTGAAAATTTTTATTGTTTTATATATATTTTATTATTTTATTGTTTCCCTTCAACGTGACTTTACCGAAAGAGCTAAGAATATGAATTACTGCAGTCGCGAAAGCTTTAAATCAAAATTTAAATGCATGTTGCTTCTAAATATCCCGGCAAGACTTGGCAGCATTTCCAGGACAGGCTATCCGAACAACGACGATCCCGGGAAAATCAGGGACAGGTGACAACACTACTGGGCCGGGGGAGGGGGGGGGGGTGCTCGGGGTTGGGGGCACCTCTGAAATAAATTTCCTGCACCCCCCCCCCCTGCCGCCTTTCTCCCGCTATTTTTTCCATCCTAGGCAACCACCTGTAGCCGCAACCCCCCCCCCCTAACCCCTACCCCGAGCGCCGTCAACTGACTCCACAGTGGGGGCTTTTGTCCGCCTTGCGCGCGCTCCTCTCATCTCGCGGTCCCCCAAAATTTAATCTTCGTCCAATTACCGGGCGCGTAATAAATCGCGCACAGTGGCGCACATTGTCCCTCTCGCCCGCGATATTTCGCTTTCTGAGCGATGTGCCTAGGTGGATTCTTTTTTTTTTATTCAAGCCGGTTGGTTGGATTTAATACGGGATGGAAGAGATTGCAAGTTGTCGTCGTAACGTTTTTGTTTTTTTCTCTCTCCGAAAGGGGTCGAAAGCTCCCCCGCGGAGCTCCGCGGATACCCCACGGAGCTCCCCCTCACACCTGCGGAGCTCCACGGGGGCTCCGTGGTCTCGTAGCGGTGGAAATTTTTTCCCGTCGCGTTTTGCTCGGAAGTTTCTGCCCACCAAGCGTGCGTGTGACCCTGCGCACGCGAGCGCCAACGTTACGTCATACAGGGTGGTTTTTTTCTTAATAGATGGACCCGATTTGAAATCGCTATATCTCTGCAACCTCGAACCGCCCATGAATGAAACTCTTACCACTTGAAAGAGCGGGGCACAGAGAATCAAATGATTACCGCGAGATGCCTCTCCCAGCGCACAAACAGCCCCTAACCTCAGTCATTCGCAAGACAACGCTGCCTCAACGTTGGATAGGTCACACGGAACCCCCCAAGACTTGGCGCTACACTCTTGGCCCCCAAGATCCCCAGACATCACCACACCCTGCGAATTTTTGTGTGGGGTATACGTCAAAGACCCGTGGTGTTTTTGTGGCACCATTAGCGACTAATCTGGATGACCTCAAAAACAGAATCACGGCAGCGGTGACTTCAGTGGAAGAAGACACTTTGAGAGGCGTTTGGGACGAATTCAATAATAATAATAATAATGCAATTTATAACGCGCGCAAATTTGCGGACGTAACGGCCGCAACTCAAAGGCGCGGAGCCAAGCTCAGAGTCCCTCGAAAGCGTGGTTGTAGAGGTGAGTTTTTAAGTGTCTCTTGAAAGAGGCGATTGAGGTGATGCTGCGAATGTGCAGAGGGATATCGTTCCAGACTGTTGGGGCTGCCACCGAGAAGCGGCGCATAGACGTGGCCGTCCTGGATCTTGGTATCAAGAGGAGGTCGTGAGTCACGCTGCGCAGGCATCTGCCGTGTGCTGAGCTGCAAGTCGTCAATAATGAAGAGAGGTACGGCGGGCAGGCAGATGTGAAGGCATGGTGGCAGAGGCAAGCGATCTTGTATACGACCCTGCTGGCGATGGGTAGCCAATTGAGGGCACGGAGACAGGCAAGTGAGTCGAGTCAGGGACGATCCATCGTCTCGATGTTGTCCGTACAGCAGGTGGAGGGCACATAGAGCATTTATAAAATGTTTAGTGAAACTTGATAACTCATGAAACCGTTTGTAACTTTTCGTGTAATTGCAACACGTTGCCATCGTGAAATATGCTGCTTTGAAATTGGGTCCATCGTTACCCTGAATAAAAGGCGCGCGCTTTGACTCTTTGCGGTTGCTTTATCAGACCGCCACGACGAAAACGTTCTTTTTGTCCAGATCGTCGCCAATGTCGATTCGTTTGCAGTCGCCTTGGCGAAACCTCTCACGGTTATGCCACGCGACAATCCCATTTCGACGTACATACGCGTGCGACAAATGTAATATTATACAATTAAACCCATGCATATTTAAGGTTTTAAAAAAAAATTCGTGGAATATTGCGGGGAAGTGGAGGGGGGGTGGCGGATAAACATGCGAATGTTGTCTTTTATATTTTTTTGTATTAATAACAAATATCCCCTCGCCACACTGAGGGAGTACAATTCAGTCAGAGTATTTCACGACCATCGTCAATAAGGACACCGTGTGTGTGGCTTTTAAAGGAAAACACAACTATATCATCGGCGACGTTTCAGACAATGGCCCTTCTGCGTAGCACGTGCATCCTATGCAGGCATGATATAATCGTAGAGTAATAATAATAAACTCAGTTTTCATCAAGCGCCTTTCAAATTGGTAATCTCTAAGCACTGTACATCACAGGTAAACTAAATGTACGTCTTAAAATGAACCACTGACACAGCAGAAAACCCCGATCACAATCACAATAGAAATATCAACGATGGCCACTGACGATATCGGTGGGACCCAGGGAAGCGACTGCTTAAACATATGTCACGATCTCCATACAATCGAAACGATTGGAAAGAAAATGCATTGAATAAATAGAGGAGGTTTTGTTTTTGCTTCATTCGTTACTGGACAACTGTGAAAAAGAGCTTCATTGCTCATCGGATTCCTCCAGTATGAATAAAATAGTCTGATTCCTATTCTGTTGCCGGCTGGTTGGGGTATTGACGATACTACCTTGTGTGTGTGTGTTTGTTGAACTTGTGTCGCACCGTGCGTAGCCAACAGCGCAAATCGGAGGTGCAGTGTTGAGTCTGAGGGCAGTGTTGAGTCTATGGGCAGTGTTGAGTCTATGGGCAGTGTTGAGTCTATGGGCATTGTTGAGTCTATTGGCAGTGTTAGTCTATGGGCAGTGTTAGTCTATGGCTAGTGTTAGTCTATGGGCAGTGTTAGTCTATGGGTAGTGTTAGTCTATGGGTAGTGTTAGTCTATGGGCAGGGTTAGTCTATGGGTAGTGTAAGTCTATGGGCAGTGTTTGTCTATGGGTAGTGTTTGTCTATGGGCAGTGTTTGTCTATGGGTAGTGTTAGTCTATGGGCAGTGTTAGTCTATGGGTAGTGTAAGTCTATGGGCAGTGTTAGTTTATGGGCAGTGTTAGTCTATGGGTAGTGTTAGTCTATGAGCACTGTTAGTCTATGGGCAGTGTTAGTCTATGGGTAGTGTTAGTCTATGGGCAGTGTTAGTCTATGGGTAGTGTTAGTCTATGGGCAGTGTTAGTCTATGGGCAGTGTTAGTCTATGGGTAGTGTTAGTCTATAGGTAGTGTAAGTCTATGGGCAGTGTTGAGTCTATGGGTAGTGTTAGTCTATGGGCAGTGTTAGTCTATGGGCAGTGTAAGTCTATGGGCAGTGTAAGTCTATAGGCAGTGTTGAGTCTACGGGTAGTGTTAGTCTATGGGCAGTGTTAGTCTATGGGCAGGGTTAGTCTATGGGCAGTGTTAGTCTATAGGTAGTGTTAGTCTATGGGTAGTGTTAGTCTATGGGCAGTATTAGTCTATGGGTAGTGTAAGTCTATGGGCGGTGTTTAGTCTATGGGTAGTGTAAGTCTATGGGCAGTGTTAGTCTATGGGTAGTGATGAGTCTATGGGTAGTGTTAGTCTATGGGCAGTGTTGAGTCTATGGGTAGTGTAAGTCTATGGGTAGTGTAAGTCTATGGGCAGTGTTAGTCTATGGGCAGTGTAAGTCTATGGGTAGTGTTAGTCTATGGGCAGTGTAAATCTATGGGTAGTGTAAGTCTATGGGCAGTGTTAGTCTATGGGTAGTATAAGTCTATGGGCAGTGTTAGTCTATGGGTAGTGTTAGTCTATGGGTAGTGTTGAGTCTATGGGTAGTGTAAGTCTATGGGCAGTGTTGAGTCTATGGGTAGTGTTAGTCTATGGGTAGTGTAAGTCTATGGGTAGTGTTAGTCTATGAGTAGTGTTAGTCTATGGGCAGTGTAAGTCTATGGGTAGTGTGTGTGTATGTGCTCTATGTTGAATTTCTTACGCGCCGCACGAATCCAACCGCGCTAATCGGAGATGCGGGAAAATTAATGAACGTAATTGGTGGAATGCGTACGACTGCCGACAGCTAGAGAGTTCCACTTTTTTTAGTATTTCCCCGTCGGGCCAAAGCAAAGTCTGTTGAGGTCATCGCGACGAGGTGACGGCGTGGAGCTGTCTCACCTGCACGCCATGGCTGTTGGATGGAGCCTCCTCTGGAAGTGTCGACCGAAAAAAAGTTTCCTCTCGGTCCTTCGCCTCTCCGCGGCAACTCGCGCTCAGCTTTCTTTGACACGGACCTGCAGACCGGCGGCGTTGTGTCCATTCGGTATCACAGCCCTCTTATAAGTCCTCGTCAAGTTGTGTTTTGATTGGTGGCCGATTATTTATTTAATTACTCGAAGGAGGGGGGGGCGGCTGTATGGGGGGGGGGAGTTTAATATCCTTCACAAGGACTTCCATTCTATCAGCCTTTGTTCCAACGGTGCCCTTTATTTAGCCAGATAAGTGATCAGTCAGATCCATTTTCTGCTTCGCAACGGAGACCTGGAATCCTTAGTACCTAAGCAACAACAACGATGCAATTGATAAACATCATTGTGCTTTAAGTCGAAACCGTAGTTTAAGTTTGTGATTTTGGGCTAGGAAACTGTCACACACCATCAGATTACGTCCCCGTGAATTATTTCACAGGGTCCCGAGCGCCAATGTCACAGCCAAAATTTTTCACGCTCACATTGTGAATTCACTTTTTGAACTTGTGCTTTGCCGAATTGTGGGGAGTTAATCAAAGCTCCGTACAAAATGGTTGCACGCAATACGACTAAAAAATATATATATACACGAGAAGCTGCCACGGTGGTATGGTTAGCGCACCGGACCTGCAATCCAGAGGTCACCCGTTTTGACCTCCGCGCATGGCATTTGAAACAATGGGGCAAAGTTTCTTAAATGCCCACCCAGCAGCGTCAACGGGTGCGCCGTAGCACGTCGATTGGCAGGTCACGTGCGGCGGGTAAAAGCCTGCGGCAATGCCACCTGTGTTCAAGACGTTAATAATAATAATAATGCAATTTAAAACGCGCGCAAATTTGCGGACGTAACGGCCGCAACTCAGAGGCGCGGACCCTAGCTCAGATTCGCTCGAAAGCGTGGTTGTAGAGGTGAGTTTGTAAAGTGTCTTTTGAAGGTGGCGATTGAGGTGATGCTGCGAATGTGCAGAGGGGATACCGTCCCAGACTGTTGGGGCTGCCACCGAGAAGCGGCGCATAGACGTGGCCGTCCTGGATCTTGGTATGAAGATGAGGTCGTGAGTCGCGCTGCGCAGGCGTCTGCCGTGTGCTGTGCTGCAAAGTGGTCAATAATGAAGAGAGGTACGGCGGGCAGGCAGATGTGAAGGCGCGGTGGCAGAGGCAAGCGATCTTGTATGTGACCCTGCTGGCGATGGGTGGCCAGTGGAGGGCACGGAGAGAGAGGCGAGCGAGTCGAGACGGGGATTAGTGCGGCCGATGACGGCGCGTGCCAGGTTGTTTTGGAATCTTTGAAGTTTTTTTTTTTCAGTTTGGTCAGCGCGCTTTCAGACGTGCTCCTGCGGCCGTCTGGAACGCTTTTTTTTTCTTTCCGATATTAGAAAGTCGCTTGAGCTTTGCGCTTTTTAAGCCATCTGGATTGACAAACTAATTTGTTTAGAACTGATTGTTGTGTTGCGTTTGTTGTCCTTCCCCTCGCACCTGCGATTAGCACGGTGGGCTACGAACGGTGTGAAATGAGTTCAACATACGTGGAAGAGTAGGCCAAATACACTCCAGCGGGGCTCTTTAGAGAGCTTCCTCTAGTGGAGGCCCTCCCACCAGCAGTGGCACGAGCCAGACATTGCAGGGCTGCACCATTACCTTTTGATAATGTTTGATTTTTTTCCGGTATGGAAACAATTTATATCGCTCACGTCTTGAACACATCAACAATCTCCTTCCCCTTGACATACGCCAGGTCAGAAAACCATCTCTCATCCATGCTGAACGTTTTCCAGGATGTCAGGGTTATGTTACTGGTATTCCCTAATTAGGGTGCGTTCTTAAAAAAATTCTAATCATCCATCCACTCCTTTTTGTGAAAATTGAGATTTCCATGACCTCGGTGTGTGACCCTTGACGAAATCCGACCGCGATTGCGAGAGAGTCACCCCCCCCCCCCCCACCCTCTCCATCTGCAGTGACTCTTCCACAACACGACCGTTATCCCCCTGCTCATTTAAGCCAAACTAAAGGCAGCCTCGCCCATCGATGAGAGGAGCTGTCAGGTGACCCGGTCAGGCACCGTGGCTCAGCGCGCTCGGACTCGCAAACAGAGGGCGTGCCAGTTCGATCCCGGTCGATGGGCGACTTTTATCGAACTGCTTTTTGTGTGTTAGTCTGTTGTCCTCCCCCCCCCGCCCCGCACCTCCGATTAGCACGGTTGGTTACGTACGGTGCGAGAGAAAGTTGAACAAACACATATACATGATGGTGGTGATGATGTTAATGGTGGTGATGTTGAGGAGGTACCGCTTCATGGGTGAAGTCAACAGTGGATGGATCCGCCCGCCGATATAGGAGTATGGAGTTTCCACCACTAGCTCAGGGCTGTCAACAGGCTAAGAGCAGCGGCCTCAAATGCTCATCGGAGCAGGAAATCACTTTGACCTTTTGACTCCAACTGTGGGGGGGGGGGGGGGGGGGGGAATAAAAGCAAAAACAACAATGGGAGAAAAGAAACATCCAGCCGTTACCTAAATCACACTTCCAATTTCCAGTAAGCTGGTTAATTTAGAAGCGCACTAACCACTAATCTATGCGGCTGCGTAAGTCATTAAGAGGCCATTTGGTCATTATGCAAATGAGGACATTTATCCTAATTGCATCCACAAGGTCTGGCAATCTCCTGGGCCCGATCGAGTAAAATAGTGAGGTGCTGAGATGTTAACTATCTCGCCTGGTGTACAGGAGATTCGTGGGTTTGATCCCGACCCTGACGCCGGTATACTGATAGAGTTGGCGTGTCTCTCTCCGTGATCGCGTGGATTGTTCTCCGGGTCCTCTGGGGTTTCCCTTACCACATTTAGAATGAACATCACGCGTTTTTGAGTTCTTTTGGCTGCTGCTAATGTCCACGTGATGAGCCACTTCGTTGAGCTATCGTTTGCGATAGGCAGGTCGCTTCTGAAAAAGAACTACACATAGCTCAGTGGGCCTTACCTGGTAAAATAAAGTAAAAACCAGTGCAGTTTATCTACTCAAACGCTACATTTAAGTTTTACTCACGGTTACTGCATGGCAGCTTGTTTATGATCAGCGATGGGCTGTGGAAAATTGAAAGCGCCCCCCCCCCCCTACCCCATCACGGAGCAAGGCCCCGGACAATTAGAGAAAGTGGCAGCAAAGCACGCCGCTAAAAATAGATTGTTTATCACAAGGGGGGGGGCAGGGGGAGGGGGGGGGGACTTCACCTCTTCGGTCCCATTTACCAGTGACACTTTGCAGGAGATAACCCCGCTATGAGGGGGCCTTCCACACACTGCCGTGTTGGCATGGGGTTTTCTTGTTCCTCGTTTGTTTGTTGTTGTTGTTGTCGTTGTTTTAACCCTGCTTCACCACAACGGTCAGTGTGGGTTAATGAAGTTGAGCCACGGGCTTGGAGTCAAACTGATTGACAGCGCTGAGCGCCCCGCGTGTCATTGTTCCTCGAGGGAACGACGGGTTCATGCGCGTGATTGTTCACTCCGGACATCAAGCTGGTGCTTGATATCCCAGCCCTGTGTAAGTGTCTCTCCGTGTACGTTGAACTTCTTTTGCACCGCCCCACGTGGCCAATCGCTCCAATCGGAGGTGCGGGTTTGGCAGGCAGGAAGGACAACAGACTAAGCACGAGAAGCCAGCAGCTCTAAAGAAATTCGTTTGAAATCTTGATGTAAAAAGTCCTAATAAAATAAAATAAAAGCGAAGCGCGTGAACGCTTCCAGGATTAAGCGACGCGATTAAAACCACGCTCGCCGTAGTTTTTTTTTGCTTTGCCAGGAGTTGTGGACCACACAGAGTTTCTCGCCACGAGTGAAGCACAAAAGCTCGCCGATCTCGTCAAGGGAGCCACAAAACCATCACCGTGCGAAGTCCGCTCATGCTCGCAGCAGCAGCAGCGGCGGCGGCAGCGGCTTCTGGCTCGGCACTTTCAGACGCGCTTCTGCGGCCGTCTGGAACGCTCCTCCCTTCCGATATTCGGAAGCCTACTTGGAGCTGTGCACTTTTAAAGAGTCTAGATTGATTTTTTTTTAGAGCTGCTTTTTGTGTTTAGTTTGTTGTCCTTCCATCCCCCCGCCCCGCACCTCCGATTAGCGCGATTGGCTACGAACGGGTTGTGCGAATAAAGTTCCACATAGTACACGCGTACAGACCAGTCGTGCTGAACCAATTTGTACCGCCGAGTGAACAGGGGCGGAGGAGATCTCCCCGGCGATCTCTGCATTGCACGACTGCAGTGCGCTGCGAGAGCCACAGCAACACCTACGGTTAGCGGCAGCGGCGGCAGCAGCAGCAGCAATGCGAATTGCCGATTGTGACTTTGAACGCATTTAGGAGCACATTTTTGCACAACGTCGCTTAGCAAATTGTAAACAAACACAGCAACAAACACAACATTTGCGTAAACATAAATTCGTTTCCAGAACCTACACACACCGCGCCCCCCCCACCTTCCGGAATTAACCCACATGAGAGCGAGTGTGTCATGCAATTGACGACATTGAAGCCCCCCCCC
Organism: Petromyzon marinus; assembly: GCF_048934315.1. Classification (NCBI taxonomy): domain Eukaryota; kingdom Metazoa; phylum Chordata; class Hyperoartia; order Petromyzontiformes; family Petromyzontidae; genus Petromyzon; species Petromyzon marinus. The sequence continues at coordinate 4,072,557 of NC_133720.1, read as the reverse complement.
CACTCCCCCGATATCTCACTCGGTCAACGGTGCACCGGCGTTCACGTTTTGACCGGTCGACTCTAAGTTTTGCGACGTGCGTGACGACGCGGTGCGCGCGTCGTTCGTGGCGGCGTGGGTCACGTGCCGCGGTTGTGCGGCGATGGCGACGTCGCTGTACTCGATGGTGGTGGCCCCGCATCGAAAGCGGCACCAGAGCCTATTGCTGCTGGCAGCGATAAAATTGTTTTTTTTTAAAAGTGAAAGGAGAAAAAAAAACACCTGACACATCCAAATATAATTATAGTCAGCGAGCACTTTCTTCAGGCAGTTAGCAGGGCAAATGTTGAATAGGCGATCGAGCCAAATTCCGATGCTGTGCTTTTTTTGTGTGTTAAACTGCTTGTTGTTGTGTCTAGTTTGTTGTTGTGTCTAGTCTGTTGTTGTTGTTGTGTCTAGTGTGTTGTCCTTCTCCCGCAACCTACGATGAGCGCGGTTGGCTACGTACGGTGCAAAGGCCGTTCAACATAGATACTATACACTACGCTACACACACTGCGCTATGCACTACACTACAGCACTACACTGCACTACACCGCTATACTAGATTGAAAACGCATTTCTTTCGAACTGCTTTTTGTGTTGAGTGTTGTTGTCGTCCTTCCCCGGTGGTGCGAAGGCAGTTTAACAAACACACATACGTACAGCATGCGGCGGTACAGCCAGAAATCATATCGGAGAGCTCAGAAGTAATACCGCAAACGGTATTCTACAGGTAGTAAGGCAGAATGTTTTTTTTACCTGCCCAACGTTTTAAAGAGCACATTGGAAGGAATAAAAAACTAATTTATCTTCCAAAAAACGTCGAATTACATAACGTCTAAATATGCGGAGGTCACAACGATTCTTAATGGGATTCATGAAGCTTCGGGTGGAAACCCGGCTTCATTTTGATGCGATGAGGATTGATAAACGTCGCCCAAAAAAAAAAACAACCTGAGTCAGTTCGTGGCGCAAAGGCAGAAGCCGAGCGAGAAAAAATCGCTCCGGCGGGCACCTCGCATCTCAAGGCACACTGGATTCACGAAAAAGTGTCGGGGTTTATCTTCTTTGGTTCTTTCGGTAAAGTCACCACGTAGAATGAGAATAAAATAATAAAGGGATAAAATAAAATAACACAATAATATTCTCACGACGTTTCGGCCACAACACAAGCGGCCTTCATCAGGTGACGGGGACGAGACTGTCTGGAGGACAGCGCTGGAGTGAGAAAGCCACGCTGAGATCACGACCTTTAAGCTCTTGAAAAAGGAATTAGCATATAATTTAGCATTGAAATGGCTGAGTGATTAGCTTGTGACTGGTCACAGAAAGTCGCGAAAGCTTTAAATCGCGTCGGGGTTTGTCGAATATCGGCCCAAATTCAAATGTAGCAAGCCACAAGATGGTGCCACGTACTGGAACACGTGACAACTAAAACCACGAACGTCTCTCATCTCTTATCTTTAATAGAGGTTTTTTTTTTCTGGGGTTAGATCGCGTAAATGTATAAATGTGTCGTTAAAACCCGCCACCACCCGACACAGCCAACTAGTAAGGGTTGTCACGTAAACAGAACGTGGCCAAATTTTGATTTAAAGCTTTCGCGACTGCAGGGATTTATATTCTTGGTTCTTTCGGTAAAGTCACGTAGAAGGGAAACAATGTTTTTCATTATATTATTGTTTCCCTTCTACGTGACTTTACCGAAAGAACCAAGAATATAACGTCGCCAATTTGTCACTAGTACAGCACACCGGTGTGTTGGAGAGTAAAGCCACAACATTTACAATCTGAGCACGACGTTTAGCCAGTAATTACAACCAGCTTCATCAGGCGACGGACAGATTTGTGGATTTATATATTTACGCGATCTAACCCAAAAAAACCTCTATTATTGATGATATTGGTCGCGAAAGCCTCCTACGTGTTACATCTCTTATCCTGTCTGCATCTATATTGTCCCATCTCACTACATCTCTATTTGTGTCTCCAGTGTCTCTGTTCTCAACACATTAAATATGTCGTCTCACACGAGGATTTTATATATTTAAATTTAAGGGGGCCTCCAATGGACCAGCTTCACCACTGTATACGTAGAGTAGTGTATACAAAATGATGAATAATAAGAAATCGGTGTTTCCTTTTTCTGGGAATAAAACAGGAGGCGTTAAGATGTTCAAACACCAAATAGGCCACGACACAGAGGCATTGGGTCTCTGTGTGTCTATGTTGTGTGTGTCTCTCTCTGTGTGTGTGTCTCTGTGTTGCCTCTATCTGCGTGTGTGTCTGTCTGTGTGTGTCTCCGTGTCTGTGTTTTGTCTCTCTCTCAAATTTAGTTATACCTGATGACGACTGCTTGTGTCGCACTCGAAACGTCGTACTCAATTATTTAATTTATTTTCTTTTCTTTCTACGTGACTTCACCGAAAGAACCTGAGAGTAAACAAACAGATACCAAAATAAAACAAAATAAAATTCTCACGACGTTTCGGCCACAACGCAAGCAGCCGTCGTGAGAATTTTATTATGCTTTATTTATTTTATTTTATTATTTCCCTTCTACGTGACTTTACCGAAAGAACCAATAATATGAATCCCTGCAGTCACGAAAGCTTTAAATCGAAATAAAATAGATACCTTTAGCAAGGCATCAAGTCTGCATTAACAACACATGTGTGGCAAAACATGCAAACGAACATGGTCTGATAATATTATGCATTATCTTTCAAACTGATTGGCCTACACCAGAGACTGCCTTCTTGATGGCCTAGTCTCACCAGTGTCAGACTAGAGAACGCCAAAAGGCGAACATTACGAAGACAATGCACGCATCATTACATGTATAGCCTGGGTTGAGCAATTATGTCAATGCTTCAGGCCACATATTGGGTCAAACATTTTTCGTGAGTTGACTGTGCAGTTTGTTTCAAGAATACTCAAAAGTACGTCAAAAGCACCCAGAAATGTGTGCATATGCAAAAAGAAAATCCATCAGCATTTCCTAAAGAAGTGCATTGTGGTCCTGAAGTAGTGCATTGTGGTCCTCTTTTCTTAGGTCACCATCACAATACATTTGAGCCAATGTGACCGATTGACAGCAGCAATGATAAACATCTGTGGATTAGCTTCATCATCATTAGGACTCATCAGCAGATTATATAGTGGTCACCTATGTTCAATGCTTCAATGTCTGCCTCTAGGAATCGTAGATATGGGGTTCCACAATCCATGCAGAGGGGCCCATTAGCTTGACTCATGCCAACAAAAATAAAATCTGCACATCATGAGACAAACCCATCATCCTAACAGAATAATAGTGCAGTCTGGAAGACCATTAGTTTCAAACAAAATGAAAAAAAGTCCAAAAAGCACCCAGCCATTTGTGCATATGCATAAAAACCACCCATCAGCATTTACTTTCTGAAGGAGTGCATTGTGGTCCTATTATCTTGGATCACTATCGAAATAAATTTGGGCAAATGTGGCCGACTGACAGCGGTGGTGACGATACAGTGGCGGTTTGTGTTGCTCAGCCAGTGAGTCCAGCTTGTAATGGTGTGTCCATCTTGTTCGCTGGCTGGCAACAAGCACACTCTGGGGAACGTTTCAGACTTTCAGGGTTTCCATGTGTCACGTCGATTTAACCCTCGAGTCAATTTGTGCAACAACAACAACATCAAAATATCAGCTTCTGAGAACTGACACTGCTTGAAGTTGAACGCAGCGCGCGGTTGTCCAATAAATGTCTCATTGGACTGCGCGTGGCAGTGAGCGGTAAACTCCTACGGGGGGCAGTGGCGGGGGGATGGTGCCTCTGTGGTTAGGGGCCGTCCATAAATGACGTCACGCACCTGCGGGGGGGGTTCAGACATTTGTGACGATGTGTTGACGAGGGGGAGGGGGCTTGAGAAATGTGACGTCACATCAAAATGCACAACTTTAAATAAATATAGAATTTTGATTTAAAGCTTTCGTGACTGCAGTAATTCATATTCTTAGTTTTTTCGGTAAAGTCACGTTATTTTGTTGTTTCTCTTCAACGTGACTTTACCGAAAAAACTAAGAATATGAAATATAGAATTCTTATAACAACACTAATCCTAAAACTTTAGAGTGCAGTGCCACATTAAACACGCACTACAATGACAATAGTTTAAAGCGATTTTAAGCATGTTTCATTTTCAAAATGGAAATATGGTTTGGGGGGGGGGCAGAGCTTTGTGACGTCATATTTGAGGGGGGATCTGACTTTTTGTGATGCCGTGTGACGAGGGGGGAGGGAGAGGGGGTCAAAAATCGTCCAAAATTCGCGTGACGTCATTTATGGACGGCCCCTTTGTCAAAGAGTCGCTCGGCTCAAAGAAAAACAAATCCGAGGCAGTGTACATTTACCATGACAGCAAGACCTGCTTGATCCTCCACGAACTCGTTTGAAATCCCGGACACCGAATCTGGGATCGTGTGAGACAATCGGATGAAGTGGTGGTCCAGTGGGAAGACCGCTGGCGAACGCCGTGGAGTTGTGTGGGCACTCCAAAATGCAAGCCCCATCGACGACCCCACGGTTGCCATGCATGCACGGCGACGATCTGCCGAAGAAATCTGCGGCGCTCCGTCCAACGCGTTTCGGAGCAGCAACAGCTCGCTAGGCACACAGCTCCTCCCACAAGTGGAGAATTAAAGACAACCCGCAAGCGACCGCGGCTACCCCAACCAGACAATGGACCTCATCGCGAACAACCGCATCCTCCGGCCACTCTCCGGCGGGACTGAGCAGTATTGGTCGCGCCGTCCTTGAAGCTATCCCGTGGCTCACAGGCTTAAACTTGGACGTGTGATTTGCACGCACTTGCCATACGCTGGAGAGAGAGGGAGAGCGGCTGAAATAACAAAGTCCAAGTCTGAATTGATCGACGAAAGCATTCTGAAACAGGGTTCACCATCTGTCATGACGCGATATCACATGTTTACGACGTGACGACGATTGTGACGTCAGTTTCCCGGAACATTGTAATTGCGTTATTGTTGACGTTGCTGGACTTCAACCGGCGAGATGTTAACTACCTCGCCTGGTATGCAGGAGGTCGTGGGTTCGATCCCGACCCTGACGCTTGCTGGATATTTGGAGATTGCGTGTCTCTCTCTCTCTCTCTCTTCATCATAATCACGGTGGCTAGGAGATGTTAACTACCTCGCCTGGTATGCAGGAGGTCGTGGGTTTGATCCCGACCATGACGCCTGCTGTATATTTGGAGTTTGCGTGTCTCTCTCTCTCTCTCTCTCCCCGTGGTCGCGTGGATTTTTCTCCGGGTCCTCCGGGTTTTCTCCCACCACGTTAAGCATCAACATCACGCGTTTAGAGTATTTGGCTCCTATAAATTTCCACGTGATAAGCCACTTCGTTGAGCTATCATTTGTGGCCAGTGTCGCTTATGAAAAAGAGCTCTACAACTCAGTGGGCCTTGCCTGGTACAATAAAAAAAAGAAAAATTTTCCGTAGTTTTAAGTGGAAAAAGATATTGCGTAAACGTCCTTCAACTGCAGCTCATTCAGCGCAAGCCTGCCGTAAGTCTTTTAATCATTACATCCTTACAAAAATATATAAATACAACTCTGGCAAAACACTGATTTAAGGGCGATATATATTCGAACTGCAATTACTGTTGTGAACCGAATTTTGTCAGGATATGGAAAATCTAAAAACATAGCAATGAGAAACGATAACCACTACAATCTAGATTTGAAGTTTTCGTGACTGCCCGGATCCATACTCTTCGGTTCTTTCGGTAAAGTCACGTAGGTAGAAAATAAAATAAATTAAATCACGTGACGTTTCGGGCGCAACACAAGCGTCCGTCATCAGGTGGGACAACCACAGCAAGAAAAAACTGCCGAAGTTGTTTCTTGCTGTCGTTGTCCCAACTGCTGAAGTTATTTCTTGCTGTGGTTGTCCCACCTGATGACGGACGCTTGTGTTGCGCCCGAAACGTCGTGATTTAATTTATTTTACACCTACGTGACTTCATCGAAAGAATCAAAGAGTATGATAACCACTACATTACGATATTGAGCAAAACGCATGATACGGTTATCACGGACCTTATATAGCACGACCTAATCTTAGTATTGCCACACCACAGAAGCACTGCGTTTGTTAGCCGGGCGGCGGTGGTGGCTACGCTGCACGTGGCCTCTATCCCAGCACTGCGGAGGAAGCGAGGGTTGGTGGACCACCGCACAGATGGGCTGTGAAACTCCCTTCCCGTGAGCACCGTGGCTCGCCAGGAGAAGGCTGTGACGGCAAATCACGTGGGCTCCAGGCTGTTCCGTCTGCACGGGGTTCGAGTCGTTTTACCCCATCGCGCGCGGCGATTTTTCTTGGTGGCCCTCCGATGTCCCCGCAACGTGCAAACACTGACGGATTGGCCGATGCTAACACCCGCGTGGCTGCCTTCCTGTCGCTCCCTCGCGCCTCTGGAGTCGATCTGTGCCATCGGGAGCGAGCGTTTCCAAGTTGAATTTATGATTGGGTTTTCCTTTGGCCGGTTGATACTACTCGCATACAAGCATTGTGGCCTTCTGGCCGTGTCGTCTGTCTCTTTGCGGGTTTACGATTCGAATTGAACTTGCACCGCTGACAGGTAAATATATATATTTTGGAGAAGGAAACAAATAGCGGAGAAAAATGAACACATTTGGAAGCCACATTCCACCCCACCGCCCCCACTCCCCAACACCGTGCAATCAAATTGGCTCCATCGCTTGTGTCATCCGTCAGGGTAAAACACGGGCAGTGTCGTCACTGTCAGGGAGACACAACCGTGAATGGATCTACGCAAAGCTTCTCACATACATTCTTATTGCGCATCTGCCATCTCCCCTCTCCCATCTCCGATCTCCCATCTTCCATATCCCATCTCCCCCCCCCATCCCCTCTCACATCCTCTCCATCTGTATGAGCAACTTGGGACATTATCCATTTTTTGACGGACCGCCTCCATTCTCTCTGTACGATCAAGACGCTCGCTCTTTCTTCGCAGTGTCTCGAGATGCGCATGCAATTCGACGCTTGTGCGCTGTCCGTCGACATTTACGCGTTCGAGACGACGTCGTCCGTGGGAGACGGAGCGAAGAAATCGGCTCGTGGGCAGGGTGCCACGTGGGTGATGACACCGCGGGGATCGTGTGATATCGTGGTGGCTTAGGGGAGGCCTGTAATCCAGCAGTGGATTGACCATGGATGATGTATGAGCGGGGAAAAAAATAACAAACTAAACACATAAAAGCAGTTCTAAAGAAAGGAGTTTTCGATCTAGATTTAAACTTGCATCTCCTCCAGTGGCTACCTAATATCGGAAGCGAGAGCGTTCCAGACGGCCGCGGAAGCGCATCTGGAAGCGCCGCACGATGTGGTGACCACCGCCTTTGTTCGATGGCTGCGAGGATGAGTGGAGTTCGCGTGATGATGGTTTGTGCTCCTTGGACGAGATCAGCGAGGTATTGCGGTTCATTTGTGGCGAGCATAATGAGCGCTACCTCATCAATGTATTCGTTCGGCTAACCAGAAGCCAATGCAGCCAGGCGAGCATCGAACGGAAGCGGTCGGATCCGGCAGTACCCGTCACACGACACGTGCCGAATAATTTTGTACACGCTGCAGCTTGCTATTTGTTTTTTTTTTGTTGCCAGACGTCCCGTAGAGTAAGTAGTGAGTTGCGATAATCGAGTCCTCGTTCGATACTGCGCTCTTGCTCCTCCCCTACCACCCACCCACCCCGCCGTGGGTCGCATGGCCAAAGATCTCTCACGAAAGCGAGGAACTTTTCCTTCTCAGCGTCACGGGTGGCTGCAATGGAGTCGCTGTGGATCGCCTCTGCTCGCAACGCAATAGCGCACAATTGCGAAGATCGGAGAGACACACGTGTCACCTCGGCGACATGTAAGCGTGTTTTAAAAAAAAAGTTTACCCTATATTGTTTGTTCCTAATTTTCGGGCCTCGCTCGCACGATTTCGGCGACGCATCTGTTATGAGATGATATTCGTGAAGGAATGCGTGTGTCATCTAAAACATCTGCAAAGGAAAAAAAAAGCGTTATCACCGTTGTCGTTATCGTCAGCAAACATCTTGTGTTATTGATTTAACCCGGGCTGCAGAGTAAACACTCCTTAGAAACAGATTCAAACAAGCTTGCGAAAGACGCATCAACAAATTGGTGACGCTGCAAAAATGAACGTGAGCGTGTTGGGCCCACGTCCTGAAATCGGCGCTTCAATTTGCATTGCAGAATATTCTTGCTTGTGACGAAAGTTAGGCGATAAACGTTTGCCCCACCCACAACTGGGTCTGTACCTCAAAACTTAACCGTATTGAGTTTTGAACATCACAATCGCCGCATTGATAATGTGGCGAATGCTGTACGTACAGAGCAAAGCTCGGAATCTCGTGTCTTGAATTGAAAGTGTGCTTCCAAACGTACACAACATTTCTGAAAAAGAAGAATAGGTGTTACCCTTTCTGGAAATGAAACAGGTGGTTAAGACGTTCAAACACCAAATAAATACACTTTGCAAGGTATCTATTTAGTGGTAGCTATTTTGCAAGGTATCGTTTTTATTTAAAACAATTATTTAACACCTGTATTATTACTCTTTGGTTATTTCGGTAAAGTCACGTAGTGGGTATAGAAGAAAATTTCATCACAACGTTTCGGGCACAACACAAGCGTCCGTCATCAGGTGGGAAAGCATGGCCTGCTGCTGAGGCAGACTGTTTTAAAAAAGTTTTAAATGAGTGTAGCTTAACGGTCATAAAGAAGTGGGCGGGGCTAGTTATGTTAATGTGATAAATTAGCATGTGACTGTAAGAATGGAGAGCGGCCTCCTCGACGAGTGCATGGAAGTGGCTATGTTAATGTTAGAGATTAGCATGATGTTAATGTGAGATCGAAGAGCGGTGCAATCCAAAGGCATGAGAGTGCAATCCAAAGGACACGTGAGCATGAGAGTGCAATCCAAAGGGCATGCGAGCATGAGAGTGCAATCCAAAGGCATGAGAGTGCAATACAAAGGACATGTGAGCATGAGAGTGTAATCCAAAGGACATGTGAGCATGAGAGTGTAATCCAAAGGACATGTGAGCATGAGAGTGCAATCCAAAGGGCATGCGAGCATGATAGTGCAATCCAAAGGACATGTGAGCATGAGAGTGCAATCCAAAGGACATGTGAGCATGAGAGTGCAATCCAAAGGACATGTGAGCATGAGAGTGCAATCCAAAGGACATGTGAGCACGAGAGTGCAATCCAAAGGACATGTGAGCATGAGAGATCTAAGAGAGAGACATAGAGAGAGACACACACAGGGAGTCGGAAATAACAGCTGACATCGGCAGGTAGGATGGAAACATCACAGCCAGTTAAGACTTTACCTGTATTATTGCCAGAAAGGGTAAACCCTTTACTTTTTTCATACGTTGAGACTGGTAAAAAAAAAAGGTCCCACGATACTACGCAAAAATTATTCCACGAATTGTCCCGATTAAATGACTGCGTGGTTATTTATTCACTGCCGATAACGCATCTTGACAAAGCACTCGCTGCGGTGCTCTGGATCTGCACGAGTACGCCAAGGTTTTGTGCTTAATCGCCCATTCAGAGAGACCGCCACCGCATCTCGCGTGTAAATCTTTCCCTGATCAAATCGGGCGGCAGGAGCGCGGCGGAGTCGTTGATTCTCGTGCCTCAGAATGTTCCCCCGGGTTCGATTCCCGACTCGGGCTCGTTTTCAAGTGTGTGGGAAACCAGTCCGGTGTACAGGAGATCGGGGGTTCGATCCCGACCCTGACGCCTGCTGCTGTATATTTGGAGTCTGTGGTGTCTCTCTCTCTTCCGTGGTCGCGCGGATTTTTTTCTCCACATTTAGAATCAACATCGCGCGTTTCGAGTATATATCGCTGCTACAAATTCCCACATCATAAGCCACTTCTTTGAGCTATCATTTGTGGCCAGGTCACTTCTGATAAAGAGCTGTATAGCCCAGCAGGGCGCTTACATGGTGAAATAAACAATAGTGTTTGAACAGTAATGTTTTTTTAGAGACGCAATACCGTACATCCATTTCGCAGAAAATACCCGGTTAAATGAGAAAAGGGGTAAATTTGCTATTCAGGTCATTTGTCGAACCATTAATTCCGCTCATTATCAGAATGACTGCTGGCGCTTCGAGTGATTGCGGAATAACTTATGACGTAATTACGGCACTGAAGCTCGGAAGGAATGTAATAATAATATTTAGTGATTCTTACGTCTAAGCCAATAAGGTGTATCACAAATAGGCACAGTTCATGTAAGGTTGATTTTTGCATTTAGGGAGTTAGAAGGCTGGGTGGGAGCCGGGCGGACGGGGCGAAGAGAGAGAGAGAATGTGAAAAAAAAACATTTGAGGAAGTGATTAGATTAGGCTTGATTTATGGGAGATTGAATGAACGCTTTCAAAATATTTCCTGTCCTATTCATTCATTTCACTCTCTTAACTATTATTATAATCTACTGAAAGGGTACGGGAAAGTAAATTCGACGCTGAGAGCCGGGTCGGCGTTGTGTGTGAGCCGGCGTTTATGTGGCAGTGGGTGTGGGGGGAGTGATGACGCACTGATTTAGAGCACTGTGTCGTGACCCTGTAAACCAACGTTGCATTCCCTGGCCGCCACAAAGAGCTTCATAGCTCATCGTATTCCTCCAGTCTAAATATTCTGATTCTCAGTATAGCTTGACCGTGCAATCCACTCCCACAATATTAGCTTATGCCCTGCAGAAAAACAAGAAAATAGATATAAACCACAACTCAACGCAATCGACAATAACACTGTGGCTTTCGATGGGAATGCATGTATACAATAGGTGGCCATATCAGGCAATCTTCCTGCTTCATAGCACATGACTCGAGAGGCCAGGGAGATATAGAGTGGGTAGCATTGGAGACTGCACTGTGCATCATGAGACCCTTATGAGAATTACAATGATTTTAATTTTTCCGATGAACAGTCGTAAATGGACAGAGGCATAGTTACATATTCATAGATATTGAGTCACAGAGAAACCATTCAAAAACAAACAAAAAAACCATGAAAACAAAATTAATGTTTAGTTTAATCGAACGCAAATTAATACGTGTAAGATACTACAAATAGCTAAATAATTCAGCGGACAATGTCTCCACATATTTACCTGTCCACATAAAAAAAACACGTGAAAGTATTTCTTACACAACCTATCAGCCGCCACGCTCTTCTGGGAGTGCAGAATTTCAGCAGCATCGTCTCAAGACAAGCAAAACTCTGGACTGGCTTTGACAAACGGTTGCCTCATCAGCAGAGTCACCCTTGCTTGAATCAACGGTGGTGAGCTCTCAACCTTTACAGGCAAGGACGTGAATGGGGTAATGTTGTCTGCTTATTCATTTGACTCTATATATGTGCCCAGCGTTTTGACAGTACGAGTAACATAGAGCAGAGATATCAGTGGCACTTCTCATTGCAGCTGACGAGGTCAGCATGAGATGGCAGAGTGGACAGGGAGGGGCATGGCAGGAACACACAGCTCCAGATGAGGAATAATCTGGGCCCTGGGCCAGTGGCTGTATTTAGAGTCTTCTGCAAATCCGCAAATGGCAAGACAAAACAAATCCCATCATAACAGAATAATGGTGCGGGCCGGAAAACCATAGATTTTTCAAACAACACGCAGAAATTAGTTCCAAAAAAAGGCACACACGTGCTATTTGTACATATGCAAAACAAACGCCATCGGCGTTTCCCTAATCATAATAATAGTTTACATTTGTAAGGCGCATTTCGTCCAAGGATCCCAATGTGCCTTGTATGGAAACCAGGAAACGACCAAAACAACAGGGAAAAGGCAACTTTAAAGAGGTTAGTTTTCAGGGGCAGATTCAAATAGCACTAAATAATTCTGATTGTCTTATTGTCAGAGGCCAACGCGTTCCATAGTCTTGGAGCCGCACTGGCAAAAGGCCGATCACACCAAGGAGCGGAGCCTTGCCCTCGGAATACTAAGATGAAGAAGAAGGAGCTCAGAAAATCTCAAGGACCTCATTGGTGGTGTATAGAAGTGGATCACTTCCTGTAAGTTATGTGGGGCCTAACCCATCGACAGCCATGCAGGTCAGGCAGGACCTAAAGAAGTGCATCGTGGTCATCTTGTCTTAGATCACCATCAACATATATTACTGCAAAAGTTAACTGACTGCAGCAGGCATAGACAACCGTGATTAGGACTAATTAGGACTAATTCGGACTAATTAGGACGATAGTCGCAAATTATATCACTGCTGCAAAGTCTGCCTCTGGCAACCATAGAAGTCGGCGTTTCGTCATCGCAAGGCCCGCGGGCCACGGGCGTCCCTGGTGGCCTTGAGTGCGTCCACTAACGTGAGGCCCCCTCCGACGATACATAGATGGTGAAACACCACCCTCCCCTACCCCCCCATCATGTGGTCAAACCCCCCCCTCCCACCCCCCCATCATGTGGTCAAACCCCCCCCCCCTACCCCCCCATCATGTGGTCAAACTCCCCAATGGTTTCAATGAATGCGTGGCGGCGCCTCACACGGATGATGTCTTATCGGCAAAAGTGGCCCCCTCCGAAAAAGAGTGAAGAACGCTGAATATAAGATGCGGAGTTCCCCATATCCGCACCATGCCCCCCCCCCCTCACTGGCTTGTGTCATGGAAACAATCATCAAACCTGTAAAAGATGAGAAAATTGAATGATGGTGCAGGTCGGAATAAAAACCCGTGGGTTTCAAACCACACGCTGATGCGTGTTCGAGACACACAGACATCGCGCATTATGCAAAAACAAATATCAGCAGTTCCTGAAGAACTGCATTCAGGAACCGCTCATAGCTGTACTTCCAGGTAAAGCCCATTGAGCTATGTAGCTCTTTGACAGAAGCGACATGGCCACAAATGATAGCCCAACGAAGTGGTTCATCACGCGGAAATTTATAGCAGCCAAATAATTCTACACGCGTGACGTTGATTCTAAATGTAGGAGGGAAAACCGGAGGACCCTGAGAAAAATTCACGCGATCATGGGGAGAGAGACACGCAAGCTCTAAATATACAGTGGCGGTGTGCTTGTTACACGTGTTTCTCCGTGTTGCTTGACGTTTGGAGTCTTTATTCAGCACCGTGTGAGCTTGTCTCCCTGCCTTCATGTCCTCTTAACCTCCAAATCAATCGTACATCCCTGGGCGTGCATGGGAAACATGAACATCGTTATTATGAATGCATAATTCATGGTACGAATCAATAATTCAATGGCCTTTATTACATCCTGAGGATCCATTCGATACGAGCTTGGTCTTGTGCAGGAATTGTTTTGGGTGAACGTAGGTACAATATGTTAGGGACAACCCAGCGAGCATGCCAACATTGACCCATGGTTGGCATGCCAACGTCGACACATGGTTGGCATGCCAACGTTGACACATGGTTGGCATGCCAACGTCGACACGTGGTTGGCATGCCAACGTCGACACATGGTTGGCATGCCAACGTCGACACATGGTTGGCATGCCAACGTCGACACATGGTTGGCATGCCAACGTCGACACATGGTTGGCATGCCAACGTCGACCCATGGTTGGCATGCCAACGTTGACCCATGGTTGGCACAACGTTGGCATGTGGTTGGAACCTTTGGCCCAATGTTGTCCCAACGTTCCATGTTTACTAGAGGTTAGCTTTTTGTTGTTGTTGTTGTTTACAGTAGAATTTTCACATATTCATCTCACTGGGGACTGAGGATGAGATGATTATGTGAAAATGTCAAATATGTGAACACCATTATAAATTGACAGTTACATCATGTGCTTTTCAGAATCATAATGTTTATTTATACTGGGGGAATCCGATGTGCTATAAAGCTCCTTCTCACAGATGTCGAGTTGTAATGCACAAGCTGCTTTAAACGCGGGTGGAAAATACGTGACCCTACTTTACAAAGTGAGCGAATGTACGTGCACGAGATTAAGAATGCATGAGCGTGCGTGAAACAGTCGGCATTGTGAACATCGCTAGAAAATGAGAGTTGCAGGACCGATGCTGCACAGGGCGTGGGTGCTTTATTGGTTGGGGTGCTTTTGTTTGACACCGGTGAGCATCGCTACCGGGCTGATATATTATAACAATAATTTTGTGTTAAAATCGAATTAAGTCCCTTTTTATTCAAAGATAATGTATTTGCAAAATCGATGGGCTGGATGACATTGCATACGACCTCCCCACCCCCCCCCCAATTTAATCTTACTTACGAGCAGGCCACAAATCTACGCGTCCTTTATATTGTTATTTCCGAATAAGTACATTTTGGGACGCCGTGGATGAGGTACATCTCCAAACAAGCTACTGCACATGTCACGGACTCCCTCCAATCGCAGTCAGTCACCATCTGGACGCCTATTGCCAAACGGAATCTGCTTTGGTGTAACGGTCAGCACCCTGGACTTGTAACTGCAGAGCTCCGCCGATACGATTCCACCTCCCGGCACCACAGTTAAAGCGACGGGAACATTTCTTAACAACCCTCCACACCTCCTACCCCCGGCAGATCACGTACGGTGGGGTAAAATTTGTGGTTTACGCTCAGCGCTTTGAGATCCTTGATGAGAAGCGCTATATTAATGAGGTCTGGCCAGCGTGGAGGAGTAGGCCAAATACACTCTGCAGGGGCTTCCTAGAGAGCTCCCTCGAGTATGGAGGCCCATTCCGCCAGCAGCGGTGACAGCGAGACATTTGCAGGGCTGTGCCTTTGCCATTTTTTTTAACCCGATTTCAACTCTCGTTAATGCCGTTACCAATTTGTGTGCAATTTAAATCACGTGATCTGCTTATGAACGTTTCTGAGTTATATTGTCGTAATGGTAAAACGCATTCCGTGCTATGTTTAATCAACGTCAAGAAGGCGTCTCTCCCTGATCAATTGAGAGAGGATAGGATGTGTGTGTGTGTGGGGGGGGGGGGTGATGTTCATCCCAATTGGTGGAAATTCCACATTCCCATTGTGGAGCTTGTCCAAAGCAACCCAACCACCGTCGGGTTTCATCTTTCAATATCTGTTCTTTTTTTACAAATAAAGTTTCGGCTTCAATATTTTTGCTTCTATGCCACCCCCCCCCCCCCCCATGCACCACCCCCCCCCCCCTTTAGTGTAATTGTGCCATCGGAATGAGATGAAAAATTTATTCGGAGGTCTCAAGGATCAGCTGGACGTGTGTCACACGCATCATCGGAGTCGGGATCGAACACACAACCTGCTGCATACCAGGCGAGGGAGTCAACATTGCTGGAGGAATATCACATTTAAAAGGTGCTGTGTAGAGCTGCTTTCGTGCAACACTTTGCACTCCGATTGTACGTGTTTTCTCAGGGAAAATTTAGATAATTTGCGCGCGGCAAATGCTTCCGCGGATTTCTTGATCGCACGTTTTAAATGTGTTAGAATTCGACTTGTTTTCCAGCTAGAATTCTATGCTCACATTTTAAACGCAGACGTTCATATTTCATTCTGCATTTTTTGTAGCATAAACAAACGAGCGTCATTGTACGTTTAATGATTTTAAATGCAAACGTTTGAACGTACAAATTAAAATGAGAAACCGGCCCTTAAAAATCAAAATATCTGAAAAAATGTCGTCCCAAAATTACCCTTAGCACATACCCCAGTTTGGGCAGGTGCACTATTTGTATTTTTAAAAGCTCCTTTTATGAAAAATATTCATTTAAAAATCCCTTTAAAAAAATAACAATAGTTATTTGCGTGTTTACCACGGGCCTTTGACAAATTTTGAGCCATACGAGTGCTTCCGTGCCATTTGAGGCCATCACCTGCAGAGACGACGATAACAATGACAATAATAACGTTTAAAAAAAAATCTGCGGAAGCATTTTTCGTGCGCAAATTATCTATTTTTTTTTGGGAGAAAACACGTACGATCGGAGTGCAAAATATTGCACCAAAGAAGCTATACAATTATTAAATGGCCACTAGAAACGTGGTCACTTAATCCCAAAACTGGCAAAATAACATTAACTGAAATTGACAAATGAAGTTAGAGCTTACGTGGATTTTAACAAATCATTGTGCATTACTGCCCTCCTCGGAGAGGCCATAATAACAGCACTAAGCCGAGCAATTTTCTTCTGTAAGGGAATTTAATTACATTCAATTACGGACGGCTGTTTTTCAGCGGTGTATCGGTGGTCAATAGAGGCATAGGTAGGTAGGTGTATGTATGGAGAGATGATGGTGCTGGGGGGGGGGGCATTTTAGGATATTTTTTGGGCGTATGGCCAACGTGTTCCTGACATTTTCTGGCTGTGACCTGAGCTGTCCTTGCCCCGGGGGGACCGGTTATACAACGCAACAGCTTGCCAAACAAATATTATTGTAGCGTGAGACTCGCGATCTCACCTCTTCGCGTTCGGCTCTTTGTCAACCCACCGCCGGATGAAGGGCTGCCCCCGCGGCATGTCAATCGTGGGGGTCGTTTGGCCATACTTCACCACGCCGGTCAGTGGCGGGTTGGTGAAGTGGGTGGGTGGGGGTGGGGGGAACCCAGGAGCGGTTCAGGTATCGCTCGCCGCTGTCAGCCGGCGAATCATGTCGATGAATCATTACACGGCTAATGGGGACTTGCATGACAATGGAAATAAACATAATAGATCACCGTGTGATGCACGACGGCCCAACATTACAACAAGAAAATTGTCCGTAATATACTCTTTGGTTCTATTCGGTAAAGTCACGTGACTTTACCGAATAGAACCAAAGAGTATGGATGCTTGCAGTCACGAAAGCTTTAAATCTAGAATTGTCCGCAATATATCAACATTGCTACGGGAATTGTATTAACAAAAAAAAACGATTATTATTTCTGTAACAAAAAAACTACTCCCGTGTCTCGACGAGTCATCAGCAGCTTAATCAATAATCGATGGATTTTCTTTGGAAACGCTGGCCCTGGGAACTGTGGTGATGCCCCATTTATAGATAGCACACGAAAACGATACAGTGAGGAATTCACGCTGGCAAAGCTTCCCGCACGGCAGTCTCTGCTGGCTCGTTCAACCCTCGTGATTCTCCCCAAGCTCGAAGGGTACGGAGGCCTCTTCACCCCCCTCCCTCCCCGTCGCGCACACGGCATCCAAAGCCGCCTGTTGAGAATAAATGAAGAGGATCGTTAGAGATCAGCTGGGGGGGGGGTAATCTATACGCGGGGATGCCCTCTCCGATTCATCTTTGTCACTTTAATGTTCATAACCCACACACCTCCTTCTCACCCTCTCATGCAGCGCGGTCTCGTAGCGCGTTCCCCGTCGGTGGCTGTGGGGACGGGGGAGGGGGCGCCCTGATGGCAGCTGTCCTTTTGAGATACAAGGTGAACCCAGAACATGGCCACAAGGCGAACCCAGAACATGGCCACAAGGTGAACCCAGAACATGCCCACGAGGTGAACCCAGAACATGGCCACGAGGTGAACCCAGAACATGCCCACGAGGTGAACCCAGAACATGCCCACGAGGTGAACCCAGAACATGGCCACAAGGTGAACCCAGAATATGGCCACAAGGTGAACCCAGGACATGGCCACAAGGTGAACCCAGAACATGCCCACGAGGTGAACCCAGAACATGCCCACGAGGTGAACCCAGAACATGGCCACAAGGTGAACCCAGAACATGCCCACGAGGTGAACCCAGAACATGGCCACGAGGTGAACCCAGAACATGCCCACGAGGTGAACCCAGAACATGCCCACGAGGTGAACCCAGAACATGGCCACAAGGTGAACCCAGAACATGGCCACAAGGTGAACCCAGAACATGCCCACGAGGTGAACCCAGAACATGGCCACAAGATGAACCCAGAACATGCCCACAAGGTGAACCCAGAACATGGCCACAAGGTGAACCCAGAACATGCCCACGAGGTGAACCCAGAACATGGCCACAAGGTGAACCCAGAACATGCCCACGAGGTGAACCCAGAACATGCCCACGAGGTGAACCCAGAACATGGCCACAAGGTGAACCCAGAACATGGCCACAAGGTGAACCCAGAACATGCCCACGAGGTGAACCCAGAACATGGCCACAAGATGAACCCAGAACATGCCCACAAGGTGAACCCAGAACATGGCCACAAGGTGAACCCAGAACATGCCCACGAGGTGAACCCAGAACATGACCACAAGGTGAACCCAGAACATGCCCACGAGGTGAACCCAGAACACGCCCACGAGGTGAACCCAGAACATGACCACGAGGTGAACCCAGAACATGCCCACGAGGTGAACCCAGAACATGACCACGAGGTGAACCCAGAACATGCCCACAAGGTGAACCCAGAACATGGCCACGAGGTGAACCCAGGACATGCCCACGAGGTGAACCCAGGACATGCCCACGAGGTGAACCCAGAACATGGCCACAAGGTGAACCCAGAACATGGCCACAAGATGAACCCAGAACATGCCCACGAGGTGAACCCAGAACATGGCCACAAGGTGAACCCAGAACATGGCCACAAGGTGAACCCAGAACATGCCCACGAGGTGAACCCAGAACATGGCCACAAGGTGAACCCAGAACATGGCCACAAGGTGAACCCAGAACATGCCCACGAGGTGAACCCAGAACATGACCACAAGGTGAACCCAGAACATGCCCACAAGGTGAACCCAGAACATGGCCACAAGGTGAACCCAGAACATGGCCACAAGGTGAACCCAGAACATGCCCACAAGGTGAACCCAGAACATGGCCACGAGGTGAACCCAGAACATGCCCACAAGGTGAACCCAGAACATGCCCACGAGGTGAACCCAGAACATGACCACAAGTCTGCCAGCGGTGGAGGGGAAGGAGAGGAGGATGTGTGGCTAGGGGGGGGGGGGGGGGCGGGGGGGGGGTTGATGTTCCTCTGTGGCTGTCCAACAAATTTATTCGCGGGCAATGTAATCCATACAAATCCGGAGGAAGAAGCCGGCGCACGTGATCGAGGGGATAAGTAGCGGCGGCCAGTGTTGTCTTGTCAACGGCGACATCCACCTGCAGTCGTGACCAGGGCGGTTCGCCGGGGCTGGGATCCGGGAACCGGGGGGGGGGGGGGGGGGGGGAATGGGCTTTGGGTTCCTTGAAAAATGTTTTTTCTATTCTTGATTGTTTCGGTAAAGTCACGTAGAAGGGAAACAATGAAATAATAAAAATGATAAATAATAAATAACTTATTCTTTTATTGTTTCCCTTCTACGTGACTTTACCGAAATAACCAAGAATACGAATCCCCGCAGTCACGAAAGCTTTAAATCAAAAATGTGTGTGTTTTTTTTTTCTGTTTGGTGTTTTAACAAATTAACACAAACTGTTTTATTGCCAGAAAGGGTAAAACCTATTCTTATATTTTGACCCTGGCAAAGGAGGTCCCACGATGTGGCTACCCGCCTCGAGCTCTTCAGTGCCCTGATAGTGGCATTGTCTTTGTGCTGTTCGCCTTTTGGCGTCCTCTGGTCTAACGCCGTTAGAGACGAGGCTCACAAAGAACGCTGTCTCCGGTGTGGACCAATCAGTTTCAAGGACAATGCGTCATATTATCGGAGTATGTTTTTTGTTTGCATTCTGACCACAAGTTTTGTGGTTAATGCAGCCATGATGTCTTGTAAAAAGGTTTCAGTTTGGTGTTTTAACATCTTAACACCTGTTTTATTGCCAGAAAAAAGGGGAAAAAACCTCTTATCAAGGCTCAAAATAAATCTGTCTCTGGTGTGGACCAATCAGTTTAAAAGACAATTTATCATAAACTACCAGAGCATGTGTTTTTTTTTATTTGCTGTTACTGCGTGTTAATGTGGTTAATGCAGACAGGATTCCTTGCAAAAGATTTCTGTTTGGTGTTTTAACATCTTAACACGAACTGTTGCTTTATTGCCAGAAAGTGTAACATCTATTCTTACGCTTTGGATATGTCAGCGCTGTACTCAATCCGGGGTGGGGGGGGGGGGACAACGCTGATCTCGTTAGTGACGACGTTAGTGACGACGTTAGTGACGACGTTAGTGACGACGCTGCTCTCGTTAGTGACGATGTTAGTGACGACGCCGCTCTCGTTAGTGACGATGTTAGTGACGACGCAGCTCTCGTTAGTGACGACGCCGCTCTCGTTAGTGACGACGTTAGTGACGACGTTAGTGACGACGCTGCTCTCGTTAGTGACGACGTTAGTGACGACGCCGCTCTCGTTAGTGACGACGCCGCTCTCGTTAGTGACGACGCCGCTCTCGTTAGTGACGACGTTAGTGACGACGTTAGTGACGACGCCGCTCTCGTTAGTGACAACGTTAGTGACGACGCCGCTCTCGTTCGTGACGACGCCGCTCTCGTTAGTGACGACGTTAGTGACGACGCCGCTCTCGTTCGTGAGTGAGCCACGCCGATGATCGGCGACAGCGGATCGCTTCGGGCAAGTCGGCGCACTCAGAATTTTTGTTCCATTTTTGAAACGCTTGCTGTCGCGCGCGGGAAGGTCTCTCCCTCTCTCTGTCTCTGTCACCGACGAAACGAGGCTTGTGGGGGAGCAGCTGCGCGAAGCTTGGCTCACGTCTCACGTCCCACCGGTGTTTGCTCCGGAATTGCGGCCGATTCGCGTGATTGGCCCCCTCGGCTTGCCGCTGATGTTGCTAAAAAAAAAAAATCATCATCATGTGTTTGCGGTACGAAATACAAAAAAACCCACGGGTGTTTATGGAAAGGAAGATGGGGAGCATTACGCAATCTTTCCGGTCGTGCATAATATGTACGGCATTATGCCCACGCCTAGAACGCGAGTACACGACATGCTGTCTCTGCAAAGTGCAACCCAGGACCGGTTCACACATCACTCACCACTGATGTTGGCTGTGGCCAAGAATCAGACCTATAATGCCATCGTTTTTGAGGCTGTACCTGCATTGCAATTACTAAGGCAGATTTAAATTACTTATTTTTTTTTAGATACAGCGTGGTATTTGATGATAATTAAATGTACGTTTAACTTGTTTTCCTTTGAAATAAAAGCTAATGTTTACATTGCGATTATGATTTGCTAGGTTATATATATATATTTTTAATGCACTTATCTCTTATTGTTTATTTATTTTATTCATATTACTGTGACTTGTTGCGTTTTTGTCGGAGAAGCAGCGGCGGCGGCGTTGTTGTTGCTGTTGTTGACGAAACACGATTTAAGAGCTCATTGGCTCACAGGGCAATTGCAAACAAAGTGAACTGATCTATAACTTGATGAGGAGCTTTCGTGACTGCAGGAGTTATTCTTTGTTTTTTTTCGGTAAAGTCACGTAGAAATAAGAAATAATAAAATTACATAATAGCGTACGACGTTTCGATTGCAACACAAGCAATCATCGTCAGGTACAGAAGAGCTAAATTTACGAGAGAGAGGAGACACATAACCGCAGATATATATACAGACACAGATACAACAGGGGATACAGAGAGAGATAGACGGGGGGAGCACACTAAATCAAACAAGGTTTAGCATTATATTCTTAGCTCTTTCGGTAAAGTCACGTTGAAGGGAAACAATCAAATAATAAAATATATATAAAACAATACATTTTTATTATATTTTTGTTATATTTTATTATTTTATTGTTTCCCCTTCAACGTGACTTTACCGAAAGAGCTAAGAATATGAATTACTGCAGTCACGAAAGCATTGCTTGCGTTATATGGTTTCCAAATTTTGCTAAACTTTGTTTGATTTAGTGTGCTACCCCCGTCTATCTCTCTCTGCATCCCCTGTTGTATCTGTGTCTGTATATATATCTGCGGTTATGTGTCTCCTCTCTCTCGTAAATTTAGCTCTTCTGTACCTGATGATGACTGCTTGTGTTGCAATCGAAACGTCGTATGCTATTATGTAATTTTATTATTTCTTTACTGAACTGAACTATTATTTACTTTGATTTCTTTGGCTAATATTTGCAACAATGGATGAGTCTTACAACTTAAAACTAGCTACAGAGAAAGGTCAGCTGACTTCACATTTAGGTTGGCAAACAGGAAGAAAAATAAACAACCCGGAATGGATGCAGGCTTATACCTGAAAGAGCATTATCATAATACTCTCTGGTTCTTTCGGTAAAGTCACGGACGCTTGTGTTGCGACCGAAACGTCGTGTTCTTTTATTATTATTTTTTCTATCTACGTGACTTTACCGAAAGAACCAGAGAGTATGGATTTCCTGCAGTCGCGAAAGCCTCAAATCAAGAGCATGAAAATAATGTTTAGCTTCGTATAGCGTTGTTCATGCAAATTGCATCTCACAATCGCTGAAGAACAAGCAACAACAATTGCCCGAGCTCTGCAGTTCTCCATATATTCAGTTGTTTCAGCCAATTGGTGAGTGTTAATACGTGGGAGGGAACCAGAGCACCCGGGGAACACCCACACGTGCGAGGGGGCAACACTCTATATCCCATACGCAGAGGACAGATGGCATGGGTCCGCACTGTGCTGTACCACCTCTCTCTGGCGAGCCGGTTGTATGGCCACCTCCTCTGTGCCCATGGGAAGGGAGTTCCGCAACATTTGTTCAATCCTGTTACCTATTTGACCTTTTTTTAAATTGTATTTTGCCAGGCAAGGCCCAACTGAGCTACGTATCTTGTTTTCAGAAGCGACCTGGCCACAAATAAACAGCTCAACAAAGTGGCTTATTGTGTGGAAATGTAGAGCAACAGTCAAATACTCTGGTCGTACGTTGATTCTATGTAAATGCGGAGAGAAAAAAAACGGAAGATGCGGAGAAAAATCCACGCGACCACGGGGAGAGAGACACGCAAGCTCCAAAATATACAGCAGCAGGCGTCGGGGTCGGGATCGTACCCCGACCTCCTGCAAACCAGGCGAGGAAGTTAACATCTCCTAGCAACCGTGGCGATTCGCCAACCTCTGCGGCATGCACAGTGGCGGTTTACAAGCATGCGCCACCACCGGCTCGGCTATCACCATACTTAGCCATTATACTGGTAGGAAGCTCCTGGTTACACCACCAGCCCACAGGGGATCATTGTGTCCGTCCGTCGTTCATCCAAAAATGGGAGGGGTGGGGCTGGGTGGGGAGGGGAGGGTGGGGAGGGGCTGGGTGGGGAGGGTGGGGCTGGGTGGGGAGGGTGAGGAGGGTGGGGAGGGGCTGGGTGGGGAGGGGCTGGGTTGGGGAAGGTGGGGCTGGGTTGGGGGTGGGAGGGGTGGGGCTGGGTGGGGAGGGGCTGGTCACCCCGTGGTGCCCTTATAAAACTCAACGTTTAACCTACTCACGTCGGCTTGTTGCCCGCCCTCACAGTCGGGAACATTTGCGGAATACACCACGTGGTGCCGCCGTTGACCCTGGCCATTGACCGAGCAACCCAACGTTCCTACCAGCTCCCTCCGCAGGGATGTGTTCTATCGACTGCTGGCGGCAGAAGGTGGGACCCCGCAGCAGCACCTGAGTCACTGGGGGAAAGATCTGCTGATCGTATCTCTAAAAGTTAATTAATCGAATGTTCGTAAGTAGAGGAGTCCCCGTACAGAGCTTGACGGCACCGAGTCGGTTGAATCGTTGTTGGTAAGATATCTCAAAGCACGTATCCCAAAGGGCGCGAGTGATCGACACCTCCCCTGACTGCCCTCGACGTAAGCTCCCAACGCTCACGAGGTTGCTGTAAATTATGCACCTGGCAAACACATTGCGTTTTATCTGAATTGGCACAACACGGGTGAATAATCATTCGGCAACGGTCATTGTTGTCCCGTTATAATGTCGCGAGACAGTAACGTGGACGATCCACTGCGGGGTTCTCAGAAATGAGAGGCCGGGGTTTAGGGGGTTTAGGGGGTTTAGGGGGTTTAGGGGGTTTAGGGTCAGCGGTTTTCCTCCTTCGGGACACGGGGTGGTGGCATAATTTTCATGACAGAATCCTTCCTGGAGGCACGCCGGAACGTGGCTTTGAGGAACGTTCAGGAAATGTCGCCAAATGTAGGTGACGTGATAGCCGAGCGTAGCGCTCGTCCACTGTTCCAATTCGCACGAGAGCAAAACCGTTCAACCGCTGTGAAGGCACCCGGTCAATTCTACGGTGCGGTCTTCTTTACGGGGCAACGTTAATGTAGCCTGTTGCCGTAAGGCGTGATAACTGCGTGCCGTGTCACAGCCCAAATCCAAAATAGAACAAAAATTGAGAACATTTTAAGCTGTGCACGAAAGTAAGAATAATATTCATGACTCCATAATGGAGGGTTTTTTTTTTGGATTAGATAAATATCAATGTGTCGTTAAACCCGCCACCAGCCGACACAGCCAATTGGTACGGTTTGTCACGTAAACAAATACATGGCAATTCGTTACTAGTTCTGCACACAGGTGTGTTGAAGAGTAAAACCCACAACAACATTGCAATTCGAGAACGCTGACATTTCCCCAGTAATTACAAAAACAACAACAACCTGCATCATCAGGCAACGGCCAGAGTTGCGTGTGAAAAGGTCGGATTAGTGAAAATCTCCGCTATAGTAAAATGACACTCACTCAATGCACAAATACCTGACTGGGTGTGGGCGCATAATTGGCCGGGGTTGATTTGCTGAGACTGTTGGATATGCAGCGTTGTGCTGAATACAAATACGGTCGTGAGAAATTATAGCAGAAAAATGTATTTCGAGACACCAATCCGAGGTTGAACTGAACGCGACTTTTAAAATAAAGAGTTAAAAATGCAAAAACTCTGGGACAAGATTTCAGAGTTTGCGAATGTTTATTTGTTGTTATTTTTTTCCCGTAATAGTTTTGGGTTTGCCCATTTTTCATTCATAAAATGGGATCATAACTAATGAGGTATTAAGAAAAGCAGGAATTATTATATTGATTGCTTTTTTTTACACGTTCAGTCTAGGAAAGGTGTCAGGCCTAAAGATTACTTGTACACTCGCTAACACCCAATGGATTTAATCGCTGCTAGAAAGCGAAAACTCGCAGCGCACATTTTTAGAGATGTCAATTCTGATCATTCCTGTCACGAGCGACTTACAAATGCGTCGCTTGGGTTAAGTTGGCATCGTAGTAGTAATAATAATAATACTCGCTCTCTGCTCTGGCGTCGTTAGTAAGGGAGGATATTTGTGTGCTTGTTCTCTAACCCTAATTCTCAGCCCTAACTTTATCCACAACTCACTTCTTGATAAAATAATAATAATAACATATACCGTATAATACCGTGTACAACGTCGTATCGCTAACCGTTACATATTCGCCAAGAAATCTATTAATCCAGTGAATGCGCAACGTTGGGCCAACTTTGGGCCAACGGTTCCAACCACGTAGTTGTGGTTGACCGGTATTACATGGAACGTTGGGCCAACGTTGAGGTAACGGTTCCAAACACACGTTGGGCCAACGTTCGCCCACCGTTGGGCCCAACGTTCCAAGTGTACTGGTTAATTGCCCACAACCGGCATGATGCTCTATCGACGTGCACGTATGCAAACTTTTCACCTCCAGTAACGCAGCCTTAATCTCCCTTACTACTAAATTATAGTGCAATGTTTTTACCACGTTTAAATAATTTTATTTTTTGTTCCACTCACCTATTTGCTCGTGGTGTTCGTGCTGGGCATGTTTGCTGGATCGGACCCCAGCGATTAAGATATATGCGACGTTGTACCGCGCGACTTAAAATGTTTTATTAATTATGTTTATTGATCCACCCACGCGTCGGGGTGGTGCATAGCGGGACAGGTGGCTCGGACAGACATCCACCGCGGACGCGTAGCACCGTAGCGTCACGTGGGACGTGCTGCGTCAGATCCCTTCTCTTCGGGGAGGGAAGAGGGAAATAGGTTGAGTGGGGGGGGGGGTCCGTCTATTGGCAAGTTGAGTCAAGTAAACTCAGAGTCTCTGGAGTGGCATTCACGAGGGGGCCCCAGATCTGGGTGAACGCCCCTTCCCTATTCCTCAGTTTCAGACTCGGGTGTTCTGAAGCTGATCGGGCGAATAGGGAGAGAGAATAGGGTGAGAGAATAGGGAGAGAGAATAGGGAGAGAGAATAGGGAGAGAGACTAGGGAGAGAGAATAGGGAGAGAGAATAGGGAGAGAGACTAAGGAGAGAGAATAGGGACAGAGAATAGGGAAGTTGTGCCAGAGGGTGGATGAGGGGGCCCCACGATTCTTCCAGGAGCTCAGGGTGGTCTTTGTAACCGAAATGTTAAATGCTTAGATAAGGGTGCGTTCGTGTCTGGTGATACCTTGGGGTTTAAGGCCCAGGATGGAGGATTTACTGCCAGGTAATATCTCGGTGACAGACATCACGTTGTACAGATCGGTTATTTGATCATAGAATGTCCTGATGGTGGGACAGTCCCAGACAATTTTGACATTTTTATTGTCTCAGTTGTCGTCTCTCTCTCTCTCTCTCTCTCGAACAATGCTTGCCAGGTTCTCGTTCCTATGAGGTGGATAAAATATATCACCGTGGGTGCTTGTGGTTTCACGGAAGATGTCGGCACACACTTGTGAAAAAAATAAACAACGATTTCAAACAAGGGACAAGTTGTACCATCTGGAAAAAAAAAATAATCACTCCATCTTGAAGAAAATAAAATGAATGCAATTCATGACACCGGGTGATAATGGCACTGTACGTTGTGTTTTCGGGTTGCACCGCGCATTGTTTGATGTTCGATGTTCACTCCTCATGCTGGGAAGCTTCTTCAGAATTCAATTCAGCTCCTGAGGAAGTTCCAAGCACGTTGAGTGAAAACATCGGACGTCAAACAACACGCGGCTCATTGGATAGCCGGCAGTCATACGCTCGAATGTCATTCGATTCAGACTGAACGGTAATGCTTATGCAAGTGGAGACGTTGCAAAGATTTGTCACGTTTCAATTAACAAATTATTTGGTGATGCTGTCGCTTCTGCGTTGGCAGCAGTGCACACACACACACGATTAACAAAGCAAACTCACCACATTCATCACCAATAATAATAATAATAATAACTCTGACCTTCAAATGAGAAGTATATAATATGCGACGTTTTGGGCAATGGCTCTTATTTTATGTGATCTGCATGAGGGCCATTTTCTGAAATGTCACCTGTGATAAACATTGTTTTCCCTGTTAAGGCAGTGTTATTGACGAATGTGTGTGGAATTCCACGTTTCATTTAGATTGTTTTGGGAGCGCTGAACGTTAACAAATACAGTGAGGGAAAAAAGTATTTGATCCCCTGCTGATTTTGTACGTTTGCCCACTGACAAAGAAATGATCAGTCTATAATTTTAATGGTAGGTTTATTTGAACAGTGAGAGACAGAATAACAACAACAAAATCCAGAAAAACGCATGTCAAAAATTTTATAAATTGATTTGCATTTTAATGAGGGAAATAAGTATTTGACCCCCTCTCAATCAGAAAGATTTCTGGCTCCCAGGTGTCTTTTATACAGGTAACGAGCTGAGATTAGGAGCACACTCTTAAAGGGAGTGCTCCTAATCTCAGCGTGTTACCTGTATACAAGACACCTGTCCACAGAAGCAATCAATCAATCAGATTCCAAACTCTCCACCATGGCCAAGACCAAAGAGCTCTCCAAGGATGTCAGGGACAAGATTGTAGAACTACACAAGGCTGGAATGGGTTACAAGACCATTGCCAAGCAGCTTGGTGAGGTGATAACAGTTGGTGCGATTATTCGCAAATGGAAGAAACACAAAAGAACTGTCAATCTCCCTCGGCCTGGGGCTCCATGCAAGATCTCACCTCGTGGAGTTGCAATGATCATGAGAACGGTGAGGAATCAGCCCAGAACTACACGGGAGGATCTTGTCAATGATCTCAAGGCAGCTGGGACCATAGTCACCAAGAAAACAATTGGTAACACACTACGCCGTGAAGGACTGAAATCCTGCAGCGCCCGCAAGGTCCCTCTGCTCAAGAAAGCATATATACATGCCTTCTGAAGTTTGCCAATGAACATCTGAATGATTCAGAGGACAACTGGGTAAACGTGTTGTGGTCAGATGAGACCAAAATGGAGCTCTTTGGCATCAACTCAACTCGCCGTGTTTTGAGGAGAAGGAATGCTGCCTATGACCCCAAGAACACCATCCCCACCGTCAAACATGGAGGTGGAAACATTATGCTTTGGGGGTGTTTTTCTGCGGGGACAGGACAACTTTGCCGCATCATAGGGACGATGGACGGGGCCATGTACCATCAAATCTTGGGTGATAACCTCCTTCCCTCAGCCAGGGCATTGAAAATGGGTCGTGGATGGGTATTCCAGCATGACAATGACCCAAAACACACGGCCAAGGCAACAAAGGAGTGGCTCAAGAAGAAGCACATTAAGGTTCTGGAGTGGCCTAGCCAGTCTCCAGTCCTTAATCCCATAGAAAATCTGTGGAGGGAGCTGAAGATTCCAGTTGCCAAATGTCAGCCTCGAAACCTTAATGACTTGGAGAAGATCTGCAAAGAGGAGTGGGACAAAATCCCTCCTGAGATGTGTGCAAACCTGGTAGCCAACTACAAAAAAACGTCTGACCTCTGTGATTGCCACCAAGTACTACGTTATGTTTTGCAGAGGGGTCAAATACTTATTTCCCTCATTAAAATGCAAATCAATTTATAACATTTGTTACATGCGTTTTTCTGGATTTGTTGTTGTTATTCTCACTGTTCAAATAAATCTACCATTAAAATTAGAGACTGATCATTTCTTTGTCAGTGGGCAAACATACAAAATCAGCTGGGGATCAAATACTTTTTTTCCTCACTGTATATACAACAGTTGCTGGTCGATAGGATGTGCCAAAAACACTTATTTTTTGTAGAGAGACACGTATACATTTTAGGCGTATTATCGGCTAATTCAGCTCGGTTGGCGAGATGTTAACTCCCTTGCCTGGTATGCAAAAGGTCGTGGGTTCGATCCCGACCCTGACATCTATGTATTTGGAGTTTGCGTGTCTCTTCCCGTGGTCGCGTGGAATTTTTTCCGGGTCCTCCGGTTTTCCCCGCCACATTTAGAATCCACGTATTTGGCTGGGACAGATTTCCACATGATGATAAGCCAACTTCGTTGAGCTGTCATTTGTGATGGCCAGGTCGCTTCTGGAAAAGGCCCTACCTGGTTAAAAAATAGTTTGAAATAGTTTATGGTTCAACATTGTTCATGATTATTTTGTTTTGTGTATTCAACAGTACGTGTTGTGTTACACACGTGTAATGCGTTAGGCTACTTCATTGGTGGAGTTCGGGAGGAGGAGATGTGAGAGAAGGAGCTGGTTAAGGCAAGCTTTCTTATTACATTTAGTCGCATAAAACTACATGCATCGCTATTCCCTGCCGCCTTGAAAAAAAAAACACAACCCTTGTTCCCAGTCAACATGCCAACGCCGGGCCAACGTTGGAAAATGGTCAGAATCGTTGGCGCAAACGTTGGAACAACGTTGAAGCAAAGTTCCATGTTTACCGGGCTCTCTCTGTGTGTGTGTGTGTGCAAAAACAAGTCGACGAACAGAATTGAACGGAGCAAAAAGTAGGAGTTTGACTGTGAACAAAAACTCCCCATCTCAAATATTCACATGCCTCTAAAAAAAATCACACTTCAACAATCCCGTTTTTTGATTGTACGCACAATTTTACTTGTCAATCACATTCAGCTGGGTATCTGCAGTTAACAGCTCTCACCCCTCCACGTACCACCTCACGTTTGAGCATCACCCCTCGCGGAGAGCACGCTTGAGAACTGAAGGACGTCAAAAGTACAGCACCACCATACCCTCTGGGTTATACAACACACTTTCCACGTCCTCTTATTTTCAAGCAAGAGTCCGGTCGGTGTGCGTGCGTGCGTGCATGCGCGCGCGTGTGTACCTGGTGCGGTGTGTAGTAAACATCGCCACTCGGGAGACAAAGGCGGCCGGGCATGGTGCTGGCCACCCCCCCCCGTGTGCCGTGCCGGCCTTCACAGGTGTTACTCGCTAATAGCACTTGCCCCAAGTCTGTTAAGGCTACACGGGGGATCTTTGTCTTTGTGTCCGCGACCAGATTCGTAGCACGTCATTGACGCCGGGACGCAAGAGCGTCGCATTGTTGCGTCGTAGCGTCTCATAATCCGGCGAACACGGCAAACAAACTTCACGCGGGAGGAGATGCATCGCCACGACCGAAACCGCGTTCTCATTTGGCGGTGCGTTTCACGGTTCTCAATCCAATCGCCGGTGTTCTTGAAGTTCAGTTGGGTACTCACTGGGTCACAAAACAAAACAAAAAACACGCTCAGCACAGTCGTCGATAACGGATAAGATCGTGGCCTTACAAGGAAATAAATCCATCAGAGGCAACGTTTCAGGCAATGGGGGCTTCCCTGTTCGTGTTCCATGACGCAGAACCCATTTTGCCTGAAACGTCGCCTCTGGTATATTTTTTTCCGTCTAAGACCACAGTGTTATTGACGACTGTTTTGAGTTTTGTTGTTGTTGTTAATTGTGATTGCGCACCGCTGCCAATGCAGTATCGCCAAACAAAAATGTGAGCTTGGCTGTGTTCACTCCAGCGCTGTCCTCGAGACAGTCTGGTCCCTTCACCTGATGAAGGTCACTTGTGTTGTGGCCGAAACGTCGTGAATTTTTTATTTGTTGTTGTTTTTTACGTGACTTTACCGAATAGAACCAAAGAGTAAACAAAAATGTGTTTAAGTCGGTCACAGCCCCGAGGGCCTGCTTAGCCACACACACGTAGACTCGTGACACAGGGCATACCTAAGCGGTTGTATTTTTGTTGCGTTTAGTTTGTTGTCGTTCCCCCCGCACCTCCAATTTGCACGGTTCTCTACGTACGGTGTGATAGAAGTTCCAACATACACCACACACAAAATGGACTATTGGTGCTGCGTTTATATATTCGGCGTTTTTTTATTTTAGTCAACTCTCAATCTGTGGATTTCACCTGGTCGTGGATCTCTCAATAACATCGTTGACTTAAGCCGTCAAGGATTTAGCCCCACGAATATTAAATGCTCGAGTGACAGCGTTCGACGATTTTTTTTCCCCCACCTGAAAATATCATCAGATCAGGCAATCGGTGAAGTGGGTAAAATCTTTGCAGATTCATCTAGGAGCAGATTATAACACGAGCGCAGCCAACTGCATTCTCGACCAAAGTGACTTGTCCATCTCATACCCTTTGATTCGTTCGGTAACGTCGTGATTGATTTTATTTTCTACCCACGTGACTTTACAGAAAGAACCAAAGAGTATGGATTCCTGCAAGTCACGAAAGCTTCAAAATCAACATTGTTCATCTCAGCTTGAATCTCCGTTTATCCCCGGTACTCTTAAGTTATATTGGTGTCAGCGTTGGGGCCTTGTAAATGGGTACATCTCTGCATACCAAAAATTGCCCTAAGATTGATACCACGGGGCAAAAGTAAATCTGGGCCCCCCCGGAGACCACGTGGCGAAGGACGAGCTGCTAGCAGCGATCAGCCTTTCTTGGGAACGAGGCTGAACATGTTGCCAAGGGCTGGAAGAAGTGGGAGATAACTCATTGCGGCCTCGTGTTCCACATGGGACGAAGAGGATTAACTAACCAACTGATGAACTGGTTGGTGCAGCGATTGTCGTCACTTGTGGTGCTTTCATGATTGTTACCCCACGTAATAGTCAAGTCAAATCTTTGACTAAAAAAAAATCAATATTCGTGAACACTGCATTTGTGGATATGGTAGGAATATGCATGCGGGTATCACTTTTAGCAGGTACGTTTATTTTTTTCACTTACAGTGGTAAGTGTTGACCGCCGTTAATATGTGTGTTTCTCCAATATGCAAACCGAAACAAAAAAAATACTTCTCAATTTGAAATCGCAATTGGCTTAAATAAATAAATAGATACACGTAAAAAGTAACGAACACAGTACACGCAACACATTCACCCAACCCCCCGACTCCCCAAAATATAGGCATCTTGTAATATATTATGATATGATAGTTATTTTACTGTAAGTGATTTTCATGTAAAAATATGACTTTTAAATAAAGTTAGCTTTCGTGCCGGTGCAATAAAAACACATCTCTTTCTTTCCTGCCCCACATAATCACAATTGTTTGTTTCCTGCTTTGTAACGTTTTCGAAAAAAATGCCTATTATTTTAGCTCTTCTGTACAATAATGCACGAATCAGTAAGTGTACAGTACATACGGTATATACAGGGTCTCCCCTGCTTACGAACGAGTTAGGTTCCAGAGGTCTGTTCGTAAGTCGACTTGTTTGTAAGTCCAACCTTACTCCCGTCGATTCCAAACATGTTTGTACGGCATGCACACTGAACACGGGGAATGGCTTTAAAAGCTGTATAATCTCCTCTAGATGTAGATGCCACTGGTTCTTCACGTTCTGAAGATGTAGATGCCATCACCGCCATCTATTGCGCCGCGGTTGAACTTACGACTCTCGGTTCGAACGGGCAACTGGACATTATGTGCTGGACCTTATGTGCTGCGAGAAGGGGGCCTTTACCTGTTACATAACGTGGGACCGTTTTTTGTCCAGTATCAAAGTATAAAAAAATAAGAATAGTTTTGACCCTTTCTGGCAATAAAATAGGTGTTAAGATTCCTCGTAAAAGGTTTCCACTTGGTGTTTTAACATCTTAACACCTGTTTTATTGCCAGAAAGGGTAAAACCTGTTACAAATTTTGTTACACCGTTTATATACTTATTTTTTTGGGGAGGGGGGGGGGGGTGGTGCAGTGTTATTGACGAACGTGCTGAGATTTTGTTTTGGTTGTTATTTGTGATCGTGTACTGCCGCCAACCCAGCAGCAGCAGCAGCTTCATCAAACGAGGTGTTTCATTGACAAGACGTTAAGCCACTGCTCTGTCAGTGGTACATGCGTTGTCCATGATTTGGCCATGTTCGGTATACGAAACAAAAACGATCTCAAACGATGTCAATTAATAAAGACGGTTATTATTGTGACGTTTCGTTCTTTCGTACGGAGATCTATGAATACAATCTGCCCCTCGTGAAAGGGATATTACTTCGTTAAATCAAACAAAGCAATCGACAATCATTGTCACGTGCACTGCTCCACCAATCTG
This sequence comes from Petromyzon marinus, assembly GCF_048934315.1. Taxonomy (NCBI): domain Eukaryota; kingdom Metazoa; phylum Chordata; class Hyperoartia; order Petromyzontiformes; family Petromyzontidae; genus Petromyzon; species Petromyzon marinus. The sequence continues at coordinate 4,039,306 of NC_133720.1, read as the reverse complement.
GAAAACAAGCGAAAACGAGGGCCTGAGAGTTGGACGTTGGAGAGCGGCTGAAAAACTTTGCCTGGCTTGCACTTCAAAGGAACGAATAACAGGCTCAACATGCTATTGGGAATGGCAATGTTTAATTCAGGAGTTCAGCCATGAAGGGCAAAGCGCGTGCCTACGTGCAGTGGTGGCACTCAGGCGTAAGCAAAAGCTTAGGGCCCAAGAAACTCATGAGGACCTAGATTAATTTATACATTTAGGGGTGAACCAGATATCAGCTCGAATTCAATTTCTAGCAAATATATATTTTTTAAAAAACCTAACAAATCTCTCTTTCTCACCTCGTTTCCGTCCGTATATCGCTCATCCTTGTCGAATCCAATCTTTGTCCCTGGTCTGCTTCGCTCTCATTTTCACTTCACCTCTGTCCTATTCCATTTCTCGTTTCTCTTATCTCACTGCATCTCTATATTTTGGGGTGCCACGGTGGCGAGATGTTAACTACCTTGCTTGATATGCAGGAGGACGTAGGTTCGATTCCTGCCCCCCACGCCAGCTCACGTGGATTTTTCTCTGTGGTCCTCTGGTTTTTCCCTCCACATTTTGAATCGACGTCAAGCGTTCAGAGTATTTGGCTGCTATAAATTTCCACGCGATAAGCCGATTCGTTGAGCTATAATTTGTGGCCAGGTCGCTTCTGAAAAAGAGCTACATAGCTCAGTGGGTCTTACCTGGTAAAATAAAAAAGTTATATTTTGTCTACATTCATTTACATTCTATACATTCATATCATCGCATTACAGCTCTTAAATCTCTGTATATATATAAAACTCCCATCTCACTGGGAGTTTATAAATTGAAACGTGGGGGGTGGGGGCAGAGGGAGGAGAGCCAAAAAAAATAATTTCTGCTCAGGCTCCCCAATGTGGCATTGTTTCTTTTGTCAACGTGTTCACATCTTCGGTGGGATAATTAAACAATTCAAAACCAAAAAGACATGTTTTACGATGTACGATATATACGTTCACACTGCATCGTTGGCATGCTTGTTCATTTACAGTTCCTCTTCTTTACATGTGTTCAACCCAATAACTTAGACACACACAAAAAACATCAACTGCATAAAAAAAAGTGATTTATCAGACGTGAACTGAAAGTTCTGCATTCACCACTCAATGTTCAGAAAGGGGGCCACGAATTCCCCCCTTTTTTTTTCCTCCACGCTGCATCAAAAACCTGAAAGCTTCGTCTGCGTCGACGATGGCCGCCCCCATCTCAATTGGTGGGCACTTCGGTGTTTTTGTGAGAGCGGAAACTCTCCCTGTCGCCCACTTCATTTCCTCTCTCGGTGGCAACACGACGCGCAGTTTCCTCCCCGTACCCTACGCCAGCGATGGTCCTTATTTCCATCGCCCTCACTCCGTTTCCCAACACGGCGGTGGCGCCGTTCGCTCCGGCCAACTTTTGCCCCCTGTCCTGCGTCAGCCACGTGCTCGTCTGGTCCGTCCTTGGTTTCGTGCGGCCCGCGAAGCCCTCCTTCCTCTCCGCTCTCTGCTCCCCCCTCGAGGCGGCGCCCATCGCCACCCCGCGGGACTCCGCGCTTCTCTCCGATCCCATCCCCCGGCCCTGCCTTGCTCCCTCATCGGCCGACTTCTTCCTCCTCGCCTTCCGGCCCTTCGGCTGTTTTTCCTGCACACCGCTGCCGCCGATGCTCTCCCTGTAGGTGGCGTCGTCCGTCTTGATCTCGATGCTGTGCAGGTGCACAGCGATGACCACCGACTTGTTGCCCATCGCCCTGCCCGGTTCCTCGCAGGCGCACGCCGGGCCCCAGAACTTGCGCAGCACCACGCTGGCCGCCACACGGAACCGGTCGCCCGACAGGAAGAGGATGAGCGGGTCCATGATGCAGTTGCAGCTGGACAGCAGCAGGCACCAGTAAAAGACCTGCGCCACCATCTGGTGCAGGCCGCAGTTCTTGGGCACAAGCAGCTTGACGGCGATGAGCAGCGAGCGCATGATGTGCACGGGGATGAAGCAAATGGCGAAGATGAGCAGGATGACGATCATGAAGTGGGCGGCGCGCTTGCGCGTCTGCAAGAGGCGCGGGTTGGTGCTGGAGCAGAGCAACTTGCGCGCAATGCGCACGTGGAACACCAGCATGATGCCGAACGGCAGCAGGAAGCCGAGCACCATCTCGACGGCGTTCCACACGTTGAAGTTGCGCATGAGCCACGGCTGGTTGAAGCTGAGGCAGCGCGTCTGGTTTTTGTGCTCAAACGTGTGGAAGATAAACGGCATGCCCGCCTGCGGGACAAGCGCAAGGAACCAGAGGGCAACGCTCACGAGCTTGGCACGCATGAGCGAGCGCCGTCGGCTGAGCGAGCGCAGGGGGCGCTCGATGACCTGCCAGCGCTCCACGCTGATGCACGTGAGAAAGTAGATGCTGCCGTACATGTTGGCGTAGAAGAAGAAGACCACCATGTCGCACATGAACTCGCCCAGGACCCAGTCATTGAGCCGCATGTGGTAGTGCACCCTCAGCGGCAGCTGCACGACGAAGAGGAGGTCGGTGAGGGCCAGGTTGAAGAGGTAGATGGTGTAGCTGGTCCACACCTTGACGTGCCACCACGTCACCCAGATGGTGAAACCGTTGCCCAGCAGACCGAGGATGAACTCGAGGATGAGCACGGGCGGCATGACGTTGGGGAGGAAGTTCTCGTCGATCCAGCACTCGTCCAGGTCGTCTCGCTCCTCGTCCGGGGCCCAAACGTCGTCCCCCGAGGTCTGCGGCGACACCATCTTTTGTGACTCTTCGCTCCACTGAGTCTGTGGGGAGGTTGACAATGAGATGGGACGGGTCACGCGTTAAATGAATACACCACTGTTGTCCCATGAATTGCATCCATGTATAATTGTTATACTAAGCCTGCCCTAGGCCTCAATATTCACCAAGTGTTATTGTTGACCTATAACGTGAATTAATCACCTGGGGACTGCACTTGTGGCTCTCATAAATTACATGATGTTGTTGATATCTTATTACGCGGGCACCACTGTGGCAAGATGTTAACTCCTTCACATGGTATGGATGAGGTTGTGGGTTCGATCCCGACCCTGATGCCTGTATAATGGAATTTGCATGTCTCTCTACACATAGTCGCGTGGCCTTTTCTCTGGGTCGTCTGGTTTTCCCCTCCACATTTAGAATAAACATGCTTTGAGAGTACTTGGCTGCTATACATTTCCACATGATGAGCCACTTCGTTGCGCTATCATTTGTAGCCAAGTCGCCTACTGAAGAAGAGCTATATAGCTCAGTGGGCCTTTACCTGGTAAAATAAAAAGAGGTCAGTTTATATATTGTTTTATTCTCTCTTATACAACCTGGGTAAAATATTGTCCCATTATCTATTATATTATTAATTTAGTTATTGGAATGATATCTTACAATCATAACGTCCAAGAAGTGTAGAGGATGTCTCATTCTTCCTCACACACTCGCACCACACAAACAACACGTGTACCTTCCACACTCTACATCACACACACCACATGCATCGATCATGCACACAGGGAAGGGTCGGAGGTCAGGGGTCACTCACATAATGCACACAAGGCACGCTCGGGCAGGGAATAGAGATGGGGGTGTGAGCACTGACGTGCAGGTCACACAATCCAATGGGTGAGTGGTTGGAGAAAGGTGATTGGTGAAGAGGAGGTTTAAAAGGGACTGGACAACGTGGGAATGAGGTTGGTTTGACGACTAGCGTTGCTGTGGTGTACGAGCGGTCACAATGAAATAAATAAATTGAAGTACACCAGCCCAAGTCTCATTTTAATCTGGTGGCAGCAGTGGGATATCTCGGCTCAGCTTGGGGAGACCCAAGCAGAAGACACTCTAGGCTCCGAGGGTGAGCACTGCTCTGAAACGGGACTCGTCCGCTGGCACATCGGCAGGGTCCGAGGCAGCCGTCCAACCAACATGGGCACCTACATCCACCAACCTGGTGGGGCAGACTCACCACCACAGCAGACCATCATCCAGAGATCGGAGGATGGATCAGCTGCTGGAAGCAGTAACGGTGCTGCTTCGCCGGCTGGGGCCCGAGGTGGGACAACGTGGAGGGCCTCTAGCCGCATCACCACCCCAGCAAGGCAGCGGAGGCCTCGTGCAGCCTTCCCAACACCGAGCAGCAGCCAGCGGCGGGCGAACCACCACTGACACCGCCGACAGTGTGTCCTGCGCAGGACCAGGGAGCAAGCCCATCCCACCCTCCGAGCCCCCGTCGACAGCACCAGCTCAAGAGCGGGACCATCCGAATCACAGCGGAGGGCAGCCGACCAAGCAAGGGACAGCAGCAGAAACCGGGACCACCAAACGCAGGTGCACCCCAACCAGGATGACCAAGGGAATGTGGACGGGGCCGCCAGTTGGGCACGATGGAGAAGTTGACGTCCAAAACAGGGGATTGGCGTGCTTTTGTTCGCCGTTTCAAGACAGCAGTCCGAGGACTGAAGGGGACAGAGGAGGAGGCCCAGGCAGCACTACCCACCACATTGGATGTCTCAGCACTGGCTGTGTTCTCCCGGATCCTGCCTGCAAAAAGCAGATCCCTAAAGGTGGTTTACAAGGAGATAGTGGAGGTGTTTGACCTCCCGTCTGGGGCTCGGCAAAAATTCAAGAATCGGCAGCGGGACGCGTCCGAATTGCTCCTGGTCTTCAGAACCGAACTGCTGTTGCTGGCAGAAGCCGCATTCTCGCAGCTTGATGAGCCAGCCCTGGACTCGCTGGTGGCGGAACGTTTCCTTACCATGGCAACAAAAAGGAAGGGGTGGTACTGCCATTGGTGGAGGAAGAAACCTTCACCTCGCTTTGGGTCACAAGGCATCTCCATGCCTAAGAGGAGATGGCGGGACCCACGCAGATTGTGGTGAGCGTCACTGAACATTTTGGCGATGACGGGGAAACCCTGAGCGATCGAGACACCAGAGCCACCAGGAGAGAGGCTTATGGGAGAGAGGTGGTGGCAGCCCTGCGACGACTTTCAAGGACGCCTCGAGAAGCAGCACGTCCGACCACCACGCTGGGCACCTCAGGAGGTGGAAGCGACATTCCTGGGCAGGGGCGAAGTCATCTGTCATCGCTGCGGTCCCGAGGGCCACATCGCTCGTGGATGCCGCAGCAGCACGGTGGGGGTCGGGATGACTAGCCAGGATTGCCGGGCTTCACCAGTGGCTGAGGTGTCAGCACCTTTGCGAGTGCTGACACCTCAGACACCCGGCCGGAATAATCAACCACATGTTCACCTGTTCACGCATCTCCTTCGTCAGGAGGCTCGTCACTAGTTCCCATAGCCGGTCGGGCCCCATGGCTGGTCACGGTCATTAAGTGGCATCGAGTAGCTAGAAGGGTAGTGGTGGCCACAGCCGGAACATGTGCATCTTTGACTTGTAGCCAGAGAGACAGCGTCATCTCGAGCCATTTCAGGATAGGTACATAGCCACGAATGAGGGAAGTATGGGGATCATAGAGCAAGTGGTAGTGCCGGTCCTCATCGGGGAGCTGGAGACACGGGGACTGGTACTGGTCTCCAGTATGCTCATGCTCCTGAGCATCCTGATGGAGGAAGGCTGTGTAGACCATCAGGAGGGCGGTTGTACTTTTTGCGTCTGAGCGGAGAGGGAAATCAAGTTCCGTGGGTTCATGCTCTTGCGCGTACCCCGGTCTTGATCCCGCCAGGTGCTCAGGTCTTGGTGCCTTTGCGATATTGCACCCTGCTTGTCAATTCCCAGTCGGATTCGCCACTTGTAGTGTCTGCGATGCCATCTGTGGCTGCTCACCAATGTTTGGCAGCAGCTGACACGCTCGGGCGCAGCAATCACTCGCTGTTTTTACAAGTTCTAACATGGCTGACACCCCCACAATGGTACAGGAAGGGATGTTGTTTGCGGAGTTGGGGGAGCTCAGGACCTTGTTGTACTACCTCACCAATGTGTTTAGTAAGGGTCCCTATGATGTGGCCGCACTACCGTAATGGAATGCCACATCAATACGAGTGACGCATTACCCATAAGGCAGAATGCCTATAGAATGAGTCTTACGGAAAAGGTGCATCTACAGCGTGCAGTGTAGGAGATGTTGGAGGCTGACATCATATTGCCACCTACGTATCCATGGAGGGCACATTTTGTCCTGGTCAAGAAATCGGACGACACCCTGCGGTTTTGCGTAGACTTCAGATGCATGAACAAAGTCACCTTGGCGGACGCTTACCCGCTCCTGTGCATTGATGACACATTGCATGTGCTCACAGGGCCTACATTTTCTCCACTCTAGACCTTTTGGCAGCATTTTGGCAGCTACCACTGGATGATGAATCTAGACCAAAAAGTGTGTTCAGGATGCCCCAAGGTCTTTTTCAATTCAACTGTCTCCCGATGGGTTTGCAGACAGCTTCTGCCACGTTCCAGTGGTTGATGGCGTTAGTACTTGCGGGGTTACTGTGGGAGTCCTGCCTCATCTATTTAGATGATGTCATTGTCTTTGGTTGCATGTCCGAGGAACACTTGGCTCGGTTGTGACAAGTCTTTTAGAAAATTCGTGCCATGAACCTTATATTGAAACCCTCCAAATGTCATCTGGTTTGGTACTTGGATCATGTCGTTAATGCATCCAGGGTCACAATCGATCTAGAAAAAACGGTGTATGTACGTGATTAGCCCACTTCCACGTCTGTAACCAAGGTCTGCAGATTTGTGGGGTTCAGGTCGTACTACCGCCGCTTTGTCGAGAATTTCCCCACAATTGCTATGCCCTTGCCTTCGTTCACGACAAAGGGACAGATGTTCCATTGGGGCCAGGAGGAGACTGACGTGTTTTTGACGCTGCGCCAGCGTCTGACAGAAGCTCCGTCTCTAGCATTGCCCGATTTTTCGCTTCCCTTCGTGTTAAATAGAGATGCTAGTGACGTGGGTATTGGGGCCATTCTTTCCCAAGTTCAAGAGGGTAGGGAGGTCGTGATCACGTACGGGAGTTGTGTCTTGTCACCGGCCGAACAGCAATATTGTGTTACCCGCAGCGAGCTGCATGCCGTCGTTCACTTTGTTCAACAGTTTCACCCTTATCTGTACGGCCGCGAGTTTACTGTTTGGACGGATCATGCGGCTTTACAGTATTTGCTTCGCATTGACAAGCCGGCGGGTAAAATGGCTTGAAGGACTGCGGGAATATTCATACCGAGTGGTGCACCGCAAAGGGCTGAGACACACTCTTGCCCGTTGTGTTGTCCCGGTTGCCGGCCCCCGTTACGTGCACCTGTGGCGACGGGTCGCCGCTATGTAAGCCTGCGGCCGCGTGTGCCCCCGAGGTTGTAGCCCTAGTTCCTGTCGGGGTCTCGGACCAGGCATGGTCGTCGGCATCAGTTGGCTGCGACATAGGGCTGACACCGGGTGAATGAAGGGACCTGCAGCAGGCGGACACTGCCTTAGCGCCACTCCGGCGGCTGGCTGAGGTGGCGAGAGATGCCGAGCTTCCCACTTCAGGGAAGTTTTTCGTTACGTGGACGGGCCTGTTGAAGCGCTGGCACGTGACTGTGGGCCGCAGGTTTTTGGTGGTGCCCTTCACTTTCCTCACCACATGTTTTAACGATAACACCCTTCATATTCTGAGTCTGAGATTCTCGCCCTGGCCAAGCTCCAGGCCCGCTCCTAGGCTGAGCCGGAGTAACTCGCCAGCGGCAGGCCACCGAAAAGGGGTCAAGAGGTCATCACACTGACCAACGCCAATGAGTGTTTAGGTTTGCTGTCTTCCCCCCCCCCCGCACCTTTCCGATTAGCACAGTTGGCTCCACATGGTGTGAAAGAAAAGTTCAATGTACAGTACACGCGTTGAAGAAGGGCAGAACATTTTTTTCCCTACCCGCCAGATGAAGGAAATCACAGTGCTGGTCACATTAAAGCCTTCCAGTTGGCTGCACTCAGATTTTGTCGCGCTATCAATTTTCTGAAGGTAACAAACGATATATATATTTTTTTTATTTTCCAGCGCGATTTCCAACAGTTCTGCGAGAGGCGATAAACAACGCTTCAAACGATTTACCTCGACTCAAAACATAAAAAGAGCCGGCGCTGTTATTCTGTGTCTGTGACATTGCCTTGACGATTGGCTGGGATGATGTCCCGAGGCGCCTCTCCGCTGTTCTACAAGCGCGGCTCGAAATCTGGTCGCCCCGAAACTAAACTCGCAACACCCCCCATCCCCCCCCGACAAACTGCATCAGTTAATGTCCTGACGCTTGTTCGCGTCGTGCAAAACGAAAGCTGCACTCTCTGCCGCCAATCGCTCCGATCACGATAACAGTGCTACGACGCGAGCTTGCGTCTTCATAGAACGTCCCCCGCTTCGGTAACGGAACGCCGGATATTAACTCAGGGGTCGTGCGGGGTCACGGCTCGGGTTGGGTGTGGTGGTGGTGGTGTTGGTGTTGGGGCGCCAGCGTCGTGGTGACGTCACCGCCACTTAGTGGTTGCTGTTGTTGTTGGTGTTGTTGGTGGTGGGGTGCGAGGGGGCGGTGGGGGTCAGGCAAAGGACAAGTGACCACGTCCAGAGAGACAACTCAGAGAAGGGCACTGAGAAAGGGAGGCGCGAAAGGAGGGTGGGGATTGGGGGGCGGGAACCCCGAAGAGATACAGATTCATTATAGAGAGGGGTTGTTTTTGTTAAACGAGATACAGATTGGCGGGAAAGAGGAGAAGAGGAGAGAGCGTTTATGAGGAGGAGAGGGTTAGTAGGAGAGGGGGGAGAGAGCGTTTATGAGGAGAGGAGGGGGGGTTATAAAGAGGAGAGGGGAGAGAGGGTTTATGAGGAGGAGAGGGGGGGGGGTAGAAGGAGGAGAGGGGCGGAAGAGGGTTTATAAAGAGGAGAGGGGGGGGAAGGGTTTATGAGGAGGAGAGGGTGTAGAAAGAGGAGAGTGAAGGTGTAGAACGAGGTGCCCTACAAGTGTCCGTGTTGGTGTTGACAGGATCAGTAAAGATCCCTGAGCCGGACGGTTCGAGGTGTGCTATTATCATTAACAACAATAACAACAACAATAACAACAATAATAACAACAACACACACGCGTGAACAGAACTCCAGTGTGTGCACACGCCGACGTGCGCCGAGGGGTTCACCCGTGGCAGTGCTCGGTGCGAGGAGGAGCAGAGAGGGGCAAGCAACAATAATAATAATGTTAATAAACTTCCACTAATGTCTCAGGGCGCCTTGTAAGAGAGCGTTCAGGAAAGGCGACGAATGGAATAAAAAACTGATTTTGAAAAAAAAATGACCGAGGAGGCATCGGCAAGGAGAGGCCGCTCGAGTCGCTTCCGAACAAAGGCGGCCACCGCACCGCGCGCTTTCTGTGGCCGTCTGGAACGCTCTTGCTTCCGACATTCGTTCGCAACTGGAGGCTTATGGCACTTTTCAATAATTTCTATTGACGGCTCTTTTTATTTATTTATAAAAATGGGAACCGCTTCTTGTTGGTGTCGTGTTGTGGCTGCATGGCTCTCGCGTGCGTGTGCGGCGTGTGTGGTGCCGCAGCAGCGAGGCCGTCCGGCCGACTCCGTGGCCGCGACGCCGCCACCTCCGAGCGACGGGGCCGACGCTGCTCTTCCCTCACCACCCCCCACATGAACACCCCCACACACCCCCACATAGAGCCCCGAGTGGAGGTCACCTGGCCGACAGGTTTTCACCCAGAAGCCCTCTCATGGGACCAAGCTTCACGGTTTCCTGCGACCAGGGAATTGGGCGACCTCCCCCGAGGCTAACGTACACCGCGGAAAAGTGACTTGGGTTGTAATCACGTGGTCACGACGGGGCTGCTGAGCCACCATAAAAAGGGCAGGGAAGGTAGGGGCAAGTCAGTCGTGTTCTTCTGGGGTCAAGGATCGGAGGAGTCATCGTGCCTGCCACTGGATCGTCCGTGAGACGAGTCGCAGCGCAGCCAGGCCACGTTTCCCAGCGAGGACTACGTGCAGCCTCGCCTGTCCACGGCTTCCTACACCTCGGAGTCGAACCGTGAGTACGCAGGAGAGAGGTGAGATTAAGGGGAATATCCGTAGGGAGAGCGACTAGGGAGAGACGGGACAGATTGTGTCCTAGACCGCCGGGAGATAGGTTAGACCTGCCCTGCTGGCCCACACTGACACGGGTAGTTTAGCTTCGTTATTCGCGGAGAATAAATCGCCAGTGGTCAATAAACCTTGTCGTGTCGTCCCTGCGAGTGCTGAGAGGAGTGCACGGTGCTGTGAGCCTTCTCGTTGTGGTATCCTGTGTTCGCGCACGAGCGTGTATTCTACCCGCGTGCGTGCGCTCGCCGCTGCGTGTAGCTCGTAGTTAACGTGTACGCGAGGTAGACGGGCATCGTGCACGCGAGATGACCCGTGCCGCCTCTGCTTAACGTGTACGAGAGGTGCACGGGCGGCGTGCACGCGAGATTAACTGTATAGCTCGTGGTTAGCGTGTGCGAGAGGTGCACGGGCGGCGTACCCGCGAGGTTGTTCACACAGCCCTTTAAACCGGCTCCGGGGCATCTCCTCCAATCGGCTGCGCGCGTACGAGTGACGCCCCCGCCCTCTGACCCCCGACCCCGGGTCCCGCGCGTGCGATTGGTGCGCGGCGCCGGGCAGGTAGCCGCGTCGAGTTTTGGTGGCTGCGGGCGCGTGAGCGCCTGCGTACGGCGTGCGTAACGTTTAGAGGAGCACGCGAGGGGGAGTGTGTGTGCGAATTGATCCCAGGTGGCTAAGCGCCAGCCCCGAATCATGCCCCGAGGGGCCGCAGCAAAGGGGGGGGGGGGGGGGGGGGGAGTCGGTGAGCAGTAACCCTCCCCAGGATACGGAAGAAGGGAGCAGTGGATCCCAGATCAGCGAGGAGATGGGGGCCAGCCTCCCCGACACGTGCACCTGTCCTGGTGTTCCCAGCACTGACCTCATGTTGAGACCGAAAGACTTCCCTAGGCAATAAAAGCCACGGTCTGTGTCGGTAGCGTAATAACAACAATAATAATAGTATACCACTCAAGGCAATGCATTGCCATCCCGCACCCTCCGATTAGCACGGTTGGCCACGTACGGTGCGAAAGAAGTTCACCATACGTACGTACGTAAGATGGGAGAGATTCCAGGCAAGGACAAACGAATGAATGAATGAATTAAGGGGTGGCCAAGTGCTTCCTGTAACTCCATGAACAATCCCGGACGGAGCCCCCAGAGATGCATGGGACTGGGTATCTGCACACGACAGATGTAGCTCGTACGCCTCAACCGGATTAATCTATAGAAGTGATTCCCTGGTAAACACGGAACGTTGGTCTAACGTCGGCGGAACGTTCGATAATTCCGGGGCTATCGCTCACCAGTGTGCCGTGTGTGTGTGTGTGTGCACCAGAAATGACCTAGCAACCGCAGCTCGCCTATAAATCTCCGGATGTGTAAGCCGAGTAAACACGGAACGTTGGACCAACGTTGATCCAACGTTGGTCTAACGTTGTACCAACGGCTCACCACCCTCATGTCAACGTTGGCCCAACGTTGGCGTGTTCGCTGAGTGAAGGTGCTTTATATATATAAAAAAATGAAACACGATGTTTACTTGGGTGCAGTCACTGAAAACTTCACTCGCAGTTGCGCTTGGCACACGTCCGTGTCTGTTACGTGTGCGTGCAACCAGGGCCGGATCAAGGCGTGGGGGGCTTTAGGGGCTACAGCCCAGGGGTCTCCTCCAGCTGGAGAGCCCCCCCAGAGATGAAGTGAAAAGTTATTTCACTTGTGAATGCTGAGTTGTATTTGTTGTTAGCCTTGTAAAAGTACATTTAAATGTTTCTTTCATTTTGTTTTCCTTTTGATAAATATTACTGGGGGGGGGCTCACAATACCTGCAGCCCAGGGTCCGACAGAATCTCAATCCGGCCCTGCGTGCAACGTATGTCTGTAACTTTATATTTGACTATGAATGGTGATTTTAAAATGTAAAGTTGTCCAAGTCAACTTTGGTTATTGCACATTTATTTGATTAAGTGAGGCTTATGTTTGTGCACTGCATTAGATTACTGCTGCAATGTTGGCTATCATTGATCGAATTACATGCTTTGTTTGTGTTTACTCCGAGTTCTAATTGCTTCCTTGTACTTAGTTTTTAAACTAAACTATTGTTTTTATTTTACCAGGTAAAGCCCACTGAGCTATTTAATTCTTCTTCAGAAGCGACCTGCCCACAAATGATAGCTCAACGAAGTGGCTTATCACGTGGAAATGTAGAGCAGTAGCCAAATACTCTAAAAGCACACTGATTCTAAATGTGGATGGGAAAACCGGAGGACCCGGAGAAAAATCCACACGACCACGGGGAGAGAGACACCGCAAACTTCAAATAAACAGCAGCAGGCGTCAGGGTCGGGATTGAACCCACCACCTCCTGTACACCAGGCGAGGTAGTTAACATCTCACCACCGTGTTTTGTTTCTGTGTGTGTGTGTCATGACCCAGGTCACTATTGCAAACGAGAATATAATTCTCTCTTCGAATTCTCGCCCGGCTAAACAAATCAAAACTCACAACTTCAAGCTAGATGCTGCGACGGAACCGCATTTGTCGACGCACCAAAGGTTGGCAAATCCGCGGGTCCACCCGGGCCACGTTTACGCGTTGCTTGTGAGAGAGATCGAGCCACTCCACCTTGCCAGAAGTCGTTCCCACCTCCCCCATGTCCAATGCCAAGGGATTTGTGGCGCAGTGTGCCAACGACCGCACCGATTCCTCTGTTTCTTTTCTCCACATTTCCGCAGCAATTTCTGTGGAACTGCAGTTTTGGGTTGTCTGCTGCTGCTGCTGTTGCGCTAACGAAGCGCGCTTTTGAGCAAACACAAATTTCACACGAGGGCTGACAGGCACACCGACCGAGCGGACACGGCACACACGTCTCGCGCGCGCGTCCGCAAACACTAAAGGGCCCTCCGTCACCCCGAGTCACTCTATTTTTGTTTAATTTCACCACAAGGTAAAGGCTCCTATGAGCTAGACGGCTCTTTAGTTTTTTCAGAAGTGGACCCTGGCCATGGCAAAAGGATAGCTCAACGGAGCGGCTCATCGTCGCGTGGAAATTTATAGCGGCCAAAGACTCTAAACTCGTGATGTTGATTCTAAACGTGGCCGGGAGGCGGGGGGGGGACCCAGAAAAATCCACGCGACCGCGGGGAGAGAGACCTGCAAACTCAAACTATACCACAGGCGTCAGCGTCGGGATCGAACCCAAGGCCTCCTGTATGTCGGGCGAGGGAGTTGGTGAAGCAAACGCTGTTTGAGACCACCTAATTAGGCAGGCAGGAAACTTGCTGGATTAGGTAAAAATGCATCTCCTTTCCCCTTTGTGCTTCTGAACAAGTGCGTCGCAAGAATGACAGCGCTTATGATGGAATCAATTAATCTAGAGGAGACCAAGAGCAGATTCACAAGGTAGTAGTAGTAATAATATTAATATTTTTCAGCTTTTTGTCAAGCCATTGTGGCAAGGACCAGTTCGGATATCGCTCACCACTCACTTTTGCCCTGGCTCTGAATCGAACTCAGGTCACCAGGTTCACCTCACGGTGCACCAACCACAGATTAAGATACCAGTGCTGTACTTCACTGACACACATATATTGTGAATGTCTATGGACGTGACCTGCGTTTCTTAAGGGTTTCGAAGCAGGGGTTGGTGCGCTGCGCTCTGAACTCGGCAACCTGAGTTCGATTTCCGGCCATGGCTATCGGTGGCGAGCGTGAGATTGGAACCAGTCCTGCACCTCACACCCGACATCCCCTTCACCAACCTGCAATGACTGGCTTGGTGAAGTATGGTGAGCCAACCCCGCCCCCCCCCCCTCCCGATTGACATGGCATCATCCAGCAATTTTATTCATCGTTCCAATTGACAATCGAACCAGGTCCCCACTACCACTGCACACGAGTCACGTTTAAGTTCATTCAACTGTTGGACGTATTTGTATTGTTGTTGTTGTTCCGTTTGAGCGTGATGATTGGACACGGTGTACCCAGACACATCGATGAGCACAGACGGAGGGCACAACACACTGACGCGATATATAAATGAGAGTTAATAACCCTCTAGAGCTGCGGTTCCTTAACCTTCACTGCAGCCTTGCATCCCTTTGGTTCACAATGGTAAATAAATGTACAATGTTGATAGCTGCATCGGGATTGATGAAACAAAGTAAGTTGTAACGCACGTGCTCCGTGCTAAATTTGTGTTTCGACGATTCACCTTCTAAAAAAAATAAAAATCTGGCCGTGTCTCGCACCCCCAGAAAGGGCATCTCGCACCCCCAGGGGGTGGGTGGAGCGTGCACCCCCCGTGTCAAGAAGAACCACTGCTCTAGAGGGACTCTCTCCAGAGCTCCCTCTCAGTGGGGGCCCTTCCGCCAGCAGTGGTGCGAGCAACCAAATTGCAGGGCTGCGCCTTTGCCGTTGAACGACCGCGGCACTTCCGATTGGCACGGTTGGCTACGTAACGGCGCGAAAGAAGTTGAACGCACACCCGCATGCACACATAGGTGCATACGTGCGTTGCAAACCAAGGACGGGTGTTTGGACATCCAAAGCCACGTGCGACGAACGCACTGCTTTTCGCACGTGCAGGGGGAGGCTGCAGTCTGCCCCGATGGGCCAGATGTCACGTGCAGAGGGGGGCCGCGTTGAGTGTTGTGAGCGGCGTTGTGAAGCCAAGTGACCATCATTGTCCACCGTGGCCCTAAGGTGCGCGTGTTAAAATACAGACCCAGTTCGACGGCGCAACTCACAGACGGAAGAATAAACAAACCGCGATCTGTCGTGTCAACGTGAAGTTAATGGGCAAATCAAATGTCCAAATTCTCTCGTTTCACTTGTGAATGAGCGCGATTATAAATGTGTTTTCTTAAAATATCTACCATTTTTACATTGAACAATTGTGCACAGCACGATGGGGGAATTATCGACATATGCAGCACGTGCCCCGAAATATGTAAAACTTGCATAGCACTCGATAATGGACTTGTAATATTTAAATATCGGGTAATGCGAGTGTCATTAACTCCGCACGGGGTCCACGACGGGATGAAGGCAGGAACGAATGAATGACGAATGAATGAGAATGGATTATATATTACGAACTTTCAAACCAATGACCACGAATGGTGTGTGCGTTTAATTGTCTCGAATGACTGTGCACACACCTAACGTGTACACTCAGCGGTGATGGATCACATTCAAGTCGGAGCATCAGGGCTGCCACTATTGTCGTCAAGATTAAGTCAGACGCCGCAGAACGCATTGCTTGATCCATTCAACATTTACCCCGAAAAGGAATTGCGCCAACCGTTTCCCATCCCATCATCATCGTCGTCGTCGTAATAAATCTACTGCTGGATGAAGGCGTCGCCCAAGTCGCCACCATCTCTCACACACGAGCTTATTTCATCGCTCCGTCTCCTTTGGCGGACGTGCTTTAGTGCAGCGGTCCCCAAACTTTTTGGCACCAGGGACCGGTTTCAGGGACCGGGGGGGGGGGAGTTCATCATTGGGTCTTTCCCCTTTTTGAAAGAAGCTCTCCAGCGACGTTTGGTTCTTTACTCATTTTGGCTACTAGGGGGTTAGCGTGCGAGTTTACCAACACCACGTGACTGAGACTGAGTGCGCAGTGCGGGAAAGAGGCGCGGACGGAAGTGGTAAATAATAAAATAATGGAGGCGGGCCACGCGCGGACTCACCGCTCTCACCTCCTGCTGTGCGGCCGATACTTCGGCTGCCACTCGCATCACAATTCTTGACCATCAGCCACCCCCCTTTCCGTGTTCTGTCCGAGCCTGCTCTTTCCTTTCGTCACAGTTTCAATTATTTTTTTGGGTTAGATCGCGTAAATATAAATGAGTCGTTAAACCCACCACCACCCGACACAACCAATTAGTAAGAGTCGTCACTTAAACAGAACATGCCAATTAGTTACTAGTTCAGCACACCGGTGTATTGGAGAGTAAAGCCACGTTTTGGCAGGAATTACCACCAACCTCATCAAGCCCTCGCTTGATGAGGCTGGTTGTCGGGTGGTGGCGGGTTTAACGACACATTGACATTTACGCGATCTAATGCATAACAACCTCTACAATTTTGATGTTTGAATTATGTATTTAACCCGAATATAAGTTCTCATTGGATTCCTCCAGTATAAATACAGATTCTGATTCTCTATCCCAAGTGTTCCTTTTTCTCCGCCCAACGGAATGGAAAGTGCACCAAAAAAAACCCAGGAAATATTAAACGACCTCTTGTGCAGCCCAACAATATATGACAGCGTCCCAAATTAACCACCATTAGGCCCCAACAAGTGAGGGCTCGGGTGAAAATAGCATTGGGATTTTTCTTCCACTGCTCTAAGAAATTTTTGCGGGTTACCTTCTTTGGCAATTCTAGATTTAGGCATTTCTACTAAATGCTAAGATTCCAAAATGTATATTTAACCAAATAAATAAATAAAACTATTTTATCATCGCCATATGTTCTGTATCTGCACAGAAAAGGACATTTAGTTTTGCTCACCCATTGGCTTTCCATAATTACGTTAAACTGCAGCATTTGGTTATGGCTCAGCAAACTCTGACGGTTTAAATTATTTATATCATAATAATAATCCAGACTGCTCTTCTGCAGCACGTGATGGGGTTTGTTGTTGTTGTTATTTGTTATGAACATCTCTCAGTTGGATGGGAGCTACTGCCTCGTAATGCGTCGCATACTGGGATTGCC